>NC_091282.1:277158477-277467088 GCF_032444005.1 Ranitomeya imitator
GTGCAGGCAGTATTTTGGAAAATACCACGTTGGAGGTCCTTGCTTTCAGCTTGCAGCCTAATTCCCTGAAATCATTGTTAAGGACCTTCCACCTACCCCTAAATTTGTCATTTGTGCCAATGTGCACCATGACCGCTGGGTCCTCACCAGCCCCTCCCAGTAATCTGTCAACCCGATCAGCGATGTGTCGGACTCAAATGCCAGGTAGGCAACACACCGTTCAACGATCCTTGTCTTTGTGACAGATTGCCCTATCTGTTCCCCTTATAATTGAATCCCCCACTACCAGCAACTGTCTGGCCTGCACTGCTTTCCTATTTCCTTCCTTACTGTAGCAGTCACTCCTCCGCCTTTCAGAGGACATGCCTGGCTGCAGCAGTGCTACCCCTGTACTGGCACCCCCCTCATCTGCCAACTTAGCAAACTTATTGGGTGTGCCAGATCAGGACTAGCCTCCCTGGCAGTCTTCCCTCTACCCGGCCTTCTAACTGTCACCCAGCTTGATGCTCCACTGTCCTGCAGCTCCATCCTACCATCCCCCACCTCATCTGTCCCATTGAGCGTCTGCTCAGTGAGCAGAAGACTCCTTTCCATATTGTAAATGGATCTCAGTGTTGCCAGCTGCACATTTAGATTCAGAATCTGGGCTTCCAAATGCACAATGTGCTCACATCTCGCACAGCAGTATGCACCCTCGACCGGCTGATCAAGGACTGCATACATGTGGCAAGATGTGCACTGGATGGCATTAACAATAGTGGAGCACATTTCCTAATGGGGATTGCACCAGACAGAAACGTTAAATAAAAAATAAATGCAATTTATTTATTATTACTTCAGTCAGATTCAAGTCATTTCTGTGATCATTATGGGTTTTCTGTCATCAAACGAGGGTTAGGGTTACCAATACTTTTACATTATTTTTTAATATACAGTGCAGACCAAAAGTTTGGACATACCTTCTCATTTAAAGATTTTTCTGTATTTTCATGACTATGAAAATTAAATATTCACACTGAAGGCATCAAAACTATGAATTACAAGAGAATGCCAAGAGCAAGCAAAAGGTGGCTACTCTGAAAAACCTCGAATATAAGACATAATTTCAGTTGTTTCACACTTTTTTGTAAAGTATATAATTCCACATGTGTTAATTCATAGTTTTGATGCCTTCAGAGTGAATGTACAATTTTCATAGTCATGAAAATACTGAAAAATCTTTAAATGAGAAGGTGTGTCCAAACTTTTGGTCTGTACTATATATATATATATACAGTGGGGCAAAAAAGTATTTAGTCAGTCAGCAATAGTGCAAGTTCCACCACTTAAAAAGATGAGAGGCGTCTGTAATTTACATCATAGGTAGACCTCAACTATGGGAGACAAACTGAGAAAAAAAAATCCAGAAAATCACATTGTCTGTTTTTTTAACAATTTATTTGCATATTATGGTGGAAAATAAGTATTTGGTCAGAAACAAAATTTCATCTCAATACTTTGTAATATATCCTTTGTTGGCAATGACAGAGGTCAAACGTTTTCTGTGAGTCTTCACAAGGTTGCCACACACTGTTGTTGGTATGTTGGCCCATTCCTCCATGCAGATCTCCTCTAGAGCAGTGATGTTTTTGGCTTTTCGCTTGGCAACACAGACTTTCAACTCCCTCCAAAGGTTTTCTATAGGGTTGAGATCTGGAGACTGGCTAGGCCACTCCAGGACCTTGAAATGCTTCTTACGAAGCCACTCCTTCGTTGCCCTGGCGGTGTGCTTTGGATCATTGTCATGTTGAAAGACCCAGCCACGTTTCATCTTCAATGCCCTTGCTGATGGAAGGAGGTTTGCACTCAAAATCTCACGATACATGGCCCCATTCGTTCTTTCATGTACCCGGATCAGTCGTCCTGGCCCCTTTGCAGAGAAACAGCCCCAAAGCATGATGTTTCCACCACCATGCTTTACAGTAGGTATGGTGTTTGATGGATGCAACTCAGTATTCTTTTTCCTCCAAACACGACAAGTTGTGTTTCTACCAAACAGTTCCAGTTTGGTTTCATCAGACCATAGGACATTCTCCCAAAACTCCTCTGGATCATCCAAATGCTCTCTAGCAAACTTCAGACGGGCCCGGACATGTACTGGCTTAAGCAGTGGGACATGTCTGGCACTGCAGGATCTGAGTCCATGGTGGCGTAGTGTGTTACTTATGGTAGGCCTTGTTACATTGGTCCCAGCTCTCTGCAGTTCATTCACTAGGTTCCCCCGTGTGGTTCTGGGATTTTTGCTCACCGTTCTTGTGATCATTCTGACCCCACGGGGTGGGATTTTGCGTGGAGCCCCAGATCGAGGGAGATTATCAGTGGTCTTGTATGTCTTCCATTTTCTAATTATTGCTCCCACTGTTGATTTCTTCACTCCAAGCTGGTTGGCTATTGCAGATTCAGTCTTCCCAGCCTGGTGCAGGGCTACAATTTTGTTTCTGGTGTCCTTTGACAGCTCTTTGGTCTTCACCATAGTGGAGTTTGGAGTCAGACTGTTTGAGGGTGTGCACAGGTGTCTTTTTATACTGATAACAAGTTTAAACAGGTGCCATTACTACAGGTAATGAGTGGAGGAAAGAGGAGACTCTTAAAGAAGAAGTTACAGGTCTGTGATAGCCAGAAATCTTGATTTTTTGTTTCTGACCAAATACTTATTTTCCACCATAATATGCAAATAAATTGTTAAAAAAACAGACAATGTGATTTTCTGGTTTTTTTTTTCTCAGTTTGTCTCCCATAGTTGAGGTCTACCTATGATGTAAATTACAGACGCCTCTCATCTTTTTAAGTGGTGGAACTTGCACTATTGCTGACTGACTAAATACTTTTTTGCCCCACTGTATATATATATATATATATATATATATATATATATATACATATATAGTGTGTGTGTGTGTGTGTGTTCCATGTATATTTTTTGCTTATATTATCACTCCCACTTGACAAAAAATATGTAACATTAAAAGCTTTGTTGCAGTGTATTAACATGTACAGAAAGAAAGAGAAAGACACAGCAAACGCCTCCAGCATTGTTATGGTGTGTGTAGTTGCTAAATTGGAGAAGTAAAGCTGATATTCTAAAAATAAAAGGATGCCCTTTTTAGAAAAAAAAATGAAAACTACAACAATAAGCTTTTTCATAATTTGAAAAGCTATATAGGTTCATGTCCCAAAAGCAAGCCTCGGGTGTACCCCAGTCCACTGTATTCACATGGCGGGTACGGCAGTAATATTGAACTATTACAAATGTGGGAAAAAAATTAAACATTTTTTAAAACACAAGCTTTTTGAGATGGAAAGTTGCTTTAAATTTCTGAAATGTTTAGGTTTTTCTTTTGTCTTTAAAAAAAAAAATACGATGGGCATGGACGTCTAGGGGCCTAATCCGTGCCAGAAGTCCCATTCTAGAGTGCGCACCCTTTGGTCATACACAGAGAAAAGATTCATCCTATTATTCCAGGCCAGGATTCCCAGCCTAGTATAAAGAGGCCCATGGTTTCATCAACAAGTAGCAATAAGCAGAGGCGTCAAGAATCGGACAGAGACCGCAAACAGTGGAGGTGGTTGGCGAGGCAAGTGGTATTAGATTTTTGGTGAATTAACCCTTTGCCAACTCTCTATGATAAAGCAAATGGAGACCAGTTTTCAGAGTGATTTTTATCAAATTTGAGTACCATTAAATTTGACTCAAATAAATCATCCATTTCTGCTAATAACTAATGAACCTTCATTTGTTTAGTTTCTTTCAGTTTTCAAATTATCATAAGGAAGGACTTAAATGTTGAAAAAAAAAAGATGCCATTTAGGTGTTGTACTGCAGCATATCACAATAGACTTCAGGTTCTGAACTGCACTATCATGTTTATCTGTGTATTATTATTCACAGATGGAGACTAACACTCTAATATTTTATGTTATTCCGCTCTGCATTAGTATACCATAATGAGATGTACGCCTTTATAACCCTATCTGTAATGATGAGCTGTGCACCCTGACCTACTATTTCTTGTCTGTAAAGTCTTAAAAAGGCCACAGTTTTCTTTGCCCACATATTTTATAGTGTCTGAAATAGTTTCCTCTGATGGCGTGCACTAGACAATGTGAAGGATTATGTGTAAGCCCATATGACTGTGCATGAAAACGTGCTGGCCTGCTATCTCTTCAGCAATATGTGAACTAGCACCAGACTTTTTTTTGTGTAATTTGCATAAATCAAATATTGCACTCAAATTTGATTTATAGCTGATCGATTTGATCATCTCTACACTTTACCTATGTGTGGTCGTAATATTTTCCAATAACAAAGTACCAAAAAAACACTAAAGTACTGTTACACAAAAAACTAATGGAAATCCATTCTCATACACCCTACTGGAGAATACTGAGGGAGGTTATATTGCTCAAGGCCAAAATAGTGAGCTGCTGCTCTCCCATTCTGGAGGTCCTGTCCTGTATTACACAGGCAGCCTATTGATTTGTCTAATGCTTTATTCTTCCTCTGCTGGCAATGCATTCAAACGGAACATTTGCTGCCTGGTTGGTTTTCTCACAAATTACTAGAGATTCTAGTTAAACGAGACTTCTTGATCTGTTTTTCTGTTTTTTAGCTAAAGAACCTTTCTAACAAGGAGGAATTGTCCAAATTGGATAATCTTAAAAGTCAACTCTAATCTTTTTGGTACTATAAAGCTATATATATATATATATATATATATATATATATATATATATATATATATAGTACCAAAAAGATTAGAGTTGACTTTTAATATATATATATTTGATATACAAAACATGCTTCCTAAAGAAAAGTGTACTTTGGTGTCGCACACTCTCTGTATAAATATGCCTGGTAAGTTACCTTTAGGCTATGTGCCCACATTCAGGAATGTATGCAGAATTTTCCTGAGCAAATCTGGACTCCTTTCGTAGGAAATCCTCTCATGTTTTTTTTTTTGCGGTTTTATCGCGTTTTTGTGCATTTTTTGTTTGTTTTTTCGCTGATTTTTTTAGTTTTTTCCGGAGGTTCTCAATGCAATAATATAGCCGCAAACCCGCAGATTTTCCGCAAAATTAATGAACATGCTGCATTTTTTTCCACGACGCGTTTTTTCGTGGAAAAAAAACACAGCATGGGCACAAAAATTGCGGAATGCATTAAAATGATGGGATGCTTAATGTAAGCATTTTTTAAGGGTTTTTGCAGCGGAAAACCACCGAAAAAATGTGAAAAACGTGTGCACTCTGTTAGGGCTGGCGGAACGCACCGAGTAAATAGAGAGATGCTATTTGGTGCGTTCGCAGCCCGGGGTCCACCGTGCAGGAGAGAACCTGCTGCTGGCAAATGGCGGCCCTATATGGCGGTAGAAGCGAACTCTGTTACTTCACAGAGTCGCTTGAAGAAAACACTGTGTCCTGTTAACCTCACAGGAGAAAACAGCGAATGCCGAGCAGATAGCAGTTGGTGGTTATGCAAACATACAATCTCCTCACCGGAGGAGCCGGTATTCTAGGGGCTTATTTCAGCCAGGGCCCTGAATCCATACACACAATCTCCTCATCGGAGGTGCCGGTATTCTAGGGGCTTATTTCAGCTAGGTCCCTGAACACATACAAACGTAACCATAAAGATTATTATTATTATTATTATTATTATTATTAACCACACTGGCGCAAAGCACATAACTTAGATTTGATACTAGCGCATGGCTGTGCAGCCATGCAAACCTTTTATAGCTGCAGCAAGTACAGGACCTTCCTAGAAGGAACAATGAGAGGCTGCCACAGATCCTGAGGAACTTCAGGATCTTCCTGGAGAACCAATGGGTTTTGCTGCAGTATCTAACCATGTGACCCTCGATCTCCAATGAGAGATCTTACCCTGGGCATGCTCAGAAGGGAAAAAGGAGGACTTAGTCCCAAAAGTGTCTGCTCGCTGCTGCCCAGCACTGGCTTCAATGGCAGAAGCTGGAAATGCAGCAGTAACCCTATGCACAGAGTGAGACTGAGCAAGACGCTGGGACTGAAGTCTCCGCTGAGCAGGCTCCACTGCGGCAGGAGAAGAATGGGAGAGCGCAGCAGAGATGGCCTGAGATTCCCCCTGTGCAGAGGCAGGAACTCAACCCCCAACACACATAGCCTTAAACTACAACATAGATATAGGAGCAGTAAGTAAGGTAGTATATAATCCCCATTGATGCATATGTATCAGATGGTCAAGTAAATAGCCTATGATCGAAATATGCAGGTTGTGACATTAAGTGAAAAAATCAATAAGGCAAAACTCAGAAAGTGCAAGTAGGGTGAATTACCCTGGCATATTACCTTTAGGTGGCAGACAGACTTTTTCTTAGGGGAGAGTGTGGTTTGTATACTTATGGAAGTGCCACAATTCTAGGCTACTCTTTTTTATGTATATACTTTGTAATAAAACAAATAAATATGAACTGAATTATTTTTGGTATCAGTAAAGCACACACTGTATATTTTATATGAAAATGTAAAAATCACAATTTTGCAGATTTACCACTGTATTCGTATCGTTTCTCTGGCATAAATGCATTGAAAAAGATATCATTAAGGCTGAATCCCATTTAGGTAAGGTCTGAGCATTAGTTTTTCCGCCACACACCAACACTTTCAAAGTACAACTGATTTACCATGTCTATTACTTTTACACTTTTCTACTGCCCTTAACAGATTCATACACAGGATACATACCATATTGATGAAAATATGCATGTTGCAATAGTAGCGAGACTAACCTTCTACTAAATTTATGAAGGGCATGACTAACATTACTAGCTTATGTGTATTGACCATGCAATTCCTGACACTACATCTTTTGCAATAAACCAATGGTATTTAAATGTATATTTATTTTGCCATTGTAATGTATTACCATCACATTAAATATTGTATTTGAGCTTATGTGTTCAAACAATGCAGGGTTCCAAATTATTGCTTGAATACTTATAGAAAAGGGAAAAATAAAACTTTTGTTCTGTTAGCATAAAATCCAAGTTCTCTTCTGACTGCATTGAGTTGCATTATCTCCTTATGATTGTAGATTCAGTGCTTGACAAGCTAATAGTATATTATAAATTGATGTCTGGCTATAATTGAGATGAGGTTCTGCTGACTGCTGTTGCATATGATCAGTTTACTAGGACTCAGTGTACCTCCTGCTATGCAAGCACCTGGACAAATTTCTATTACGCTTATGTTATATTTGTACAACTCCTACTATCTGCAGAGTCTCCATGCATAAAACCCAAAAGCAGACTAATATAAGATCCAAAAAAAGAAATAGGAAGGCAAAGGTAATTATAGAAAATTTTAACTTTGTTATTCCCAAATTTTTAAAAAGAATATAAAACAATTGAGAAAATTGTAGGAAAATACATTTCACACAAAAAAGATAACAGTAGGAGACAGGAAAAAGAATATTCAAACACTTTTGGTACTGAATCTGGCTTTCAGACAATGTGACTCTGTTTGCTGAAGTACGTCTGGTTGTCGCAATAGCAGACAAAACACCTGGTCAATCATGGCAAACTTTCTGTAGCTGTTGCCTCAGCTACTTGCTATAGTTCTAATGCTGGGAACATGTGGCTGTGGGCATCAGCAAGGGGTCTGCTGCTCAGTTGTGTGGGTCTGAGACAACCCACTGAGTCAGTTGGTTATCATGGCCAGCATCATCTTCATCATCATTTTCTCTATCACTGCCTCATCCCCTGCCTGCACCAAGTCTGAGCCCCCCCAACATCTACTTTCTGTTGCTCCTCCTTCTCCTTCAAATCCGATAGCAATTAACATTGACTTTAAGTTTCCTCAAAAGACACTAGGCAGTGATGAACAAGTGTAAGTTGCTGTTGTTCCTCAATCCCCTCTTGATATCATTGATTTGGCACATGTCCCTACTGAGAAATGTTGTCGTCTCTTAGAAGAGCTTGAGTAAGCAACACATGTCCCTCAACTGCTATTGTAGAATCTCAAAGTAAGCCACACTTTAATGTACATAGTTATTAAGGTTGAAGGAAGACTTTAAGTCCATGTAGTTCACCCCATAGTCTAACGTAACATGCCCTAACATGTTGATCCAGAGGAAGGCAAAAAAAAACCATGTGGCAAACAGTAAGCTTCACATTGAGGAAAAAAAATTCCTTCCCGACTCCACATACGGCAATCAGACTAGTTCCCTGGATCAACGCAATATCAAGAAAACTAGAGTATATAACCTGTAACATTATACTTTTCAAGAAAGGCATCCAGTCCCCTCTTAAATTTTAGTAATGAATCACTCATTACAACATCATATGGCAGAGAGTTCAATAGTGTCACTGCTCTTACAGTAAAGAATCTGTGTCTGTGATTATGATTAAACCTTCTTTCCTCCAGACATAGAGGATGCCCTCTTGTTCCCGTCTCAGGTCTATGAGTAAAAACGTAATTAGAAAAGTCTCTGTACTGTCCCCTCATATATTTATACATTAGAATAAGATTACCCCTTTGCCTTCATTTTTCCAAACTAAATAACTCAAAGTGTAATAATAACCTATCTTGGTATTGCACACACCACAGTACTCAAATAACCCTGGTCGCTCTTCTCTGCACCCGCTCCAGTTCAGCTATGTCTTTCTTGTACACAAGAGACCTGAACTGTGCACATTATTCTAAGTGTGGTCGAACTAGTGACTTGTATAGAGGTAAAATTATGTTCTCCTCATGAGCATCTATGCCTCTTTTAATGCATTATTTTATTTGCCTTTGTAGCAGCTGCCTGACACTGGCCACTAAATGTGAGTTTGTCATCCACCCATACACCCAGGTCTATTTCATTGACAGGTTTGCTCAGCGTTTTACAAGTAAGCACATAGTACTACATCTTATTTGCTCTACCCAAGTGCTTGACCTTACATTTATCCCCATTAAAGCTCATTTGCCATTTATCAGCTCAAGCTTCTAGTTTACATAAATCATCCTGTAATATAAAATTGTCCTCCTCTGTATTGATTACCCTGCAGAGTTTAGTGTCATCTGCAAATATTGAAATTCCACTCTGTATGCCCCCTACAAGGTCATTAATAAATATGTTAAAAAGAAGAGGGCCCAATAGTGACCCCTGAGGTACCCCAGTGCTAACTGTGACCCAGTCCAAGTGTGTTCCATTAATAACCACCCTTTGTTTCTTATCCCTGAGCCAGCTCTCAACCCACTTGCACATATTTCCTCTATCCCCATTGTTCTCATTTTATGTATCAACCTTTTGTGTGGCACCTATCTAAAGCTTTTGAAAAGTGCATATACAGTACGTCCACTGGGTTCCCTTGGTCCAGTCCAGAACTTACCTCTTCATAGAAACAGATCAGATTAGTCTGACAGGAACGGTCACTAGTAAATCCATGTTGATACTTGGTCATAAGGTTATTCCTCTCCAGAAAATCCAGCATAGCATCTCTTAGAATGCCCTCCAAGATTTTACCAACAGTAGAGGTTAAGCTTACTAGCCTTTAATTAATTTCCTAGTTCAGTTTTTGTCCCCTTTTTGAACATTGGCCCCACATTTGCTATACGCCAGTCTTGTGGTACAGACCCTGTTATTATGGAGTCTTTAAAGATTAAAAATAATCGTCTATCAATGACTGTACTTAATTCCTGCAGTGCTAGGTGGTGTATCCCATCTGGGCCCGGTGATTTTTAGACGCCGCCGTACTTCCTGCTGGGTTAAGCAGGTGAATGGGGAATTTTTGTTATCACTGATCATACTGTCTGCCATGGTATGTTCTTGTGTAAATACTGTTGGAAAAAAGTCATTTAGTATATTGGCTTTTTCCTCATCCTCATCCACCATTTCACCCAGACTATTTTTAAGGGGGCCAACACTAACATTTTTTAGTTTCTTACTATTTACGTAGTTAAAGAATATTTTGGGATTATTTTTACTCTCTCTGGCAATGAGTCTCTCTGTCTCAATCTTTGCTGCCTTGATTTGCTTTTTACAGAATTTATTCAATTTTCTGTATTTATTTAATACCTCATCACTACCTACTTGCTTTAATTCTCTAAATGCTTTCTTTTTGTCACTTATTGCACCCCTTACAGCTCTATTAAGCCATATTGGTTTCCTCCTATTTCTAGTATGTTTATTCCCTTACGGTATACACTGTGCACAGGTCCTATCCAGGATGCTAATAAACGTCTCCCATTTTCTTTGTGTATTTTTATGTCTCAGGATATCGTCCCAGTTAATTGCACCAAGATCCTCTCTCATCCATTGGAAATTTGCCTTCCTGAAGTTAAGTGTCCTTGTAACCCCTCTACTACACATCTTATTAAAGGATACATGAAAACTTATTATTTTGTGATCACTATTACCCAAGTGACCCCCAACCCTTATATTTGATATGCGGTTTGGCCTGTTGGTTAATATTAGGTCTAGCAGTGCCCCCCTTCTTGTTGAGTCCTGAACCAGTTGTGAAAGGTAATTGTCTCTCATAGTTGTCAAAAACTTATTACCTTTGCTGGAACTGCAGGTTTTTGTTCCCCAATGTGTTTCAGGGTAGTCGAAGTCTCCCATAATAATGACTTCTCCTTGAGTCGCAGCTTCATTTATTTGCATTACGAGGATATTCTCCGTTGCTTCCATTATTTTTAGGGACTGTCCTGGAGTGGCTCCTGGCGTTCATTGGAAGATAGTGTGTGCTCGTGCGGCTCATTTCATGGCCGGGAGTATGACGCTCCTAACTAAATAGCACAGAGTGTAAAAAGTAGACTCCTGATGTTCACTAAAATTATAGTGAAGGGCGAAACACGTTGAGGCGGCATTACCTTAGTGCCAAGGACTTTACTATCATGGTCGAGCACCGATATTAGGGCTCATACTCACTTGCGAGAAACTCAGATGAGCCCTTAGGCTGGTGTCACACTAGAGAGGAATACGGACGAGGGAGAGGCTCAAAAACAACGCATTGCACACGGACCAATGCTTCTCTATGGAGCAGCTTCCATCAGCCGTATATTTCTCGGCCGTATTTTACTGGCTGAGAAAATCGCAGCATGCTGCATTTGTCAGCGTATTGCGCAAAAAATCCGCCAATGAAAGTCTATGGGGACGAGAAAAATACGGATTACACACGGAACATGCGTATGACTTGCAAAAAATACGCACCGGTGTTCTATAGAAAAGCCTGTAATTCAGTAAAATCACACTGACAGGTTAGAATAGAATAGATAGAATAAATGTCTACACATAGAATACTGTAGGTAGCTTTATACAGTATAAGTCATTGACACACACACACACACATATATATATATATATATATATATATATATTTATATATATTTATACTTCATACAGCGCTAGATAGCAGAAAAGCCGGTAATTCAATTGCAGGCTTTTGCTATCTCCTTATCAAACCCAACAGGATATGAGACATGGTTTACATACAGTAAACAATTTCATATTCATGATATTTTTACATATTCCTCACTAATAATGTTAGAAGTCTGTGTGCAAAATGTGGGAGCTCTAGGTGTTAGGGTGTTTAGGCTGGCATAGACTCATATGAACTCTAGCATGAGAAAATATTCAGAAAAATTCCCATGCTAGAGTTCATATGAGTTTATGCCACCAGGGGGCGCAAAACGGAGCTGCATTCCATTCATTCCCCAGTTTTTAAAGCCAAGGGCGGCTGGATTAACAGGTTCCTGGTTGTAAATTTATTTAACCCCTTCAGATGGATTTACATCATGGGATATGACTGTACGGCGGACAGGTATAGGATATTGTTACTTTTTTATTTTACTATTGGATTAACAATGGATAGGTGTCTCATTGACATCTCTCCATTATTAACCAGGCTTAATGTCTCCTTACATTAGCAAGGTGACATTAACCCCATATTACCCCATATCCCACCGCTACTCGGGAGTGTGAAGAGAGAGGCTAAGTGCAAGGATAGGCGCATCTTACAGATGTGCCTTTTCTGGGGTGGCTGGGGCAGATGTTTTTAGCCAGGGGGCAATAATTTTGGTCCCTCTGTAGGCTATTAATATCTGCTCTTAGTCACTGGCTCTCCCACTCTGGCGGAGAAAATTGCGCAGGAGTCCACGCTAGTTTTTTTCCGTGATTTAACCCTTTATTTTAACACCTAGAGCTCCCAAATTTTGCACACACACACACACACACACACACACACTACTAACATTATTAGTGAGGAATATGTAAAAATATCACGGATATGAAATGGTTTACTGTATGTTTGTCCTGTCGGGTTTGATAAGGAGATAGAATTACCGGCTTTTCTGCTATCTAGCTCTGTATGAAATTGAAATATAAATAGACTGTATACATGTTTTCACTAATATTTGAGCCCATGGATCCATTCTATGTCCATTTTGCAAGCCGGCGAGAAAATCTCGCCATACAGATGCCATAAGGATGACATACGGATAATTTTTGGAGAAAAAAAAATTGCATCCTCACATTGAATACGGATCACTGTTCAGGAACTTTTCTGCATATTTTGGCCATAAAAAACGGACCATATTTTGATACGTTAGGTCTGACCCAGGCCTTGGGCTGCAATTTCATCAGTCCCATAACAGACAGTATGTCATTATACAGTGAGATATATAGTATATGAATGAGAGTAGAGGCGATCTCTTTGGACATTGTAGGTCACCCCTTGCCGTATTTGAGGAATTTAATGATTGAGCAGTTAAGTGTAGCAACACTGGTTTAAATGTAAATTACTAGGTGGTGGTATATGTTTAGCCACAGAATACTAAATGAGATTTTGATATGCCCAATGAGGACAATGTGCAATAAGCTATGCACTTTATTAAGCTACCACTACCCAGGAAAGGTTTCTCAGTAATCAGTAATCAATTACATACGGTCATCTCTTCTGACTAAGGGCATAGTGCAATAATTTCCATGCGCATTTCATAATAAGGAATACCAATGAAATATTTCCCTGCCACTGTGGTACAGTGTGGGAGGTGTTTAATGGCAAGAGTGTTCCACTAAAGGGTATATTATTTGACTGTTTATCTTAATTTTTGATTTCCCAGTGTTCTATTTTAAACCTTATTAGTGTCCACTAGGGTTGAGCGACTTTTAGTTTTTCAGGGTCGAGTCGGGTTTCACGAAACCCGACTTTCTCAAAAGTCATGTCAAGTGAAATCGGCCGATCCTATTGAAAAGTCGGGGTCGGGGATCGGCCGAAACTCGAAACCCAATGTAAGTCTATGGGGGTTTTTGTTTTTTTTACATTTCCTTCAGGGCGATATAGCAGAAAAGCCGATAATTCAATTACCAGCTTTTCATTTCTCCTGCCAAAACCCGACATGATATGAGACATGGTTTACATACAGTAAACCATGTCATATCCCCCTTTTTTTGCATATTCCACACTACTAATGTTAGTAGTGTGTATATGCAAAATTTCGGCGCTCTAGCTCTCAAATTTAAGGGTTAAATCGCGGAAAAAATTGGCGTGGGCTCCTGCGCAATTTTCTCTGCCAGAGTAGTAAAGCCAGGGACCGAGGGCAGATATTAATAGCCTGGAGAGGGTCCACAGTTTTTGCCCCCCCTGGCTAAAAACATCTGCCCCAAGCCACCACAGAAAAGGCACATCTGTAAGATGCGCCTATTCTGGCACTTGGCCACTCTCTTCCCATTCCCGTGTAGCGGTGGGATATGGGGTAATGAAGGGTTAATGCCAACTTGCTATTGTAAGGTGACATTAAGCCAGATTAATAATGGAGAGGCGTCAATTATGACACCTATCCATTATTAATCCAATTGTATGAAAGAGTTAAAAATAAACACACACACAATATTAAAAAGTATTTTAATGAAATAAACACACCGTTTGTTGTAATAATTTATTGTACGCTCAATCCACTCGCTGAAGACCCTCGTTCTGTGACAAAGAAAAAGTAATAAGCCAACAATATACATACCTTCCGAGGATCTGTAATGTCCCACGTTGTAAATCCATCTGAAGGGGTTAAAATATTTTACAGCCACAAGCTCTGCTAATGCAGCGCTGCTCATGGCTGTAAATCCCAGCGAATGAAGGTAATGTAGGTCAATGACCTGTAGTTACCTTCATTCGCGGTGATGCGCCCCCTGCTGGATGTCCTTGGAGCGTGGAAAAGTTCCCAGGCTCGAGGTCATATGAGGACATCCAGCAGGGGGCGCATTACCGCGAATGAAGGTAACTATAGGTCATTGACCTACATTACCTTCATTCGCTGGGGTGTACAGCCACAAGCACAGCTGCATTAGCAGAGCTTGTGGCTGTAAAATATTTTAACCCCTTCAGATGGATTTACAACGTGGGACGTTACAGATCTACGGAAGGTATGAGATATTGTTGTTTTTTTATTTTTCCTTTGTTACAGAGCGAGGGTCTTCAGGTGGATTAAGAGTCTAATAAAATATTACAACAACCTGTGTGTTTATTTCATTAAAAGACTTTTTAATAATGTCTGTGTGTGTTTTTTTAACCATTTAATGCAAATGGATAAATAATGGATAGGTGTCAGAATTGACGCCTCTCCATTATTAATCTGGCTTAATGTCACCTTACAATAGCAAGGTGACATTAACCCTTCATTACCCCATATCCCACCGCTACACGGGAATGGGAAGAGAGTGGCCAAGTTCCAGAATAGGCGCATCTTTCAGATGTGTCTTTTCTGGGGTGGCTGGGGGCAGATGTTTTTAGCCAGGGGGAGCCAAAAAACGTGGACCCTCTCTAGGCTATTAATATCTGCCCTCAGTCACTGGCTTTACTACTCTGGCGGAGAAAATTGCGCGGGAGCCCACGCCAATTTTTTCAGCGATTTAACCCTTAAATTGCCTTTAACCCTTAAATTTAATAGCTTTCAGCAATTTAAGGGTTAAATCGCTGAAAAAATTGACGTGGGCTCCTGTGCAATTTTCTCCGCCAGAGTAGTAAAGCCAGTGACTGAGGGCAGATATTAATAGCCTAGAGAGGGTCCATGGTTTTTTGCCCTCCCCCTGGCTAAAAACATCTGCCCCAGCAACCCCAGAAAAGGCACATCTGGAAGATGCGCCTATTCTGGCACTTGGCCACTCTCTTCCCATTCCCGTGTAGCGGTGGGATATGGGGTAATGAAGGGTTAATGTCACCTTGCTATTGTAAGGCAGGGGCGGACTGGGCCGGGTGGCAGGAATGCATCTGCCCCCCGGGCCGGTGCCTGAGCAGGTACACAGGGCCGCTGGAGGAGCAGCAGCGATTTTAATACATAGCGCGCCGCATCCCTCCAGCCGGCCCTGTGTGCGCGCGTTGCCTGCTCTGACAAGTGCCGCGGCGGCCCGCACTAGTGTGCGAGCACGGCCGCAGTCCTCGTTCCTGCACGTGCTCCTCTGCTTCCCATGTCAGAGCGGGCAAGCAGGAGACCATGCGCGCGTGGCAGCCCGCACTAGTGTGCCAGCACGGCCGCGGTCCTCGTTCCTGCGTGTGCTCATCTGCTGCCGCCTGCCCATGTCAGAGCGGGCAAGCAGGAGACCATGCACGCACATGGTGATATTTGAAAAAGCCGGCGCACATAGTCTGACTGTGTCTGACGCTGGCTGGCCTGCACCAGCGTCAGAGAAGCCTGCTCACCAATGCCTGGGATCCTCTTCACCGCCGAAGCTGGACAGGACCCGACCCACCTCAGTTCTTCATCCTCCCGACCTCCCCCCCAATCTCAGGGACCTGGGTGAGTCCCAAGATGATTTTTTTTTATGTATATACAGCAGTATTGCCTATATAATGTGTATAGACTGCTATATATACATTATATAGGTGATACTGCTGTATATAATCACTATACCACTATAATGCATGTATAGCAGTCTATATCTTATATAGGTGGCACTGCTACTGATGCGTATATACCTTTTATAGGTGACACTGTGGTGTGTGTGTGTATGTATGTATATGTATGTATATATATATACATACATATATGTACATGTATACACAGCAGTATCACCTATATAAGGTATATACGCATCAGTAGCAGTGTAACCTATATAAGATATAGACTGCTATACATACATTATATAGGTGGTATAGTGATTATATACAGCAGTATCACCTATATAATGTATATATAGCAGTCTATACACATTATATAGGCAATACTGCTACTGATGTGTATATAGGTGATACTTCTGTGTATATATGTCGTTACGTAGGTGATACTGGTGTGTGTGTGTGTATGTATATACACACACACGTACATATAAACACAGTAGTAACACCTATATATAACGTATATACACATCAGTAGCAGTATTGCCTATATAATGAATATAGACTGCTGTATATATATGATATATAGGTGATACTATCATTATATACAGCAGTAGCAGTATCGCCTATATAACGTGTATCCAACATTTGCAGTATCACCTGTATGATGTACAGACTAATGTATATATGTTATATAGGCGACACTGCTGTGTATAGTCGCACTATCTATCTGTGTCTAATCTATATACAGTGGGGCAAAAAAGTATTTAGTCAGTCAGCAATAGTGCAAGTTCCACCACTTAAAAAGATGGGAGGCGTCTGTAATTTACATCATAGGTAGACCTCAACTATGGTAGACAAACTGAGAAAAAAAAATCCAGAAAATCACATTGTCTGTTTTTTTAACATTTTATTTGCATATTATGGTGGAAAATAAGTATTTGGTCAGAAACAAAATTTCATCTCAATACTTTGTAATATATCCTTTGTTGGCAATAACAGAGGTCAAACGTTTTCTGTAAGTCTTCACAAGGTTGCCACACACTGTTGTTGGTATGTTGGCCCATTCCTCCATGCAGATCTCCTCTAGAGCAGTGATGTTTTTGGCTTTTCGCTTGGCAACACGGACTTTCAACTCCCTCCAAAGGTTTTCTATAGGGTTGAGATCTGGAGACTGGCTAGACCACTCCAGGACCTTGAAATGCTTCTTACGAAGCCACTCCTTCGTTGCCCTGGCGGTGTGCTTTGGATCATTGTCATGTTGAAAGACCCAGCCACGTTTCATCTTCAATGCCCTTGCTGATGGAAGGAGGTTTGCACTCAAAATCTCACGATACATGGCCCCATTCATTCTTTCATGTACCCGGATCAGTCGTCCTGGCCCCTTTGCAGAGAAACAGCCCCAAAGCATGATGTTTCCACCACCATGCTTTACAGTAGGTATGGTGTTTGATGGATGCAACTCAGTATTCTTTTTCCTCCAAACACGACAAGTTGTGTTTCTACCAAACAGTTCCAGTTTGGTTTCATCAGACCATAGGACATTCTCCCAAAACTCCTCTGGATCATCCAAATGCTCTCTAGCAAACTTCAGATGGGCCCGGACATGTACTGGCTTAAGCAGTGGGACATGTCTGGCACTGCAGGATCTGAGTCCATGGTGGCGTAGTGTGTTACTTATGGTAGGCCTTGTTACATTGGTCCCAGCTCTCTGCAGTTCATTCACTAGGTCCCCCCGCGTGGTTCTGGGATTTTTGCTCACCGTTCTTGTGATCATTCTGACCCCACGGGGTGGGATTTTGCGTGGAGCCCCAGATCGAGGGAGATTATCAGTGGTCTTGTATGTCTTCCATTTTCTAATTATTGCTCCCACTGTTGATTTCTTCACTCCAAGCTGGTTGGCTATTGCAGATTCAGTCTTCCCAGCCTGGTGCAGGGCTACAATTTTGTTTCTGGTGTCCTTTGACAGCTCTTTGGTCTTCACCATAGTGGAGTTTGGAGTCAGACTGTTTGAGGGTGTGCACAGGTGTCTTTTTATACTGATAACAAGTTTAAACAGGTGCCATTACTACAGGTAATGAGTGGAGGAAAGAGGAGACTCTTAAAGAAGAAGTTAAAGGTCTGTGAGAGCCTGAAATCTTGATTGTTTGTTTCTGACCAAATACTTATTTTCCACCATAATATGCAAAAAAAATGTTAAAAAAACAGACAATGTGATTTTCTGGATTTTTTTTTCTCAGTTTGTCTACCATAGTTGAGGTCTACCTATGATGTAAATTACAGACGCCTCTCATCTTTTTAAGTGGTGGAACTTGCACTATTGCTGACTGACTAAATACTTTTTTGCCCCACTGTATATATAATTGCCTAAGGGGTACTTCCGTCTTTCTGTCCTCAACTTCCGTAACGGAAATCCCGCATCGCTGATTGGTCTCGCCAGCTGCCTGTCATGGTTGCCGCGACCAATCAGCGATGGGCACAGTCCAATTAGTCCCTCCCCTACTCCCCTGCAGTCACAGTGCCCGCTGCCCGCTCCATACTCCCTGCAGTCAGTGTGCCTGGCGCCCGCTCCATACACCCCGCAGTCAGTGTGCCCGGCGCCCACTCCATACTCCCCGCAGTCAGTGTCCCCGGCGCTCGCTCCATACTCCCCGCTCCATACTCCCCGCAGTCAGTGCCTGCTCCATAATCCCCTCCAGTCACCGCTCACACAGGGTTAATGCCAGCAGTAACGGACCGCGTTATGGCGCGGGTAACACACTCCGTTACCGCCGCTATTAACCCTGTGTGACCAAGTTTTTACTATTGATTCTGCCTATGTAGCATCAATAAGAAAAAGATCTAATGTTAAAAATAACCGCTAAGTCATCGGGGTAATTTCGCAATGCATCCTGGGAACGGAAGATGGCGGCCGCATCACACAGCTTCGCTGGATCCCAGGGGTGAGTATATAACTATTTTTTATTTTAATTATTTTTTTTAACAGGAATATGGTGCACACACTGCTAAATACTGCATGGGCAGTGTTATATACCTACGTGACTGGCCAATATACTACGTGACTGGGCAATATACTATATGACTGGGCAATATACTACGTGGCTGGGCAATATACTACTTGGCTGGGCAATAAACTACGTGGCTGGGCAATAAACTACGTGGCTGGGCAATAAACTACGTGGCTGGGCAATAGACTACGTGGCTGGGCAATAAACTACGTTGCTGGGCAATATACTATGTGACTGGGCAATATACGACGTAACTGGGCAATATACTACTTGGCTGGGCAATATACTACGTGACTGGGCAATATACTATGTGGACATGCATATTCTAGAATACCCAATGCGTTAGAATCGGGCCACCATCTAGTATATATATATATATATATACAGTATATATATATGTGTATATATATTAATCTGTTTCATATATAATGTGTGTACAGCAGTCACAGTATCACATACAATATATAGGTGATACTACAACTATACACATCAGTCGCAGTATCGACTATCTATTGCATATACAGTAGTTTCAATTTGATATATGTTCAGCAGTCGCCGTGTCTCCTATGTCATTTATGCATCATAATATAGTATAATGCTGTCTTAATTACCGTATATTGTAGAGATGTTTATATAGTGTAGAGATGTTTATATAGTATGGCGCTATGTACAGTTATGTCCATATATATTTGGACAGAGGCAACATTATTCTAATTTTGGTTATAGACATCACCACAATGAATTTTAAAGAAAACTATTCAGATGCAGTTGAAGTTCAGACTTTCAGCTTTCATTTGAGGGTAACCACATTAAAATTGGATGAAGGGTTTAGGAGTTTCTGCCTGAAGTCTTGAACTCATGGACATCACCAGACGCTGTGTTTCCTCCTTTTTGATGCTCTGCCAGGCCTACACTGTGGTGGTTTTCAGTTGCTGTTTGTTTGCGGGCCTTTCTGTCTGAAGATTAGTCTTTAACAAGTGAAATGCATGCTCAATTGGGTTGAGATCAGGTGACTGACTTGGCCATTCAAGAATATTGCAATTCTTTGCTTTAATAAACTCCTGGGTTGCTTTGGCTTTATGTTTTGGGTCATTGTCCATCTGTAGTATGAAACGACGAGCAATCAGTGTGGCTGCATTTGGCTGGATCTGAGCACACAGTATGTCTCTGAATACCTCAGAATTCATTCCGCTGCTTCTATCCTGTGTCATATCATCAATAAACATTAGTGACCAAGTGCCACTGGCAGCCATGAATGCCCAAGCCATCACACTGCCTCCGCCGTGTTTTACAGATGATTTGGCATGCTTTGGATCATGAACTGTACCACGTCTTCGCCATACTTTTTCCTTTCCATCATTCTGGTAGAGGTTGATCTTGGTTTCATCTGTCCAAAGAATGTTCTTCCAGAACTGTGCTGGCTTTATTAGATGTTTTTTTTAGCAAAGTCCAGTCTAGCCTGTTTATTCTTGATGCTTATGAGTGGCTTGCACCGTGCAGTGAACCCTCTGTATTTACTTTCATGCAGTCTTCTCTTTATGGTAGATTTGGACATTGATATGCCTACCTCCTGGAGAGTGTTGTTCACTTGGTTGGCTGTTGTGAAGGGATTTCTCTTCACCATGGAGATTATTCTGCGATCATTCACCACTGTTGTCTTCCGTGGGCGCCCAGGTCTTTTTGCATTGATGAGTTCACCAGTGCTTTCTTTCTTTCTCAGGATGTACCAAAATGTAGATTTTGCCACTCCTAATATTGTAGCAATTTCTTGGATTGGTTTTTTCAGTTTTCGCAGCTTAAGAATAGCTTCTTTCACCTGCATGGAGAGCTCCTTTGACCGCATGTTTACTTCACAGCAAAACCTTCCAAATGCAAGCACCACACCTCAAATCAACTCCAGGCCTATTATCTGCTTAATTTAGAATGACATAACGAAGGGATTGCCCACACCTGTCCATGAAATAGCCTTGGAGTCAATTGTTCAATTACTTTTGGTCCCTTTAAAAACAGGGTGGCACATGTGAAGGAGCTGAAACTCCTAAACCCTTCATCCAATTTTAATGTGGATACCCTCAAATGAAAGCTAGAAGTCTGAACTTCAACTGCATCTAAATTGTTTTGTTTAAAATTCATTGTGGTAATGTCTATAGCCACAATTAGAAAAATGTTGTCTCTGTCCAAATATATATGAACCTAACTATATATTGTGGAATTCACACTATATATACACTGCTGCCACATCTCTACACTATATAACATATACACCGCTCTATATTCCTTAACACGGTATATAATATGCCGCTGTGTATATAATATATTGTAGTATACCATATATACTCGTGTATAAGCCGAGTTTTTCAGCATATTTTTTTTGTGCTGAAAACACCCCCTTGGCTTATACACAAATCATTGTCCCAGAAAGACGGAGAAGGAGCAGCGGGTGACAGAGGCAGGAGCCGGCGGCTGTGGCTAAAGCCTGTGCCGCTGCTAAAGAGAAATTAATATTCACTGCACTGGCAGTGAATATTCATTTCTCTTATAGCGTTGACAGCCACAGCCGCCGGCTTCCAGCACACATCCTACTTACCTTCCCTGCGCACCCTCGCTGCATCTCGTTCCGGCGCTAGCAGCTCTTCAGGACGACCGATCACGTGTCTTCCGCTCATTAAGGTAATGAATATTCACCCCTCTCAACTCCCATAGGTGTGGGTAAATATTCATCACCTTAATGAGCTGGGGACATGTGATCGCCCGGCCACAGGAGCTACTGGCACCGGAACGAGATGCTGCGAGGCCATGCAAGGAAGATAAGTAGGATGTGTTTTTTTATTTTTTTTTAGGAACCATGCATACATGAACAGGGATAAGAAGCCATGCATACAAGGATGGGGATAAGGAGCCATGCATACAAGGATGGGGATAAGGAGCCATGCATACAAGGATAGGGGATAAGGAGCCATGCAGACAAGGATGGGGATAAGGAGCCATGCATACAAGGATAGGGGATAAGGAGCCATGCAGACAAGGATGGGGATGAGGAGCCATGCATACAAGGACAGGGATGGGGAGCCATGCATACAAGGACAGGGATAAGGAGCCATGCATACAAGGACAGGGATAAGGAGCCATGCATACAAGGATAGGGGATAAGGAGCCATGAATACAAGGATGGGGATAAGGAGCCATGCATACAAGGACAGAGATAAGGAGCCATGCAGTCAAGGATGGGGATAAGGAGCCATGCATACAAGGATAGGGGATAAGGAGCCATGCATACAGGGATGGGAACCATGCATACAAGGATAGGGGATAAGGAGCCATGCAGACAAGGATGGGGATGAGGAGCCATGCATACAGGGACAGGGGAGCCATTCATACAGGGACAGGGGAGCCATGCATACAAGGACGGGATGTGGGGACAATGCATACCCGGCTTATACTCGACTCAATACGTTTTCACAGTTTTTTGTGGCAAAATTAGGTGCCTCGTCATATACTTGGGTCGACTTATACTCAAGTATATACAGTATATTGTGGAGCTGTGTATACTTCTAATGTCCTGCATAAATTGTGTAATTCTCAGTATCTATTTTTATGTATGTGTGTATCTATCTATCACTCCGATTAATTGTGAGAAAAGTAGCGAACTCTTTATTGGCCCATGTGGCAACGTTTCGGATCCATAACTGAAAATTTCTTTAATATGGAAGTGTAATGTTGCCACATTGACTAATAAAGAGTATAAAAAAAATCGGTTCCATTTTATTCCACAAAAGTGGTACAATCTTCTTCTCACTTGCTGTCCATGTGCAGTCGTGTTTTTTTTCTCAGCAGATGTTGCAGTCTGATACACGGCGAGTCAGACCATTGAGGAGATGGAGAAATTAATTTCTCCGTCTCCTCCACACCTGTGCTGCGAGAGCATTGGAGCACGGACACTCTGATGACGCTCACAGCAGAGCAAGAGCCGAGTATCATTGGCATATCACATCCAATGCCATATGCTAGTGTGATTCCACCCTAATGAGCACCTGTATTAAGCCCACATTCACATGGTCAGTATTGGTTCAGTATTTTCATCAGTATTTGTAAGCCAAAACCGGAAGTGGAACAATCCAGAGGAAAAGTATAATAGAAACATATGCACCACTTCTGTATTTATCATCCACTCCTGGTTTTGGCTACAAATACTGAGGTCAAATAGTGACCAAATACTGACCGTGTGAATGTGGCCTTATTCTATATCTATAAACTGCACAGTACCACTCCTCATTATAGAGTGGGGCTGTGTGTGTGTCACTATACAGTGGGGCTGTGTGTGTGTGTCATTATACAGTGGGGCTGTGCCTGTCATTATACAGTGGGACTGTGTGTGTCAAAAAATAAATAAAAAAAAATTATATATATATATATATATATATATATATATATAATATATCTCTATCTATCGCATGCTTGCGGTCACCAGACCACCTGTTCCCGGCGCTGGCACCAGAGAATCCTCATAGCGCACAGTGCGCACGATATGAGGATTCACACATAGTGACTGTAGACATGTAGCTTAAGATCCGACAACCCCTTTAAGGATGGGCCGCTACTCATGGGCCACTGCTTGTGCTTGCCCCCCAGGCTAAAATTTGCCAGTCAGCCCCTGTTGTAAGGTGACATTAAGCCAGATTAATAATGGAGAGGCGTCAATTCTGACACCTATTCATTATTAATCCATTTGCATTAAATGGTTAAAAAAAACACACACACATTATTAAAAAGTATTTTAATGAAATAAAAACACAGGTTGTATTAATATTTTATTGTACGCTCAATCCACTCGCTGAAGACACTTGCTCTGTAACAAATAAAAAATAATAAACCAACAATATCCATACCTTCCGTAGATCTGTAACGTCCCACGTTGTAAATCCATCTGAAGGGGTTAATATATTTCACAGCCACAAGCTCTGCTAATGCAGCTGTGCTTGTGGCTGTAAACCCCAGCGAATGAAGGTAATGTAGGTCAATGACCTATAATTACCTTCATTCACGGTGATGCGCCCCCTGCTGGATGTCCTCATATGACCTCGAGCCTGGGAACTTTTCCCACGCTCCAGGGACATCCAGCAGGGGGCGTATCACCGCGAACGAAAGTAACTACAGGTCATTGACCTACATTACCTTCATTCGCTGGGGTTTACAGCCACGAGCAGCGCTGCATTAGCAGAGCTCCTGGCTGTAAAATATTTTAACCCCTTCAGATGGATTTACAACGTGAGACGTTACAGATCTACGGAAGGTATGGATATTGTTGGTTTATTATTTTTTATTTGTTACAGAGCAAGGATCTTCAGTGAGTGGATTGAGCGTACAATAAATTATTACAACAAACGGTGTGTTTATTTCATTAAAATACTTTTTAATATTGTGTGTGTGTGTTTTTTTAAACTCTTTCATACAATTGGATTAATAATGGATAGGTGTCAGAATTGACGCCTCTCCATTATTAATCTGGCTTAATGTCACCTTACAATAGCAAGGTGGCATTAACCCTTCATTACCCCATATCCCACCGCTACACGGGAATGGGAAGAGAGTGGCCAAGTGCCAGAATAAGCGCATCTTACAGATGTGCCTTTTCTGGGGTGGCTGGGGGCAGGTGTTTTTAGCCAGGGGGGGCCAATAACCGTGGACCCTCTCCAGGCTATTAATATCTGCCCTCAGTCACTGGCTTTACTACTCTGGCGGAGAAAATTGCGCGGGAGCCCACGCCAATTTCTTCCGCGATTTAACCCTTAAATTTAAGAGCTAGAGCGCTGAAATTTTGCACATACACACTACTAACATTAGTAGTGTGGAATATGCAAAAAAAAGGGGGATATGACATGGTTTACTGTATGTAAACCATGTCTCAAATAATGTCGGGTTTTGGCAGGAGAAATGAAAAGCCGGTAATTGAATTACCGGCTTTTCTGCTATATCGCGCTGAAGTTAATATAAATATATATACCGTATGTACTCGAGTATAAGCCGAGATTTTCAGCCCACTTTTTTTGGCTGAAAGTCCCCCTCTCGGCTTATACTCGAGTCATATACCCGGGGGTCGGCAGGTGAGGGGGAGCGGGGGCTGTGTAGTAATACTTACCTGCTGCGGCGCGGTCCCTGCAGTCCCTGGCTTCCCCGGCGCTGCAGATTCTTCCTGTACTGAGTGGTCACATGGCACCGCTCATTACAGAAATGAATAAGCGGCTCCACCTCCCATAGGGGAGGAGCCGCATATTCATTGCTGTAAATGATCGGTAACTGTGACCGCTCAATTACAGGAAGAAGCTGCAGCGCCGGGGAAGCCAGGGACTGCAGGGACCGCGCCGGGAGCAGGTAAGTATACGGGGAGCGCAGCGCTGCGCAATATTTACCTGCTCCTCGCTCCGGTGCGGCTCCGTCTGCAGCGTCCTCTGGCAGTGACGCTCAGGTTAGAGGGCGCTGTGACGTAGTCAGTGCGCGCCCTCTGCTGAGCGTCAGTGCTGGAGACGGAGCCGCACGAGGAGCATGTAAATATTGAAAGTGCTGGCGTCCTGAGCAAGAGAGGTGAGTATGTGATTTTTTTTTTTTATGGCAGCACCAGCAGCATTCTATATGGCACAGCATTATATAAGGAGCATCTATGGGGCCATAAAGAACGGTGCAGAGCATTATATATGGCACAGCATTATATAAGGAGCATCTATGGGGCCAAAAAGTACGGTGCAGAGCATTATATATGGCACAGCTTTATATGGCACATCTATGGGGCCATAAAGAACGTTGCAGAGCATTATATATGGCACAGCTTTATAAGGAGCATCTATGGGGAAATAATGAACGGTGCAGAGCAATATGCCGTATATGGGGCACAGCTTTATAAGGAGCATCTATGGGGCCATAATCAATGGTGCAGAGCAATATACCGTATATGGGGCACAGCTTTATAAGCAGCATCTATGGGGCCATAATCAACGGTGCAGAGCAATATATATGGGGCACAGCTTTATAAGGAGCATCTATGAGGCCATAATGAACGGTGCAGAGCATTATATGTCGTACAGCTTTATATGGAGCATCTACGGGGCCATAATGAACGGTATAGAGCATTCTATATAGCACAGTTGTATATGGAGCATCTATGGGGCAATAATGAACGGTATGGAGCATCTATTTTTATTTTTGAAATTTACGAGTAGCTGCTGCATTTTCCACCCTAGGCTTATACTCGAGTCAATAAGTTTTCCCAGTTTTTTGTGGCAAAATTAGGGGGGTCGGCTTATACTCGGGTCGGCTTATACTCGAGTATATACGATATATATGTATATATATATGTGTCTGAATGACATATATATATATATATATGTATATATATATATATAAAACGAAACCCGACTTTTAATTAGAGATCGCCGACCGCCGACCCGATCCCAGAGTGGGATCGGGTCGGGTTTCACGAAACCCGACTTTGCTAAAAGTCGGCGACTTTTGAAAAGTGCCGATCTGTTTCGCTCAACCCTAGTGTCCACCTCAATACCTCTATTTGATCAATACCAGGGGGAAGGTGGATAGACTGCACACAAGCAGGATAGTTTTATAGGACAGGTTGTTCCGGACTCGAGCGATACCAAATATGTGTACTATTTTTTTTTATTTTTTCATACGAATATTTATTTATGGGTACAATATCTTTAGATTTTTTATAATTTTTTATATATTTTTTTCCATTTAAATTTTTTTTTTTTTGCTTTTTTTCACTTTTTTACTTTGCCTCACTATGGGACTATCATTTTTGCAGGCTGATCGCTTGTATAGTATGGGGATGATAAAGCATTTCCATGCTGTGCCATCTGTCAGCTCTGCACTGTGCATGATGAAGCAACTTTCTTAGCTCTGATGACCTGGACTTCGCCATGACAACAACGAGTCACCATAGCAACGTTCAGGACCCCGCATCATACCGCAGGGTCTACGATCCAAGGGCAGAGGGACTGTCATCCGTCTGCCTGCTCTATGGAATGTTATGATCAAGTTCGATCGCAGCATTTAGGGGGTTAAAGTGGTGGAAGTAGTTCGGTGACATTTAGTGTTGGGTGTCAGCTGTCAGAATCAGCTGACACCCGGCAGTGATCGCACACGCACAGCCTGTGTGTGCGCCCGATTGCCTAGACGTAATGATCGGTCCCTGGTCAATAAGGCCCAGGGCACAAGGACATATTATTGCACCCAATATAAGAAAGGGGTTAATCACCCTGACATATATGCATAGCATAGTGCTCTAACTTAAGGAATTCCATGATGTACATGTACATTATGGTGCAATATGGTGCAAAAGAAAGGAGGTTAATCAAAAGAAAATTATTTCTAGTATCAGGCTGTGGGACACCGCGGCTATTTCCGCAGTCCCCTGACTGCAGGGCCTTGGCATGGCTCGTACCAGGTCTCCCACGGGGTGACGTCGCTGCGCTCCTGGGGGTGGGCTTTCTCGGGGGGCCCCATTCAAAAGAGGTGGTGCTTTCTCCCTGCCTTTCCGGATCCCCTCACTTGAACCCGGACCTGTCTTGGGGCTGCCGGTGACATGGACCCGCTCCAGGAAGCGGTGAGGGAGAAGATTGGCAGGGAGGGTAGCGGTTGGCTAGCGGCGCTATTGGCCGCGAGGGGCTCCCTCCCTGCAGCGAGCCAGGCGTTGCCGTCGGGCGGGCAGCAATCTGGCAGAGCCTCCCGACCGCCGGCACGCCTGAGCCCGCCATTAATTTCAAAGAGGAGTGCGCGCAGCTCAAGCGCGCGCGCATCCTCACACGTGGGCAGGCAGCACAGCGCGACGGCGGCAGTCGGACAGATACAGGAGGGGAGAGCACAGGGTATAGCTGGCTCCGCTTCCACGGCCGTACTAATCCCCTGGGGAGGAAGCACTCAGCTGCAGCATTTAGTCACCCCAGCTGCACAGGAATCAATAGCGGTTACTAGCATGGGGGGAGTTCAGGGTTCGGCAGCGTCTGCGTCATCACAGGAGAACGAAGGGATGGGGGAGTCCCAGGAATTGTTCTCTCCCACCCTACAGCCTTTGGGGGATAATGGGAATAATACTGGGAGGGGGCGAGAGTTGGGGAGAACGGCCCAACAACAGGAGCATTCTGCCCCCATATTGGGACAGCAGTCGGGGGTTGGGCACACAGGGGTGAGGATTGAGTCCCCTTGTCCTTCATTCCCGGTAATTTTTTCAACACCCCATCAACTTGCTACTGGGGGTCAAATAGTCCAATCGCATTTAGCATCTGGGGCGGGGGAACATCAGAACGCCTCGGCAGGCATATCGCTGATGGCAACCGATGTGGGACTCCCTGTACAGGGTGCTGGCACCTCGGCTCTGGTTGGCGTTCAGAGCGTGAGTAACCGCTCTGCGCGCAGCGTATCCTCGTCTTCTTCATCCGGGCATGGCCGCCATCACCGAAAAAGGCGCAGGGAGCGGTACAGTAGCAGGAGACACTCCCACAGGTCCCGATCCAGCCATCGCAGCAGGCGATCTAGAGCGTCAAGGTGGCGCTCTCCATGCTCCTCGGGTAGTTCGTCCAGCCGGTCTCGTCATCACGGTGCGTCGCAACACAGGTCCACTTCAAGGATCGGACGGCGAGGTGTGATCACCCACGTACCTCAGGAACAGAGTCGCTCGGAACCCAGTACACAACCCAGTGAGTACGCATTTACTGGTGCTTGGGGCGGTGATAAGGGGATTGCGGGGAACATGGCAGGTGCGGTCCCTGTAAGCGCGGGATGCGGCAGGATTTTCGTAAATCCCAGGCTGTTGCAACCCCCCGTGCAGTCTAAGCCAATACCTCCCCCCCGCCCTGATATTTATAAGGATGGTCTGTTTTGCGGCGTCCCACCCCTGGGATCACACTTAGATATTGTCGTAAAGGAGCAAATTTGGGCTAACGAGTTCATAGACATTTGGTCCCTAGTATCCACAGAGCAACACTCGGTAGATAAGGAGAGACGAGTAGGTGAGAGAGTTTACGACAGAAAACCAAAGGTAGCCAAAACCATCAACAATTGGCTGCAGGCGTTCGCAGTTCTAGAATGTGTGATGGGAGAGAAACACCCGAAACGATGTTCCGAGCTTTTCATTTATATGGACAGCATATACAGTTCATATAAGTCCCATGGCGGCTTGGCCTGGTGGAAATAGGACGAGGATTTCCGCCACAGGCTAGCTGTCAATCCACATTTGGGGTGGGGTGTAAAAGCTACCGATTCATGGCTGCGCTTGATGATGGCCCAGAAGTCCCTGCAGCCCTTTCCCGGGTCGCCCGCCGGCGCGGCTAACAATGCTGGGTCGGCAGTCGTACGTAGACCAGGCACTTGTTGGCTTTTCAACGAGGCCACTGCAAATTTTATGGATTGTGCAAGTACAAGCACGAATGCTCCGCTTGTGGGGGACCCCACTCTGCATCAAAATGCTCAAAAACCCCTCATAAAACGAACAGCAACAAGTCATCCGCGGGGGGTGAGCCACCTGACACCGGTGAGCGTAGAAAGCATGGAGCCATGGTTGTCCAGTTACCCCAATAAACCGGCTGCAGCGCAGCTAAGTTTTGGTTTTTCTTTCGGTTTCTTCATTCCTTTTATTTTTTCAAAAAAACCCCAGTTGTCAAATAATTTAAAATTGGCCAGGGATTTCCCGGCTATTTTACATGACAAGTTAAATAAAGAGATTCGAGCAGGCCGCTTTCAAGGCCCGTTTGATGCTCCCCCCTTTTTTAACTTAAGGGTTTCCCCTTTGGGCATTGTCCCTAAGAAAGAGCCGGGTAAGTTCCGACTTATCCACCATCTGTCCTACCCAAAAGGCAGATCGGTGAACGATGGCATCCCCGATGATGACACCGCGGTTTCGTACATACCTTTCGACAGAGCTGTCGAAATGGTCAGAAAAGCAGGACCAGGCGCCCTCATGGCCAAATCAGATATTGAGTCTGCATTCCGGCTGCTCCCGGTTCATCCGGACTGCTACCACCTTTTAGGAGCCATGTTCGAGGACAAATACTACTTCGACACATGCCTGCCTATGGGATGCTCAATTTCTTGCCATTATTTTGAACTGTTTAGTACATTTCTGGAATGGGTAGCTCGCAAGGTTACGCGTTTGCCATCGATTACGCACTACCTCGATGACTTTTTATTCGTGGGCCCGGCTAATTCGGAAGTGTGTCACCATGCCCTTGCCCAATTTAAGGACGTCATGTCCTGTTTTGGTGTTCCTTTGTCCCCAGAAAAAACTATTGGCCCCGTCTCTGTGATCACGTTCCTAGGAATCGAAATTGACTCGGTTGCCATGGAATTTAGGTTGCCCCAAGACAAGATAGCAAAATTGCAAGAACTAATTGCGGGATGTTTAGCGGTCGGTAAGGTGACGCTAGTCCAAATGCAATCCCTCCTGGGATCCCTGAATTTCGCCTGCAAGGTTATGCCAATGGGCAGAATCTTCTCTCGCAGGTTAATCTTGGCCACGAAAGGCGTGAAACTACCTCACCACAGGATCAGGATCACGGCACAGCTGCGCAGCGATCTGATCATATGGCAGCGTTTTCTGTTTTCCTACAACGGCAAAACGTGTTTTCAGGAAGACGAATGTGATAGTGACAGCTTGGGGCTCAAGCTTGACACAGTGGACGCGGTGGGTTTCAGTGTCAGTTTTAGGGATCAAACGTGCGCGGACACATGGCCCGAATCGTGGGTAACCAGAGCCTGGACCCAGGATTCAGTGTTGCTGGAGCTGCTTCCCCTGGCGGCTGCCATGGAGCTTTGGGGCCAGTTTTTGGGCAACAAGCGTGTCTGCTTGCAGCTAAAATCGGACAAGGCTACACATGCCCTTAATTTCCTATCATCTTCCTCGTTACCGGTCATAAAGGTCATCGCGTTCACGGTGTTAAAATGCTTGGAGAACAACACATGGTTAAAGGCGCATGCCCATAGCGTTGTAAATGACGGTTTTATGGATGTTAAAATTCGTTCTGATTCACAGATGCGGTATGGTCAGCAGCCGTGGTTACAGCAGCAAATCCTGGGATGCCCGCATTCGGTCTGTGATGCCCTGGAGAGATGATTCCTTTGTTAAGGTCTTCCATCGCTCCTTCCACCTGGAAAGCATACGGTAAGGCATGGGAGGAGTGGTGTATGGTGGCAGCCGAAAAACCGGTAGGTAGCTCGGATAGTCTGAGACTTCAGGTTACATTGGCTTTTCTAGCGCGTCTGCAGGCTTCCGGGGTGTCAGGAGCAGCGGCTCGCAACCGCATTTCGGGGGTGGCGTTTCATTTTAAGCTACGCGGTTGGTCTGATTCTACCAAACATTTTTTGATTGTGCAGGTTTTGAAGGGCGCGCGTAGCGATCAAAGGAGGCCCATTTCTTTCACTCTCCTGTCCAATTTGGTTAGGGTCTCGGGCTCTGTTTGCGACTCCGATTACGAGGCTACGTTGATATCAGCGGCTTTCAGCCTGGCCTTCTTTGGGGCTATGCGCGTCCCGCTGCAGGGCAGGCAGCCTGCAGTTGGAAGACTTAGTGATCTGTGATGACGGGTTGAGGGTGAGGGTGCGCAGATCAAAAACCGACCAGGAAGGTAGGGGAATCTTGTTTCCCCTTTTTGCTATCAAGGGATCGATTTGCCCTTTAATGTTGATTAAAAGTTACATGCAGATTAGGGGCAACGGGCCGCAATTATTCATCCATGAGAATGGCTCCCCCTTGTTGGCGTGCCAATTCCTAGCAATCCTTAGACAGGCATTGGCGTTTCTAGGTTTGCCTGCGGCAGATTTTGGTACTCATTCATTTAGGATCGGTGCGGCTACGGAAGCCTCCAGGGCTGGCCTTTTTGAATCAGATATCCAGAGGGTGGGTAGATGGAGATCCCGCTGTTTCACCAGATATATCAGGCCGGAATTAGTGCTGCAATAAGTGTTGCTAGAATTCGCTATGATATGGTTTTTCTTTCTCGGATATGTCTCCAAAACCCCTTTTTCCTTTCTCTTTCACCTGTTCCATTTTGAGTTTTTCATTTTACTTAATCAACTGTTTGTTTCTGGTTTCAGATGGTATTCGGCCCAGCATATGGCTGGTGGGCCATTCTTATATATACTGGGCAGCACGGCGTGCGGAGTTATGCCCGGGAGGTCGTTCGCTTGGCTTGACAGGGATGGACGTCATCTGGCGTGGAACAAGATGTCTAACATGGTCACAAGTCCTGCCGGAGGTTGTGCGAATCGCAAGAGTAGCATTCTCACCTACAGTGGTGGTTATCCATGCCGGAGGGAACGATTTGGCCTCTTTTCCTCTCACTGAACTTTTGACCCTGATGAGAGCCGATTTGGACAAACTTCCAGGTTTCTTTCCAGTGATGCGTTTTGTGTGGTCCGAGATGATCCCTAGATTGGTCTGGCAAGGCGCCAGGGAACTGAGCGCCATGGAAAGATCCAGACGCATGCTAAACCAGAGAATTTCTCGCTTCATCAGGTTTAAGAACGGTGTGGTGGTGAGACACCACCGATTAGAAGGAGATAACTCTGGTTTTCTCCTGCCAGATGGGGTGCATCTCAATGACGCGGGTCTGGACATCTTCCTGGATGGGCTTAGAAAGGGCGTAGTTCAGGCGCTCCATTCGTTGGGTGGGTCGTAGCTCATGTCACGGGCTACTCCGTGGCGGAATGGGTGGTTATGAGGTTGGTGATGATACCTGCGCCGGGAGTCCGGAGGGCAGTCAATCTCCCTACACCCATTTGGTTGGCAAAATGTTGCCGGGTTTTAAGCTGCGACCTTAATTATTAAGCCAAAAGAGAAAAAAAATTGAAGTTGACATTAGTAAGTTATTTATAAAGAGTAATAAAAGAGTTATATTTGAAATATCCGTGTGTGGCGTCACTTTGTGGGAGAATAGTTTCTATGGCTTGCTGCAGTCTGTGGGACACCGCGGCTATTTCCGCTGTCCCCTGACTGCAGGGCCTTGGCATGGCTCGTACCAGGTCTCCCACGGGGTGACGTCGCTGCGCTCCTGGGGGCCGGGCTTTCTCGGGGGGCGGGGCCCCATTCAAAAGAGGTGGTGCTTTCTCCCTGCCTTTCCGGATCCCCTCACTTGAACCCGGACCTGTCTCCCTCCCTCCCTCCCTTATGTTGATTGGTTATGTTTTCTTCTTTCAGTCGCAGCAGCGGAATGGGTGGTTATGAGGTTGGTGATGATACCTGCGCCGGGAGTCCGGAGGGCAGTCAATCTCCCTACACCCGTTTGGTTGGCAAAAAGGTTGCCGGGTTTTAAGCTGCGACCTTAATTATTAAGCCAAAAGAGAAAAAAAATTGAAGTTGACATTAGCAAGTTATTTATGAAGAGTAATAAAAGAGTTATATTTGAAATATCCGTGTGTGGCGTCACTTTGTGGGAGAATAGTTTCTATGGGTCGCTGCAGTCTAATTGTACCAGGTTAATTTTAAATAAATATTGTATTCTTACTAAAATAGTGGCTATTATAGATCTAAAATGATGTGTAATGTTATTTTATTATCATGAATATTATCATTATCTGTTAATCATGGTTACTCCCACCTATGTACAATACAGGGTATATTACTATTGTTTATAAAACTGGCTAACTTGGTATAGTATATACAACAAAACCTGTATGCTTTATAATAGTAATCAAATATAAAGCCTCAAGAGGTCCTTAATCCTGTCAATCCCTTATGATTCTTGGTTCAGCTTTCCAATCTTGTAGATTTGGAAAGCTCCACATATGATTAATGTTCTCATTCTTACACCTACCTGTACTGAGATGTCTGAGCAGATTATAAGAAATATGATATGCTTCAAAAGTTTGATACTGAAACTGCAATTCTTACCTTTGCTTGTCCTGTAAAAATAATTCCCATCAACCTGCTGTGTATCTGAGCTGCTTAATAAAAGGGAAACTGTATTAGATCAAAGGGATGTCAATCTTAATACCAGCCAGTGCAAAGGGAAATCAAGTTTCTAAAAATAATCCCTTGATTTGATGCCCTGATCCTTATGATCCCCAGTTATCTGAAGAACTTGCTCCATATTGCTCAGAGACAAAGGCTGAAGCAATGTTTATTTTGGTCAATTTCAGATGAAACAGATGGCAGGACTTATATTGTGACTCTATGCCGCATACTATTTTCTTCTATTGCAGTGTTTTAGAAATGAGAAAACTTTGGAACACCTAAGGTTCACTGATTTGAGTAACAACATAACATAGAAAGTGAATCCTTAGATGTATTAAGGAGCCAAGAAATAAATCTTTTGGCAATATCTGATACGAGAACTATATCTCAAAAAAAGTATTAGCATATTCATTTCTCCTGACTGCTATCATATAACATTGTCACCCAGTGAAAGAGTCATCTCCACCTTCAATCAGATAAACTCCCCTTTATCCTCAGGATTCATTACAATAATGGAAAATAGAGTGATATATGTCTGTGGCAGCGTTTTGCTGGTGGATAACCTTGAGAATCACCTGTTGGGTTTTACTGCTTTGTCAACAATTCTAAACACCATTACACCTTTCTAAAAACTGCACCCCTCAAGGTGCTCAAAACCATATTCAAGAATTTTATTAACTGTTCAGGTGCTTCACAGGAATTTTTGGAAAGTGGAAGAAAAAAACTAAACTAAACTTAATTTTCCAAGGGTAACAGGAGAAAATGGACCATACATTTTGTTGTGCAATTTAAATGTAAAATTTAAATGTAAAATTTGCAGGCATAATTAGCGGACTCCATGTCATGATTGGAGAGCCCCTGATGTGCCTAAACAGTGTAAAACCCCAACAAGTGACACTATTTTGGAAACTAGACCCCTTAGCGAACTTATCTAGATGTATATTAAGCACTTTGAACCCACAGGTGCTTCACAGAAGTTTATAATGTTAAGCCGTGAAAAAAAATCACATTTCTCCCAGATAAATCTTTTTAAGCTCCAAATTTTGCATTTTCATAAGGGTAAATTGATCTATACAATTTGTTGTGCAATTTCTTCTGAGTGTGCAGATACCCAATATATGGAGGAAAACTACTGTTTGGGTGCATGGCAGGGCTTGGAAGGAAAGGCGCTCCATTTGATTTTGACCCTGATGAGTCTAAACAGTGGAAACCCCTACAAGTGAAACCATTTTGAAAACTAGACCCCGTATGGAACTAATCTAGATGTGTACTGAGCACCTTGAACCCACAGGTGCTTCACAGACGTTTTTTAACATAGAGCAGTGAAAAAAAACAAATCTCATTTTTCCCAAATAAATCTTTTTAGCTCCATATTTTGCATTTTCATAATGGTAACAGGAGAAATTGCTCCATAAAATTTGTTTTGCATTTTCTCCTGAGTACACAAATACACTATATGTAGGGGAATACTACTGTTTTGGCATACGGCAGGGCTTGGAAGGGAAGGAGCGCTATTTGACTTTTTGAGTGCAAAATTTGATGGAATAATTAGCGGACGCCATGTCTTGTTTGAAGAATCCATGATGGACCTGAATAGTAGAAACCCCCAACAAGTGAAACCATTTTGGAAAGTAGACCCCTTATGGAACTAATCCAAATGTGTACTGAGCATCTTGAACCCACAGGTGCTTCACAGAAGTTTATAATGTTAAAGGGAACCTTTCACCCCCCCAGGCATTTGTAACTAAAAGAGCCACCTTGTGCAGCAGTAATGCTGCATTCTGACAAGGTGGCTCTTTTAGTTTGGGTCCCTGGCACTGCTGAAATAATTGCTTTAGAAATTTGTTCCTTATACCATGAAATCACCTGGGGGGCAGGTTTTCCCCCCGAATCCAGACGCCTCACAGTCGTCAATCATGGCCTTTGCGCGCCAGGCGCCGCATCCTCATCCTTCATTAGCATGCCGGCGCCTGCGCTGTTATTTTTCTTTTCAGGCATGTGCAGTTGCGCTGCCCTTCGAACTTACAGCAGAGGCGCCGGGGACGCTAATAAAGGAAGAGGAGGCGGTGCCCAACATGCAGATGCCCTGAGTGACGGCTGTGGTGTGTCTGGATTCGGGGGGAAAGATCTGCCCCCTGGCGATTTCACGGTATGAGGAACAAATTTCAAAAGCGATTATTTCAGCAGTGCCCGGGACCCAAACTAAATGAGCCACCTTGTCAGAATGCAGCATTACTGCTGCACAAGGTGGCTCTTTTACTTACAAACGCCTGTAAGGGTGACAGGTTCCCTTTAAGCTGTGAAAATTAAAAAAAAAATCTCATTTTCCACACAAAAATCTTTAGCTAAAATTTTTGTATTTTCACAAGGGCAAAAGGAGAAAATGAATCCCCAAAGTTTGTTACTCAATTTCTACTGAGTTCACTGAAAGACCATATGTGGCCTAAAACTACTTTTGAGGCACAGTGCAAGGATCAGAATGGAAGTAGCACAATATTACAGTGCAGATTTTGCTGCACTTGTTGAGGGTGCCATGTTACATTGGCAGAGCCCCTGATGTTCCAGAACAGCAAAAGCCCCTATAAATGACCCCATTTGGGAAATTATAACCCTTTGGGAATTTATCTGCAGATATAGTGATGATTTTAACTACATGGGTGTTTTCCAGAAACAGGCAGCAGTGGATGTTGCTGAGTGAAAATTGCAAACTGCCATTGTATTGACCAATGTGCTATAGTGACTAGGGTTGAGCGAAACGGGTCGAACATTTTCAAAAGTCGCCGACTTTTGGCTAAGTCGGGGTTTCATGAAACCCGATCCGACCCCTGTGCGGGGTCGGCCATGCGGTACGCGACTTTCGCGCCAAAGTCGCGTTTCAATGACGCGAAAAGCGCCATTTCTCAGCCAATGAAGGTAAACGCAGAGTGTGGGCAGCGTGATGACATAGGTCCTGGTCCCCACCATCTTAGAGAAGGGCATTGCAGTGATTGGCTTGCTGTCTGCGACGTCACAGGGGCTATAAAGAGGCGTTCCCGCCGACCGCCATCTTACTGCTGCTGATCTGAGCTTAGGGAGAGGTTGCTGCCGCTTTGTCAGAAGCAGGGATAGCGTTAGGCAGGGTCCATTAACCACAAAACCGCTTGTGCTGCAGCGATTTGCACTGTCCAACACCACCCTCGGTGTGCAGGGACAGTGGAATTTTTTTTTTTTTTTTTTTCCCCTCAGCGCTGTAGCTCATTGGGCTGCCCTAGAAGGCTCCCTGATAGCTGCATTGCTGTGTGTACGCCGCTGTGCAAACCAACTGCTTTTTTCAAAGCACAAATCCTCTTGTTCCTTCCTTTCTGCACAGCTATCTTTTTTGTTTGTCCACACTTTTTATTTCATTTGTGCATCAGTCCACTCCTTATTGCTGCCTGCCATACCTGGCTGAGATTACTGCAGGCAGGGAGATAGTAGCTGCCTGCCATACCTGGCTGAGATTACTGCAGGCAGGGAGATAGTAATTGTAGGACATTCCCTGTTTTTTTTTTTTTTTTTTTTTTGGTGGGAGATTAAGATTGGCAATTTGGCATTTCTGCTAGAGTGCCATCCCTGTGTGTGCCATCTCTCTCACATAGTGGGCCATAGAAAGCCTTTTCATTTTTCTGTATTTTTTTTTGTGGGGTGTATAAATTCTCCCTGATAAAAATACAGTGGGAGATTAATATTGGCCTTTGGGCTTGTGTGCCAGTCCTGAGTGTGCCATCTCTCTCACAAATAGTGGGCCATAGAAAGCCTATTTATTTTTTTTTTTGGTTTTATAAATTCTCCCTGAAAAAAAGGGAGATTAATATTGGCCTCTGGGCTTGTGTGCCAGTCCTGAGCGTGCCATCTGTGCCAGCCCTGAGCGTGCCATCTCTCTCACAAATAGTGGGCCATAGAAAGCCTATTTAATTTTTTTTTTTGTTTTATAAATTTTCCCTGAAAAAAGGGAGATTAATATTGGCCTCTGGGCTTGTGTGCCAGTTGTGAGCGTGCCATCTGTGCCAGTCCTGAGCGTGCCATCTCTCTCACAAATAGTGGGCCATAGAAAGCCTATTTAAATATTTTTTTGGTTTTATAAATTCTCCCAGAAAAAAAGGGAGATTAATATTGGCCTCTGGGCTTGTGTGCCAGTCCTGAGCGTGCCATCTGTGCCAGCCAGCCCTGAGCGTGCCATCTCTCTCACAAATAGTGGGCCATAGAAAGCCTATTTAATTTTTTTTTTTGTTTTATAAATTTTCCCTGAAAAAAGGGAGATTAATATTGGCCTCTGGGCTTGTGTGCCAGTTGTGAGCGTGCCATCTGTGCCAGTCCTGAGCGTGCCATCTCTCTCACAAATAGTGGGCCATAGAAAGCCTATTTAAATATTTTTTTGGTTTTATAAATTCTCCCAGAAAAAAAGGGAGATTAATATTGGCCTCTGGGCTTGTGTGCCAGTCCTGAGCGTGCCATCTGTGCCAGCCAGCCCTGAGCGTGCCATCTCTCTCACAAATAGTGGGCCATAGAAAGCCTATTTAATTTTTTTTTTTGTTTTATAAATTTTCCCTGAAAAAAGGGAGATTAATATTGGCCTCTGGGCTTGTGTGCCAGTTGTGAGCGTGCCATCTGTGCCAGTCCTGAGCGTGCCATCTCTCTCACAAATAGTGGGCCATAGAAAGCCTATTTAAATATTTTTTTGGTTTTATAAATTCTCCCAGAAAAAAAGGGAGATTAATATTGGCCTCTGGGCTTCTGTGCCAGTCCTGAGCGTGCCATCTGTGCCAGTCCTGAGCGTCCCATCTCTCTCACAAATAGTGGGCCATAGAAAGCCTATTTTATTTTTTTTTGGGGTTTTAGAAATTCTCCCTGAAAAAAGGGAGATTAATATTGGCCTCTGGGCTTGTGTGCCAGTTGTGAGCGTGCCATCTGTGCCAGTCCTGAGCGTGCCATCTCTCTCACAAATAGTGGGCCATAGAAAGCCTATTTAAATATTTTTTTGGTTTTATAAATTCTCCCAGAAAAAAAGGGAGATTAATATTGGCCTCTGGGCTTCTGTGCCAGTCCTGAGCGTGCCATCTGTGCCAGTCCTGAGCGTCCCATCTCTCTCACAAATAGTGGGCCATAGAAAGCCTATTTTATTTTTTTTTTGGGTTTCAGAAATTCTCCCTGGAAAAAAAAAGGGAGATTAATATTGCCCTTTGGGCTTGTGTGCCAGTACTAAGCGTTCCATCTCTCTCTCTCTCTCAGTTAGTGGGCCATAGAACGCATATTTTTGGTTTTATTTGTTTTCTAAATTCTCCCTGAAAAAATCATTTTATTTTATTTGGTTTCTAAATTCTTCCTGATAAAATCATATTTTTTTTATTATTTTTATTTCTAAAGTCTCCCTGAAAAAAAAAAAAAAAAAACAACCAAAAAAACAGTGGGAGATTAATATTGGCCTTTCTGCTTGTGTGCCAGTCTTGACTCCTGGGTGTGCCATCTCTCTCTCTCTCTCTCTCTCTCTCTCTCTCTCCAATTGTGGTCCATAGAAAGCCTATATTTTTTTTCCTTGATTTGGGTTCTAAAATCTACCAGAGAAAATAACTACATCAATCATTGGTAGAAAAATATTGGCCTCTGGGTTTGTGTGCCACTCCTGACTCCTGTGTGCGTCATCTCTCAGTCAGTGGGCCATAGAACGCCTATTTTTGGTTTTATTTGTTTTCTAAATTCTCCCTGAAAAAATTATTTTATTTTATTTGGTTTCTAAATTCTTCCTGATAAAATCATATTTTTTTTATTATTTTTTTTTCTAAAGTCTCCCTGAAAAAAAAAAAAAAAAACAGTGGGAGATTAATATTGGCCTTTCTGCTTGTGTGCCAGTCTTGACTCCTGGGTGCGTCATCTCTCAGTCAGTGGGCCATAGAACGCCTATTTTTGGTTTTATTTGTTTTATAAATTCTCCCTGAAAAAATCATTTTATTTTATTTGGTTTCTAAATTCTTCCTGATAAAATCATATTTTTTTTATTATTTTTTTTTCTAAAGTCTCCCTGAAAAAAAAAAAAAAAAAACAACCAAAAAAAACAGTGGGAGATTAATATTGGCCTTTCTGCTTGTGTGCCAGTCTTGACTCCTGGGTGCGTCATCTCTCAGTCAGTGGGCCATAGAACGCCTATTTTTGGTTTTATTTGTTTTATAAATTCTCCCTGAAAAAATCATTTTATTTTATTTGGTTTCTAAATTCTTCCTGATAAAATCATATTTTTTTTATTATTTTTTTTTCTAAAGTCTCCCTGAAAAAAAAAAAAAAAAAAACAACCAAAAAAAACAGTGGGAGATTAATATTGGCCTTTCTGCTTGTGTGCCAGTCTTGACTCCTGGGTGTGCCATCTCTCTCTCTCTCTCTCTCCAATTGTGGTCCATAGAAAGCCTACATTTTTTTTCCTTGATTTGGGTTCCAAAATCTACCAGAGAAAATAACTCCATCAATCATTGGTAGAAAAATATTGGCCTCTGGGCTTGTGTGCCACTCCTGATTCCTGTGTGCGTCATCTCTCACTCAGTGGCCCATAGAAAGCATATAGTTTGTTACATTTGTTTTCTAAATTCTCCCTGCAAAAATCTATTTTTTTTTTTTTGGGGGGTTTCTAAAGTGTTCCTGAAAAAAATAAAAATAAAAAAAAAATAATAGTGTGACATTAATATTAACATTTGTGCTTCAGTGACAGTCCTGCGTGTGGGGCATCTCTCTAATTTGCAGCCACCAAAAAAAGAGTGTGTAACATTGGGCCTGATTTTCGCTGTGGTCTCACCAACCTGTAAAGGGGTAGCTAAATCATACTGAAGTTATAGCTCACCGTGTAAGTTGTGTGACTGCAACAAATAACGTTAGTTTGGTTACGTTTTTAAAACAATGAGGAAGTCTAGTGGAAGAGGTCGTGGCCGGGGGCGTTCATTGTCAGCTGGTAATGAGGGTAGTGGTAGTGGTGGAGCATCAGGTGGTCGTGGGGGAAAAAATATTGCACCTAAGTCTGGAGCTGTGGAGCCAGGTTCGTCGTCCGGCTACACAAGGCCTCGAACGCTCCCTTTTCTGGGATTAGGAAAACCGCTTTTAAAGCCGGAGCAGCAAGAGCAAGTTTTGGCTTATCTTGCTGACTCAGCCTCTAGCTCTTTTGCCTCATCTCGTGAAACTGGTAAAAGTAAAAGCAGCGCGTCGTTAGTGGATGTTCACGGTCAGGGACAAGTCACTTCCTTGTCCTCTTCAGCAAAAACAACAACAGAGAAGAATGCAGCAGGCGACACAACGGGTTACTCCATGGAGCTCTTTACACATACCGTCCCTGGCTTAGAAAGTGAAGCAGTTAACAGTCCATGCCCATTACAAATTGAATCTGACATGGAGTGCACTGACGCACAGCCACAGCCAGACTACTATGCTGGTCCTTTGACTCAGACCACAACATTGCCCTCGCAGGGTGCTGATCAAGAATCAGACCCTGATGAGACTATGTTGCCCCATCACGAACGCTATACCACCGAACGACACGGTGACACAGACGAAGTTGCGCAGGAGGTACAAGAAGAGTTATTAGATGACCCAGTTCTTGACCCCGATTGGCAGCCATTGGGGGAACAGGGTGCAGGCGGCAGCAGTTCTGAAGCAGAGGAGGAGGAGGGGCCGCAGCAGGCATCAACATCGCCACAGGTTCCATCTGCCGGGCCCGTATCTTGCCCAAAACGCGTGGCAAAGCCAAAACCTGGTGGAGGACAGCGTGGCCATCCGGTTAAAGCTCAGTCTGCAATGCCTGAAAAGGTATCCGATGCTAGAAAGAGTGCAGTCTGGCATTTTTTTAAACAACATCCAATTGATCAGCGCAAAGTCATCTGTCAAAAATGTTCTACTTCCTTAAGCAGAGGTCAGAATCTGAAAAGTCTCAATACTAGTTGCATGCATAGACATTTAACCACCATGCATTTGAAAGCTTGGACTAACTACCAAACGTCCCTTAAGGTTGTTGCACCCTCGGCCAATGAAGCTAGTCATCAACGCAACATCCCTTCCGGCAGTGTAGGACCACCATTTAGCGCACCACCTGCTGTATCTGTGCAGGTATCTTTGCCAGGCCAAAGCAGTCAGGGTCAGGGAATCACCAGTTTCGTAGTAGGAAACACTGCATCTAGGGCACCGGCGGCAACAATACCATCTCCCACCGTCTCTCAGTCTGCCATGTCCACCGGCACCCCCGCTAGTTGCACGATCTCCAGCTCTCCAGTCCAGCTCACCCTACATGAGACTATGGTTAGAAAAAGGAAATACTTAGCCTCGCATCCGCGTACACAGGGTTTGAACGCCCACATAGCTAGACTAATCTCGTTAGAGATGATGCCCTACCGGTTAGTTGAAAGCGAAGCTTTCAAAGACCTGATGGACTACGCTGTACCACGCTACGAGCTACCCAGTCGACACTTTTTTTCCAGAAAAGCCATCCCAGCCCTCCACCAGCATGTTAAAGAGCGCATCGTCCATGCACTCAGGCAATCTGTGAGCACAAAGGTGCACCTGACAACAGATGCATGGACCAGTAGGCATGGCCAGGGACGTTACGTGTCCATCACGGCACACTGGGTAAATGTGGTGGATTCAGGGTCCACAGGGGACAGCAAGTTTGGGACAGTTCTGCCTAGCCCACGGTCTAGTAAACAGTTGTCTGTAGCCGTTCGCACCCCCTCCTCCTCCTCCTCCTCGTCCTCCTGCAGAAGCAAGAGCTCGTCCACAGACCGCAGTCGCACAAACACTCCATCCGCACCTGCCACTGTTGCACACCAGGTCTCCCATTATGGGGCAGCTACTGGCATACGTCAGCAGGCTGTATTGGCTATGAAGTGTTTGGGCGACAATAGACACACCGCGGAAGTTCTGTCCGAGTTCTTGCAGCAAGAAACGCAGTCGTGGCTGGGCACTGTAGATCTTGAGGCAGGCAAGGTAGTGAGTGATAACGGAAGGAATTTCATGGCTGCCATCTCCCTTTCCCAACTGAAACACATTCCTTGCCTGGCTCACACCTTAAACCTGGTGGTGCAGTGCTTCCTGAAAAGTTATCCGGGGTTATCCGACCTGCTCCTCAAAGTGCGTGGACTTTGCGCACATATCCGCCGTTCGCCTGTACACTCCAGCCGTATGCAGACCTATCAGCGTTCTTTGAACCTTCCCCAGCATCGCCTAATCATAGACGTTGCAACAAGGTGGAACTCAACACTGCACATGCTTCAGAGACTGTGCGAACAGAGGCGGGCTGTTATGTTTTTGTGGGAGGATACACATACACGGGCAGGCAGTAGGATGGCAGACATGGAGTTGTCAGGTGTGCAGTGGTCGAAGATTCAAGACATGTGTCAAGTCCTTCAGTGTTTTGAGGAATGCACACGGCTGGTTAGTGCAGACAACGCCATAATAAGCATGAGCATCCCCCTAATGCGTCTGCTGATGCAAAGTTTGACGCACATAAAGGATCAGGCGTCTGCACCAGAGGAAGAGGAAAGCCTTGATGACAGTCAGCGATTGTCTGGTCAGGGCAGTGTACATGACGAGGTACCGGGCGAAGAGGAGGTGGAGGATGAGGAGGATGATGGGGATGAGTATATTTTTAATGAGGAAGCTTTCCCGGGGGCACGGGAAATTGGTGGCGTGGCAAGGCCGGGTTCTGGTTTTTTGAGGGACACAAGTGACGTAGATTTGCCTGCAACTGCCCCTCAACCAAGCACAACCGCAGATTTGACAACGGGAACTTTGGCCCACATGGCGGATTATGCCTTGCGTATCCTCAAAAGGGACACACGCATTACAAAAATGATGAACGATGACGATTACTGGTTGGCCTGCCTCCTTGATCCTCGCTATAAAGGCAAATTGCAAAATATTATGCCACATGAGAACTTGGAACTAATATTAGCAACAAAACAATCAACTCTTGTTGACCGTTTGCTTCTGGCATTCCCTGCACACAGCGCCCGTGATCGTTCTCACACGAGCTCCAGGGGCCAGCAGACCAGAGGTGTTAGAGGGGCAGAAATCAGAAGTGGCGTTGGACAGAGGGGTTTTCTGACCAGGTTGTGGAGTGATTTTTCTATGACCGCAGACAGGACAGGTACTGCAGCATCAATTCAAAGTGACAGGAGACAACATTTGTCCAGTATGGTTACAAACTATTTTTCATCCCTTATCGACGTTCTCCCTCAACCGTCATTCCCATTTGATTACTGGGCATCCAAATTAGACACCTGGCCAGAATTGGCAGAATATGCATTGCAGGAGCTTGCTTGCCCGGCAGCTAGTGTCCTATCAGAAAGAGTATTCAGTGCTGCAGGTTCAATACTAACAGAAAAAAGGACTCGTCTGGCTACCCAAAATGTAGATGATCTAACCTTCATTAAAATGAACCACAACTGGATTTCAAAATCTTTTGCCCCACCCTGCCCGGCTGACACCTAGCTTTCCTATGAAAAGGTCTTGCCTGTGGACTATTCTGAATGACTTTTCCAATCTCGTAATTTTCTTCACCTGATTGTCCAGCATACGACATGTTTCCACCTCACGAAATGGCCAAACTCCCCACACGGGGCCGTGCTATCGCCACTTTGCGCTTGGACCCTTGAGAGTGCTGTTTGTCTGAAGAGGTGGGTGTGGCCGCTTTTGGTCGACGGCACTGCCACTGGGTCCCTCATAGTACAATAAAGTGTCTCTGGCGGTGGTGGTGCGCACCCAACGTCAGACACACCGTTGTAATATGAGGGGCCCTGTGCCTGTACCGCCGGCCACAAGACAGTTCCCCCCCCCAGCTCAAACAGTGCTCTACCACTAGCAAAATTATCTCTCACAGCTTCACCAATGTGTAGTCTAGCCGCTGACATCCTTCAATGCCTGGCACTGACAATACCATTGTTTTGACATTTTTGTTATGTTAGGCCTTCGAAGCCTGTCTGCGGTCCCTTCTTTCTACAACTACTACACTGACCAGGCCACTGCTGGCCGTGTTACCCTGGAACCAATTTAAAAGTGCCTACAGTCAGCCCAATTTTGTTATGTTAGGCCTTCGAAGACTGTCTGCCGTCACTCCTTCCACTAGACTTCCACTGACCATACACTGCTGCCCATGTACCCCTGGAACCAATTTAAAGTGCCTACAGCCAGCCCAATTTTGTTATGTTAGGCCTTCGAAGCCTGTCTGCGGTCACTCCTTCCACTAGACTTCCACTGACCAGACCACTGCTGCCCGTGTACCCCTGGAACCAATTTAAAAGTGCCTACAGCCAGCCCAAGTTTGTTATGTTAGGCCTTGGAAGCCTGTCTGCGGTCACTCCTTCCACTAGACTTCCACTGACCAGACCACTGCTGCCCGTGTACCCCTGGAACCAATTTAAAAGTGCCTACAGCCAGCCCAAGTTTGTTATGTTAGGCCTTGGAAGCCTGTCTGCGGTCACTCCTTCCACTAGACTTCCACTGACCAGACCACTGCTGCCCGTGTACCCCTGGAACCAATTTAAAAGTGCCTACAGCCAGCCCAAGTTTGTTATGTTAGGCCTTGGAAGCCTGTCTGCGGTCACTCCTTCCACTAGACTTCCACTGACCAGACCACTGCTGCCCGTGTACCCCTGGAACCAATTTAAAAGTGCCTACAGCCAGCCCAAGTTTGTTATGTTAGGCCTTGGAAGCCTGTCTGCGGTCACTCCTTCCACTAGACTTCCACTGACCAGACCACTGCTGCCCGTGTACCCCTGGAACCAATTTAAAAGTGCCTACAGCCAGCCCAAGTTTGTTATGTTAGGCCTTGGAAGCCTGTCTGCGGTCACTCCTTCCACTAGACTTCCACTGACCAGACCACTGCTGCCCGTGTACCCCTGGAACCAATTTAAAAGTGCCTACAGCCAGCCCAAGTTTGTTATGTTAGGCCTTGGAAGCCTGTCTGCGGTCACTCCTTCCACTAGACTTCCACTGACCAGACCACTGCTGCCCGTGTACCCCTGGAACCAATTTAAAAGTGCCTACAGCCAGCCCAAGTTTGTTATGTTAGGCCTTCTAAGCCTGTCTGCGGTCCATTCTTTCAACTACTACTACACTGACCAGGTCACTGCTGCCCGTGTACCCCTGGAACCAATTTAAAATTGCCTACAGCCAGCCCAATTTTTTTATTTTAGGCCTTCGATGCCTGTCTGCGGTCCATTCTTTCAACTACTACTACACTGACCAGGTCACTGCTGCCCGTGTACCCCTGGAACCAATTTAAAATTGCCTACAGCCAGCCCAATTTTTTTATTTTAGGCCTTCGATGCCTGTCTGCGGTCCATTCTTTCAACTACTACTACACTGACCAGGTCACTGCTGTCCGTGTACCCCTGGAACCAATTTAAAATTGCCTACAGCCATGTGTTATTATTTTAGGCCTTCGATGCCTGTCTGCGGTCACTCCTTCCACTAGACTTCCACTGACCAGACCACTGCTGCCCGTGTACCCCTGGAACCAATTTAAAAGTGCCTACAGCCAGCCCAAGTTTGTTATGTTAGGCCTTCGATGCCTGTCTGCGGTCACTCCTTCCACTAGGCCTCCACTGACCACACCACTGCTGCCCGTGTACCCCTGGAACCAATTTAAAATTGCCTACAGCCAGCCCAATTTTTTTATTTTAGGCCTTCGATGCCTGTCTGCGGTCCATTCTTTCAACTACTACTACACTGACCAGGTCACTGCTGCCCGTGTACCCCTGGAACCAATTTAAAATTGCCTACAGCCATGTGTTATTATTTTAGGCCTTCGATGCCTGTCTGCGGTCACTCCTTCCACTAGGCCTCCACTGACCACACCACTGCTGCCCGTGTACCCCTGGAACCAATTTAAAATTGCCTACAGCCAGCCCAATTTTTTTATTTTAGGCCTTCGATGCCTGTCTGCGGTCCATTCTTTCAACTACTACTACACTGACCAGGTCACTGCTGTCCGTGTACCCCTGGAACCAATTTAAAATTGCCTACAGCCATGTGTTATTATTTTAGGCATTCGATGCCTGTCTGCGGTCCATTTTTTCAACTACTACTACACTGACCAGGTCACTGCTGCCCGTGTACCCCTGGAACCAATTTAAAATTGCCTACAGCCATGTGTTATTATTTTAGGCCTTCGATGCCTGTCTGCGGTCACTCCTTCCACTAGGCCTCCACTGACCACACCACTGCTGCCCGTGTACCCCTGGAACCAATTTAAAATTGCCTACAGCCAGCCCAATTTTTTTATTTTAGGCCTTCGATGCCTGTCTGCGGTCCATTCTTTCAACTACTACTACACTGACCAGGTCACTGCTGCCCGTGTACCCCTGGAACCAATTTAAAATTGCCTACAGCCATGTGTTATTATTTTAGGCCTTCGATGCCTGTCTGCGGTCACTCCTTCCACTAGGCCTCCACTGACCACACCACTGCTGCCCGTGTACCCCTGGAACCAATTTAAAATTGCCTACAGCCAGCCCAATTTTTTTATTTTAGGCCTTCGATGCCTGTCTGCGGTCCATTCTTTCAACTACTACTACACTGACCAGGTCACTGCTGTCCGTGTACCCCTGGAACCAATTTAAAATTGCCTACAGCCATGTGTTATTATTTTAGGCATTCGATGCCTGTCTGCGGTCCATTTTTTCAACTACTACTACACTGACCAGGTCACTGCTGCCCGTGTACCCCTGGAACCAATTTAAAATTGCCTACAGCCATGTGTTATTATTTTAGGCCTTCGATGCCTGTCTGCGGTCACTCCTTCCACTAGGCCTCCACTGACCACACCACTGCTGCCCGTGTACCCCTGGAACCAATTTAAAATTGCCTACAGCCAGCCCAATTTTTTTATTTTAGGCCTTCGATGCCTGTCTGCGGTCCATTCTTTCAACTACTACTACACTGACCAGGTCACTGCTGCCCGTGTACCCCTGGAACCAATTTAAAATTGCCTACAGCCATGTGTTATTATTTTAGGCCTTCGATGCCTGTCTGCGGTCACTCCTTCCACTAGACTTCCACTGACCAGACCACTGCTGCCCGTGTACCCCTGGAACCAATTTAAAAGTGCCTACAGCCAGCCCAAGTTTGTTATGTTAGGCCTTCGATGCCTGTCTGTGGTCACTCCTTCCACTAGGCCTCCACTGACCACACCACTGCTGCCCGTGTACCCCTGGAACCAATTTAAAATTGCCTACAGCCAGCCCAATTTTTTTATTTTAGGCCTTCGATGCCTGTCTGCGGTCCATTCTTTCAACTACTACTACACTGACCAGGTCACTGCTGCCCGTGTACCCCTGGAACCAATTTAAAATTGCCTACAGCCATGTGTTATTATTTTAGGCCTTCGATGCCTGTCTGCGGTCACTCCTTCCACTAGGCCTCCACTGACCACACCACTGCTGCCCGTGTACCCCTGGAACCAATTTAAAATTGCCTACAGCCAGCCCAATTTTTTTATTTTAGGCCTTCGATGCCTGTCTGCGGTCCATTCTTTCAACTACTACTACACTGACCAGGTCACTGCTGTCCGTGTACCCCTGGAACCAATTTAAAATTGCCTACAGCCATGTGTTATTATTTTAGGCATTCGATGCCTGTCTGCGGTCCATTTTTTCAACTACTACTACACTGACCAGGTCACTGCTGCCCGTGTACCCCTGGAACCAATTTAAAATTGCCTACAGCCATGTGTTATTATTTTAGGCCTTCGATGCCTGTCTGCGGTCACTCCTTCCACTAGGCCTCCACTGACCACACCACTGCTGCCCGTGTACCCCTGGAACCAATTTAAAATTGCCTACAGCCAGCCCAATTTTTTTATTTTAGGCCTTCGATGCCTGTCTGCGGTCCATTCTTTCAACTACTACTACACTGACCAGGTCACTGCTGCCCGTGTACCCCTGGAACCAATTTAAAATTGCCTACAGCCATGTGTTATTATTTTAGGCCTTCGATGCCTGTCTGCGGTCACTCCTTCCACTAGGCCTCCACTGACCACACCACTGCTGTCCGTGTACCCCTGGAACCAATTTAAAATTGCCTACAGCCATGTGTTATTATTTTAGGCCTTCGATGCCTGTCTGCGGTCCATTCTTTCAACTACTACTACACTGACCAGGGCACTGCTGGCCGTGTACCCCTGGAACCAACATCAGAAAATATAAAAATAAGTATTTTGCTTATAAAAAAGAAAATACTGGTGAGATATCAAATGCAGACATTTTAACATTAAAAACAAACACACAACTCTAATCTGGTACAGTACTAAAAATGGCCACCAGCTACAATTACTTTCTCCTGCAAGTAGTTAACTGAAAGTTTTTTTAAATTGAAAACACACATATGGCATCCACCGAGTGTTGTCCTGTCGCGTCTTCTTTATATTATTGCCGAGAAGATGCAAAATAATGAAAATAATAAAATCATTAATTACCAAAATAATAGAGAAAGTCAACACCACATTGCAAATAAACATTCATTCCAAATAAAGAAGCAGGGCGCGTCCGAGGGTGAGTATATACCTAATAAGAATATAATCACCCTCGGACGCGCAATGCTTATTTCCAACAGCCTTCCTTCCTAAGAATCAGCCCTTCCGTCGTGTAGAGAGACGTTGTGTTACACTCCAAGGTGTTCCCCAGGTTGCCTTTCCTGAGCTTCGATCTTCCGGCTCTCGTTTAGTAGTTCTTGGAAACTACACTGCATTAGGCCTTCAAATTGGGTATGGGGTGTAGAGAGAGGGTGTGTTACACTCTAAGGTGTTCCCCAGGTTTCCTTGCCATTGCTTCGGTCTTCCGACTCTCGTTTAGTAGTTGTAGAAAAGTACACTGCATTAGGCCATACAAAATGGGTATGGGGTGGAGAGAGATGGTGTGTTACACTCCAAGGTGTTCCCCAGGTTGCCTTTCCTGAGCTTCTATCTTCAGGCTCTCATTAAATTGTGGTTAAATGGAACAACTGCATTTGGCGTACTAGTTGGTTTGGGGCCTACTATCGGTGTCTGCCACTCCTTGCTGTTCTCCTCCACTGAACAAAGCTGTGCCGCCTGTTTACTACGGTTGCCAATTTTGAACTGCATTTCGACTACTTACTGATTTGGCCCTACTCTCTGTGTCAGCCTCTCATTCCAGTTGTCCTCCACTGCAATGCCCCCTGGTTATTCCTGTGTTACCAATTTTGAACTGCATTTAGCCCACTTTCTTCTTTGGGCCTATATCTGTGTTTCCACTTCATCGTGCCCATTGCCCAGCCAGTGATAGATGAGTCTGCTGGTACATTGACCCATAACGCAACATTCCCCGTGCACGCTACACAACAACATTGTGACCCTGCTGAAAGTCAGGTTGCTCTTCCCGCATACCATACCACCTTACACGGGGACAAAGAGGAAGGTGCAGATGAAAGTGCAGGTTCCTTCATCAGGTGGGGGGAGGAATACTAGTTGGCGACGTCACTGGCACAGGGCCTCTCATAGTACGCAAAAGTGTTGCTGCCGGTGGGAGGCGCCCCCGCCGTGCAAACACACCGCTGTACTTTGAGGGGCCCTGTGCCAGTGCCAATGCCAACGAGTGGGCCCCCCCTGCTTGCTCAGGTTCACAGCACTTGCAAAGTTGAAATACTTACCTCTCCCTGCTCCACTGCCGTGACGTGGTCCAGATTTCCTGGGCCCACTAATTACTTGAACCAGCCCTACCCCCCACAACTTTAGCCAAATGACCCCCAATTTCAAATGCCTTCCAATTATTATAAGGTAAATTACGCTTGACAAGCTTCATTAAGAAGAATGGATGGTTTTGACATTAAAATGGCCACTCTAGGTGTTTTCCTGGCCCCCACTCACTGCCGACTATGCTGCCCCATTGACTTGCATTGGGTTTCGTGTTTCGGTCGATCCCGACTTTACGTCATAATCGGCCGATTTCACTCGACCCGACTTTGGACATAGTCGGGTTTCGCAAAACCCGGCTCGACTCTAAAAAGGTCAAGGTCGCTCAACTCTAATAGTGACCAGTAAATTGCAGTCACCAGTACATGCTGCTCAGTTCATGCTTCGAGACACGCAAACATGTGGAAGAATGCCAATCATGTGGGTTCTAAATGTTGTTTAGGCACGCTGGGGCTCAGAACGGAAGTGAGGGCATTTTGATTTAAGAGTGGAGAATTTGCTGAATTTCTATTGGGGAGCGAGGAGCCATTTCACTTTTCCAAAGCATTTGTACTACCAGTAACATGGATACCCCCTATATATCCGTTAACAGATGACTAGTGTTGAGCGATACCATCCGATACTTGAAAGTATCGGTATCGGATAGTATCGGCCGATACCCGAAAAATATCGGATATCGCCGATACCGATATCCGATACCAATACAAGTCAATGGGACATCAAGTATCGGAAGGTATTCTCATGGTTCCCAGGGTCTGAAGGAGAGGAAACTCTCCTTCAGGCCCTGGGATCCATAGGGATGTGTAAAATAAAGAATTAAAATAAAAAATATTGATATGCTCACCTCTCCGGCGGCCCCTGGACTTCACACTGCTAACCGGGAGGCTTCTTTGTTTAAAAAGCGCGCCTTTCGGACCTGTGAATGACGTCCCGGCTTCTGATTGGTCGCGTGCCGCCCATGTGACCGGCACGCGACCAATCAGAGGCCGCGACGTCATTCTCATTCACAAAACTGCTAATTCTAGGAATTGAGGACCTGCGAATGACGTCGCGGCCTCTGATTGGTCGCGTGCCGGTCACATGGGCGGCACGCGACCAATCAGAAGCCGGGACGTCATTCACAGGTCCGAAAGGCGCGCTTTTTAAACAAAGAAGCCTCCCGGATAGCAGCGTGAAGTACAGGGGCCGCCGGAGAGGTGAGCATATCAATATTTTTTATTTTAATTCTTTATTTTCCACATCCCTATTGATTCGATACCGATACCCGATATCACAAAAATATCGGATCTCGGTATCGGAATTCCGATACCGCAAATATCGGCCGATACCCGATACTTGCGGTATCGGAATGCTCAACACTACAGATGACAGATCTTATGACTTTTTTGTGGATTGAGTTGAAGCTTTTATTGGGAGCATATAAAATTGACAAAACAAAGAATATAGACGGCACCAGGCTCAAAATGCACCCAATCTTTGACGCAAAGCAGCACAATGTCTGCGCAGGATTCGTGTAGCAAGCACAGATAAAGCAGACTACGGCGGTGCTCCACATAGAAAAATCAAGTCCATTCCATATAGTAAAAAAGAAGAATATGTGGCACTCACCCAGAAAAGCTGCTGAATTAAAGTCCTTTATTCATGATGCGATAAAACGGAACACTTTTGGAGAGGCGGCTGGGATCGGGAGATGGTGCTAGGAGGAGGAGAGGTGGACGACGATCGTTTCGCGCAGATGCGCTTCAACGGGTCCAGGTGCACAATTAAAAACGTCATATCCTTTATAGAGGACCAGCTGACGTATCATTAACAGGTGTGTGAGATAAAAACACATAGGGTTAAGTGCAAAACACTATTAACAAGCACATGTAAATTACAACATTATAAGACATATATGAAAAAATCATGTCTAACCTTACAAAAAAATCATGTCTAACCTTACAAAAAAATCGACATGTCTAATTTATCATTAAGGCCGATGGGGCCCTGAGCATTAGTATCCATTATCCACTTTGCCTCCCGCTGCAGTAAGATTTTATTGCGATCTCCGCCTTGCACGGGACATTTAACTATTTCTAAGCCAGCGAACCATAACACATTAGGGTTCGCATTATGATAATCCTGCATATGTTTAATGAACCGAGGGCACCCTTTACCGGATAACACTGAATTATAATGCTCTTTGAATCTAGTGACCATCGGCCGTATTGTTTTACCGATGTAGTAAAAAAGACATGGGCAGAGAATTAAATAGACAACATATTGGGTTTTGCATGTAATTAAATGCCGAACAGAATGGCAAACAGGACCTACACGAATTGGATTATCTAGGAGTCTTAAATGACAAAACTTACAGTTGCCGCATCTGTGGTTACCTGTTGGTTGTGACCGCGTAAGCCAATTGTTACCCGTCGAAGATAATCTATTGTTGACTAGCAAATCCCCCAAATTTCTCGTCCGCTTATAACCGAATCTTGGACGACTCATGGCTATTGCTGCCAAATCCCGGTCGTTTTGCAAAATATGCCAATTTTTGTTTATGGCTGCATAAATATTTTTATCGATAGGGCTATGCGTAAAAGTAAACGTAAATCTTTTTTGTTGCTCGTCGACTTTGCGAGGGACCTGTTTTTTGCGTTTACGGGTTTTTAGTAATTCATTTTGGGTGAGCTGTTTAACGCGTTGTTCTGCTGTTGCTAAAATCTGGGGAGGATAATTTCTTTTTAAGAAGTCATTTTTTAATTCCATTAACTGGTGTTCGAAGCTTGTCTCGTTGTTATTAATTTTCCTGTAACGTACCATTTGACTATAAGGGAGACTATTTTTAGTGGGTTGCGGGTGCGCACTAGAAAAATGCAACAAACTGTTTGTTGCAGTTGATTTTTTATGGACTTGCGTATTCAATCTCCCATCTGTAATATTGAGTTTAACGTCCAGAAATTCAAGGGTATTACCGCCGTAACAGGCTGTGAATTGCATGTTCTCATTATTCACTTCATTCAGATACTCAACGAACAAGTCAAAATCATTATGAGACCCATCCCAGACGATAAAGATATCGTCTGCGAATCTAAGAAATAAACGAATAAATTTCAAAAAAGGGTTCGTGATAGAGGTAATATACTTTTCTTCAAACGCAGCCAAAAATAAGTTGGCAAAAACGCAAGCCACGGGCGTACCCATTGCGGTACCGGTGCGTTGTAGGAACCACTTTTCGCCAAATTTAAAAGCATTATGGGACAAGATGAACCGTAAGCTTTCAACAATAAACGCAACGAAATCCTGATCCTTGTTCGTATTTGAAAGAATGGTTTCAATAGCCGCAATGCCTTTCTCCTGCGGAATCCTCGTATAAAGGCTAACAACGTCAATAGAGGTTAATACATAAGATGGTTGCCAGTTAATAGATTGCAGAGCCACCAAAAAGTCCCCTGAATCCTTTACAAACGAGGTGATTTTATGCAGCAATGGTTTAAGGAGCCAGTCGAGAAATTGGGACAAGGGTTCCGTCAGTGACCCAATCCCGGAGATTATCGGGCGACCTGGAGGATGAGTAGCGTTCTTGTGCACTTTAGGCAGACTATACCAATGCGGTGTAGAGGGATGGATGGGAAATAATTTTTCAGCTCTGCTTTTTAACAAAGTGCCCTTAGACACATATTTATTTAATAAACATCTTAATTTTTCTTTGTACTTCTCTGTTGGATTGTGGTCCAAAGAAATATAGGTATTTTTGTCGTTTAGTTGGGACATAGCTTCATTGACATAATAACTTTTGTCTAGCAGGACTATGTTGCCCCCCTTGTCCGCTTTTCTAATAATGACATCCTCCCACTGCTGCATTTCCCGTATTGCGGATTCCTCCATATGTGACAGATTCTTTATTGGCTTACGATATAAAATGGCCTCGACATCTTTGATTACTAGGTCCTGGAACAAATCAATCATATTGCCCGGAGAAACGGGGGGCATAAACGTGGACTGTAGGCCACCTTTAAAAGGCTCAACACCTAAATCTATGTCCTCAGCAGCTGTAGGTCCAATGCTGTTCTGCGAAGATTCGTCAAGATTGGCCAACATCCATGCGTCTTCAAGGTCCTGTGGATCAGCGGGAGGAAACGCAATGAAGCCCAAAGTTCCAATAGTGGCCGGATTTTCCGTTGACGTGGTATGCGGCTTATTGCTCCGGTTTTTAGAGCCAGCGAAATATTTTTGTAAATGTAATTTTCGTGTAGCCTTAAAAAGATCGATTTTAAAGTTAGTTAGATTAAATTCGTCCGGAATGCAAAAATTAAGGCCTAAAGATAGCACAGTCTTCTGTGTGGGAGATAGAATCTTATTAGACAAGTTTATTATCTGGAGTTCATTAGACGTTATTTCCTCCATGAAACCTGCTTGCGCTTTTTCTGCGCATTTTTTTCTGCCACCCCGTCTGATCTTTTTTCTAAAGGGCCCTTCGCTCCCACCGATGTAGTGACGGGGGTAATCTCATTTACGTGATCTTCGACACCACTAGAATCCGAGTCCGTAATCCACCCGTCTTTGTAAGGCTTGCGTTTGTTGAATTTTTTAGGATGACGCTGTCTTTGGAAATTCCTTCTTTTGTTTTTATTCCAAGTAAAAACTTGGCCAGTTTCGAAGTCCTTCTTATCCCGCAAAAATTTATCTTTCTTTTGTTGTTTTGTCTCAATTTGGATTAGTACTAATTTCTTCTCCAGTTTTTTGAGGAACAGTTTATACAGATTATCCGTCAAACGAGATTTTAATTCCTGCTTGGCTTTGTCTAATTGTTCGCAAAGAATAATATATTCCTTCTCATTTTGTGCGATGACCAATGCTAATAAATTTCGAGAGCATTGCAAGTGTATTTCATCCCATGCTTGCTGAAATGCCGGATCTTCAGCAAATTGGGAAATTTCTTTAAAAACACGTAGTCCTCTTGGAACTCTTCCGCACTCTGTATAGGAATTTAGGGATTTAATTGTCCAATACATCCTAATTTCTCTCTCTGCCAGAGAATAAATTTTAGTTTCCAGTAATTTCGTGCTTATTAATAACAAATCTTCCTTATGGTTACAGTCCATAAAGAACTCCTCCGCACCCTCCCGTCCAGCCAATAAGCCACACTCCTCTGAAGTGCTTGCCTCTGAATCCATAACATCCTCTTGATTGATGTTCATTGCAGTAAAAAAGGGAAAAAAAATAAAAAATAAAAAAAAAAAAAACACCTTTCGTGCAAATTATCACAGCCTGTGCTCAGTCTCAACACTGGTAGAGCATATAAAATTGACAAAACAAAGAATATAGACGGCACCAGGCTCAAAATGCACCCAATCTTTGACGCAAAGCAGCACAATGTCTGCGCAGGATTCGTGTAGCAAGCACAGATAAAGCAGACTACGGCGGTGCTCCACATTGAAAAATCAAGTCCATTCCATATAGTAAAAAAGAAGAATATGTGGCACTCACCCAGAAAAGCTGCTGAATTAAAGTCCTTTATTCATGATGCGATAAAACGGAACACTTTTGGAGAGGCGGCTGGGATCGGGAGATGGTGCTAGGAGGAGGAGAGGTGGACGACGATCGTTTCGCGCAGATGCGCTTCAACGGGTCCAGGTGCACAATTAAAAACGTCATATCCTTTATAGAGGACCAGCTGACGTATCATTAACAGGTGTGTGAGATAAAAACACATAGGGTTAAGTGCAAAACACTATTAACAAGCACATGTAAATTACAACATTATAAGACATATATGAAAAAATCATGTCTAACCTTACAAAAAAATCATGTCTAACCTTACAAAAAAATCGACATGTCTAATTTATCATTAAGGCCGATGGGGCCCTGAGCATTAGTATCCATTATCCACTTTGCCTCCCGCTGCAGTAAGATTTTATTGCGATCTCCGCCTTGCACGGGACATTTAACTATCTCTAAGCCAGCGAACCGTAACACGTTTTATTGGGAGCATTTTACATAATGTTTGGAATCACATTTATCTGGCGATCTAGGCTGAGCACTTACTTTGAGGTTTCCATCTAAATCTCCGAGTGGCATGACAGATGCCACTGGGATGCCACTGGGAGATGCCACTGGGAGATGCCCGAGGGACCCATTCATTATAATGTGGCAGCAGATTTATTCTGGACTTTGTCTGACCTCTGTTCAGCGGTGTCCTTTTCAGAAGTGCACAAATCTGTGTCGGATGGCACTTTTATGCAATACTAAAAAGATGGACACCACTGTATCACAGGTCCTGTTGCATCCACAGTGAAGCTATCTGCCTCATTATAGGGAATTTTCTGCCGGGGGTTCTGTCTGAATCACGTATTTCAGAGATTTACACGGAAACCACAGTGTAAGCGCTCAGCGTAGAGCAAAGGATAAATGTGCGCTGAGCCTTACTGCGATCTTTGGGAGGCAGAATGAAAAAATCAACAGCATGTGAAGAATTGTTTTTTTATTTGGTTTTACGCCTTTCTTCGTGTGGTATAAGTCATTAGGCGACTTTATTCTTCAGGTCAATGCGATTATAGTGATAACAGATTTATATCAGGTTATGTTTGTCTGCTGTCACACACTAAAAAACTCTTTATTGTGAAAACTTGTTTTTGCATCATCATTCTTTGAGAGCTATACATTTTTCATATTTTGGATGACAGAGTTATGTGATGGCTTTTTTTGCGGGACGAGCTGACGTTTTAATTGGTACCATTTTCGGGCACATTACATTTTTTGATTGCTTTCTATCCTGATTTTGGAGAGACAGAATGTACAAAAACCAGCAATTCAGGAATTGCTTTTTGCTTGTTTTTTTACACCTTTCCACGTGTGGTAAAATTGGTAAGACCACTTTATTCTTTGGGTCACTACGATTACAGCGATACTTATTTGTATCGCTTTTTATGTTTTGGCGCTGTTACACAAAAAAACTATTTTGTAGAAAAAATATTTATTTTTCATCTCTTTATTCTGAGCACTATAACTTTTTTATTTCTCTGCTGATGGAGCTGTATGGCGGCTTGTTTTTCACGGGACAAGATGATATTTTCAGCTGTACCATGCCTATTTACATCCGTCTTTTTGATCACGTTTTATTGCACTTTTTATTTGGCAGTATGATGCTAAAGCATTGATTTTTGCCTTATTTTTGAATTTTTTTTTACGGTGTTCACTGAAGGGGTTAACTTGGGGACTATTTTATAGAGTGAGTCGTTAAGGATGCGGCGATAATAAATATGTGTATTTTATTGTTTTTTATTTACATAAATAAATGTATTCATTGGAGAAATATTTATTTATATATGTTTCTTTATTCAGGGATTTTTTCTTTAAAAAATATATTTTTTATTTTTTTACATCGTCCCAGTATGGGACATTACTATATTACAGCAGACCCGCTAATCTGACAGGCAGGAAAGGAGGCATGCCAGCACCTGCTCTCAGCAAGCGCTCACAAGTCACCTTCTCTGCAGGACCCGGAAGGACCCCGCGGCCATCTTGGAACCGAGGGTCTCCATGAGACCATCAGGACAATGCGATTGCATCGCGTTATCCTGATGGAAACTCCCTCCCTGCGAGATTCCCCTCTATGTCGCTGTCACTATCGACAGCAGCAACAGAGGGGTTAAATGTCCGAGATCGATGCTAGCACTGATCGTGGTCATAGCTGCGGGGTGTCAGCTGTCACATACTGCCATCGTACTAGAACTGCGGTTTGCAGGAACGCACCTCCAACAGAGTAGTACTAGTACAGCGCATGTTGTGAAGGGGTTAATATTTCACCAGAATCATCATCAGTACATCACCAAGCTTAGTAAAGTAATCAATTGTAATGTCAAGTCAGGCCCATTTACATTTGTATCTCATGAACCTAAAACTCTGAGTATGTTCTTAGCAATAGTAAGGAGATGCTGGGAGTTGAACAGGAAACCAGAACCGATAAGACGCAGTCAGTATCAACAAGTGAACATCTGGTATCTTATAGGTGACATCTTCTCTGATTGAGTAGTTTCTTTCTTTTGTCCCCATCTTTTTAAGATGCCATGGTGACTTTTCACATCCACAGCTCTTCTCTGAAGATTTCAATCTTCACCATTCATCTGCAGCACATCCCATCATGGTGCCCTAAAAAAAATAAGAGGGTTATTAAAATGCTGACAAAAGGGGTTGATCCAGTTTCTAGAATTTTTTTTATTTGATAGAAGAAGGTGCAAAATTCAATAAAAGGACAGCATAGCAGCAACGCGTTTTAAACACACATGGCGTTCTTTGTCAGAGCTGCAATCTAATTGATCACAAAGACATTTAACTAGTAGCCCACCAATAGACACATGTATAGAAAATCACATGATCAATTAAAAACAACATATTCACTGGATGTTTATAAAATACAGAAAGAACAATTCATTGGGTGAAACCACAAATGCTGAATTAAAAATATATATAAAAGACACCGATATCACGCAAGAAAAAGAAAAAAAAAACACACAAAAAAATTTGGCATAATAGAATGTTCAATAGTGGAACATGAGTTCTTTGTGAGTGTTTAAACCCTTAGGACTGTAGGTGTCCAAATGGTACATCCAGTATGACTCACAATCATAGATCCGACTTCTAGGGTCTCCGCCTATCAGTACTCTATCGCTGAGACCTGCAACATGGATGTTTCACGGTGATGGATTTGGACATAGTGCCAAGATGCATGGGACATGGAGCGATTGGTGTCAGATGTACTGCAAGATATCCGTGAGATGCTCAGAAATCTGCTTCTTGAGACTCCTGGACGTGCAACCCACATACATCCTGTTACATGCTGTGCAGTTAATAATATAAACCACATTGTTACTGCTACACTTGATGTAATGTTTGACAGGGTGGCTCTGTGTTTTAATACTATTCTGGTATTGTTTAGTGATTATGGCACACCGGCACATTCTGCATCGATTTAATCCACATCTATAGAAAGCTCTGCAGTGGAGCTAAGATTGCCGAGGGTTGGCAGTTTTAGAGCTACTTGTTTTGGCTCTTCTGGCAACTACTGAAACACCAGGGACCAGAATTTTAGATAAAATAACATTGTCTTTGCGTAAAGGGACACATTTTAGCACAATGCTCTTAATATCATTAAATTGAGAATTGTAGCAAATGGATAAGACTGGCTTAGAATTGACTTGCATTAGATTTTTATTTTTAAAACGCTAGAAATTAGATATGAGCGCTGTTCAGTTTGAGCAATGCTTTTGGCTCAATCAAGAGTCGAGTCATCACCGTGAAATGTCCATGTTGCAGGTCTACGCGAGGTGGAGACACTAGAAGATGGCACCGTGATCATGAGGCATACTAGATGTACCATTTCGACACCTGCAGCCCTAAGGTTTGAAACACTGGCAAAGCACTCATGTTCCATTGAACATTCCATTATTCCAATTTGTGTGTGTGTGTGTGTGTGTGTGTTGTTTTGTGATTTTTTTTCTTTTACATTCATTTTCTGCATCATACCGGTGTCTTTATATATATTTTTTATTCAGCATTTGTGTATTCACCCAATGAATTGTTCTTTCTGTATTTTACCCACACCTCATGATTATGTTGTTTTTAATTGATCATGTGATTTTCTATATGTGTGTCTATTGGTGGATTACTAGTTAAATGTCTTCGTAATCAGTTAGATTGCAGGCCCTCCTTTCACCCTCATGTGATTGCATCTTGTCCTATGGATCTAGTGCCTCCAACTGCCTACGGCGTGGGTGAGGTGGTATTTCTTTATCTATTATTAAAATGCACTCTGCATAAAAAATATCTGTTAATATCATGACATAAATAAGCAACCTATGGTATATGGCCTCCACATTCAATGCCCTTATGAGCTACACCAAATCACACTGTCTACTTTAATGAGGTACAAACTGCCCCACTCTCTGATACTGTCAGCTATAACGTCCCCACTGTCTGCCATTATCAGCACACCATCTGCCCCTATGAACAACGGCCTATACCACTATTTTGCCTTACACTCTCTTCAGCTCCACACTGTCCCACAGCCATGCTCATATCTCTCCATACTGTGTGTCCATTTCACAATGCCCCTCTCCATATTCATACTGTGCACCTTTTTCATACTATGTCCTCATTCTACCTACCATATTATTCTTGACAAACTGTAATCCTTCCTCACACTGTCCTCCTACACAGTATGATAGTCAAAACTGCCACCCATACTGTATATCTTACAACTCCCCCCAATACACTTTATAATGTCCATCACAACCGTCATGCAGTATGATGTACACCACAGACTCCCATTATATAGTATAATGGTACCCAAAGCACCCCATGCAGTATAATTGCCCCAGTGACCGATACAGTATAATGGCCCCACTGCAATATCCATCCCAGCTTGCAATATGCAATATAATGTCCCCACATCCTTTACACATTATGGTCACCACAGCCCCAAAAATAAGGCCCCGACAGCATCCATTACAAAATGGTCACCCTCTTTTTATGTCCCCACAGCCTCTCTTGTATTGTCCCCACAGCTAGCCCCTTATGTCCCAATAGACAGCCCCTCTTATAATGTCCACATAGGCAGCCCCTTATGTCCACATAGCTAGCGAGTTTTGTAATGCCATCATAGACAGCCTCATTTGTCCCCATAGTTGCCCCTCTTGTAATGTCTCCATCGCCAACCACTATTGTAAACTCCCCATAGTGAGCTCTATATGTGAAATAGCTAGCCATCTCTTGTAATCTCCCCATATCCAGCCCCTTATGCCACCATAGCCAGCCCCTCTTGTGCTGTCCCCACAGCCCCTCTTATGCTACCATAGCCAGCCCCTCTTGTGCTGTCCCCACAGCCCCTCTTATGCTACCATAGCCAGCCCCTCTTGGAGTATCTCCAAAGCCAACTCCTTATGGCCCCATAGCCAACCCTTCTTAGATTGTCACCACAGGCCTTAGATATAACAGCTTTCATTCATTAGGAAAATAATAGAATAAAAATTAAAACAAAGCTAATACTCATCTAATCATGGCTCCCTGCCCAGCGCAGCCCCGATTCCTCTTTTATCTGGTGCAGCAGGTGCTGAAAGGCTTGATGACATCATTGAATCATTACATCTAACATCCTCTGCATGCTTCAGAGTTCCTGGCAGAGAAGGGACCTGATTACAGCTCCTTTGCTCCTGTGCCGGGGGCGGTGACAACATCAATTATATTTGCACCATCACTGTGCATTCAGCAATGTCAGGCTTTTTTTCTGCGAAATGAAGCCCATAGAGTAAGCAGTAGGTAGTGCCCTAGGCAAGTGCCTAGCCTGCCTACCCTTCTTTCCGGCCCTGTCCACCATACAGCAGCCCCGGGAAAATCAGCCACAGTCCTGTATTACAGACATTGTGAGGAGAGGCCCATGGCAGAAAACTGAGTGCATCAGGAGAGGGATGTATTCTACCATAGAACCAGTTTCAAAGTTTAAAAATCACAATAGAATGAAAATTGATGGATGAACGAGAGATGCTGTTCTGGGAGGGGATTCAATCTCAGACTTTGTGAAGAAATTACTTTCTGCCCACCCGTACATGAGCATTACATAGGAGTAGCCAGCTACATTGCTTATTACTAAAGATGAGCAAATAAATTCACAGGACCCCTTTCCAGGATCACTATTCTGTGGCCATTGGATAGGAGCCTTGTGAACCTCTTCCTACTTGCCGAAATCTGCTGCTTCACTTTTGATTAGTAATCCTGACTCAATGTTGTGTGCGCTTCATGCCACACCAATACAATCACCTCCAGCTGGCAAATCAAAAGAGGAGTGACGGATGCGATTTGTAGGGCTCCTATACAGCAGCCACAAAATACTGACCTGGCTCTGGACAAAGGTCTTGCAAATCAACAAGCTCATCTCTTCTCAATACTATTATGTCCTCCCTGCTGCTGTTAGTTCTAGGACTATGTTTCAGAGAAATTAGAGAGCAGCAATACGTTATGTTTCTTAGAGACATTAAAGCAGTAAGTCTCTACCCACTAGTTCAGAGACAACTGAAAGTTAGAGGTAAAACTGGGCAGAATTAGTGCGCATTTAAGCACACATGACAGTTTCTTCTGAAAAGACATCCAACATTACAAGTAGACTTTAATGGGTTGTCATTGTTCACTTCTGCATTGGAGGGGAACAGTGTCAATGATGACATTACAAACTCACATACCTGCAGAGACCCATGTACAATCAGTAGGTTACAGTGATTATGTCCAGTTGATTAGAATAGGACATGTGTATGATACCTGTTGTGAATTCTGTGGCTGAATTCACTCCTGTGGTCACAAGTGGTACTGCAGCTTCTGAGCTTCCTCCCTCAGGTGTTCTGGTGAGCTCGTTAACTGCTTCATTACTTAACTCCGCCTGATGCTGCTATCCTTGCTCCTTGTCAATGTTTCAGTGTTGGATCTGAGCTTCTCCTGATTGTTCCTGTGACCTGCTGCTCTGTATAGCTAAGTGCTTTTTGCTTTTTTGTTGCTTTTTTTCTGTCCAGCTTGTCTTTTGTTTTGCTGGAAGCTCTGAGACGCAAAGGGTGTACCGCCGTGCCGTTAGTTCGGCACGGTGGTTTTTTTTGCCCCCTTTGCGTGGTTTTGCTTTAGGGTTTTTTGTAGACTGCAAAGTTCGCTTTACTGTCCTCGCTCTGTCCTAGAATATCGGGCCCCACTTTGCTGAATCTATTTCATCCCTACGTTTTGTCTTTTCATCTTACTCACAGTCATTATATGTGGGGGGCTGCCTTTTCCTTTGGGGAATTTCTCTGGGGCAAGTCAGGCCTATTTTTCTATCTTCAGGCTAGCTAGTTTCTTAGGCTGTGCCGAGTTGCCTAGGTAGTTGTTAGGCGCAATCCACAGCCGCTTTTAGTTGTGTTTAGGATAGGATCAGGTGTGCAGTCTACAGAGTTTCCACGTCTCAGAGCTCGTTCTTGTATTTTTGGGTATTTGTCAGATCACTGTGTGCGCTCTGATCGCTAAGCACACTGTGTTTCTGGATTGCCTTCATAACACCTGTCATTAGCAAACATAACAGTACAAGGAGCCTAACTAATGATTCTCAATAGAGGGAAAGAAAAAGTTCTGACATCATTTTTTTTTTTTCTGCTCTGTGTTCACTTTTTTTTTTTTTTTTTTCCCCTAGACATTTGGGTGATTCTGGACACAGGTGTGGACATGGATATTCAGGGTCTGTGCTCTTCAATGGATAATCTCGTTATAAATGTACAAAAAATTCAAGATACTATTGATCAGAAATCTATGTTAGAACCAAGAATTCCTATTCCTGATTTGTTTTTTGGAGATAGAACTAAGTTTCTAAGTTTCAAAAATAATTGTAAGCTATTTCTGGCCTTGAAACCTCATTCTTCTGGTAATCCTATTCAACAGGTTTTGATTATTATTTCTTTTTTGCGCGGCGACCCTCAAGACTGGGCATTTTCTCTTGCGCCAGGAGACCCTGCTGTTATGGCTGGCAATCAGGCAACACAGCGTGCAGTAATCAGCGCACATACAGAGATCTGGCAATAACCAAAAACAATAGGACGAGCTCTGAGACGTGGAATCTCTGTAGACTGCAGTACCTGATCTATCCTCACACAACTAAAAGCAGCAGTGGATTGCGCCTATCACTACCTATGCAACTCGGCACTGCCTGAGGAGCTGACTAGCCTGAAGATAGAAATACAAGCCTGACTTACCTCAGAGAAATACCCCAAAGGAATAGGCAGCCCCCCACATATAATGACTGTTAGCAAGATGAAAAGACAAACGTAGGAATGAAATAGATTCAGCAAAGTGAGGCCCGATATTCTAGACAGAGCGAGGATAGCAAAGAGAACTATGCAGTCTACAAAAAACCCTAAAACGAAAACCACGCAAAGGGGCAAAAAGACCCACCGTGCCGAACTAACAGCACGGCGGTGCAGCCCTTTGCTTCTCAGAGCTTCCAGCAAACGTTAATAGCAAGCTGGACAGAAAAAACAGAAAACAAACTAGAAGCACTTATCTAGCAGAGCAGCAGGCCCAAGGAAAGATGCAGTAGCTCAGATCCAACACTGGAACATTGACAAGGAGCAAGGAAGACAGACTCAGGTGGAGCTAAATAGCAAGGCAGCCAACGAGCTCACCAAAACACCTGAAGGAGGAAGCCCAGAGACTGCAATACCACTTGTGACCACAGAAGTGAACTCAGCCACAGAATTCACAACAGTACCCCCCCCTTGAGGAGGGGTCACCGAACCCTCACCAGAACCCCCAGGCCGACCAGGATGAGCCACATGAAAGGCACGAACAAGATCTGGGGCATGGACATCAGAGGCAAAAACCCAGGAATTATCTTCCTGAGCATAACCCTTCCATTTGACCAGATACTGGAGTTTCCGTCTAGAGACACGAGAATCCAAAATCTTCTCCACAATATACTCCAATTCCCCCTCCACCAAAACAGGGGCAGGAGGCTCCACAGATGGAACCATAGGTGCCACGTATCTCCTCAACAACGACCTATGGAATACATTATGTATGGAAAAGGAGTCTGGGAGGGTCAGACGAAAAGACACCGGATTGAGAATCTCAGAAATCCTATACGGACCAATAAAACGAGGTTTAAATTTAGGAGAGGAAACCTTCATAGGAATATGACGAGAAGATAACCAAACCAGATCCCCAACACGAAGTCGGGGTCCCACACGGCGTCTGCGAGTAGCGAAAAGCTGAGCCTTCTCCTGGGACAAGGTCAAATTGTCCACTACCTGAGTCCAGATCTGCTGCAACCTGTCCACCACAGAATCCACACCAGGACAGTCCGAAGACTCAACCTGTCCTGAAGAGAAACGAGGATGGAACCCAGAATTGCAGAAAAATGGAGAGACCAAGGTAGCCGAGCTGGCCCGATTATTAAGGGCGAACTCAGCCAACGGCAAAAATGACACCCAATCATCCTGGTCAGCGGAAACAAAACATCTCAGATATGTTTCCAAGGTCTGATTGGTTCGTTCGGTCTGGCCATTAGTCTGAGGATGGAAGGCCGAGGAGAAAGATAGGTCAATGCCCATCCTACCACAAAAGGCTCGCCAGAACCTCGAGACAAACTGGGAACCTCTGTCAGAAACAATATTCTCAGGAATGCCATGTAAACGAACCACATGCTGGAAGAACAAAGGCACCAAATCAGAGGAGGAAGGCAATTTAACCAAGGGCACCAGATGGACCATTTTAGAAAAGCGATCACAGACCACCCAAATGACCGACATTTTTTGAGAAACGGGAAGGTCAGAAATGAAATCCATCGAAATATGTGTCCAAGGCCTCTTCGGGACCGGCAAGGGCAAAAGCAACCCACTGGCACGTGAACAGCAGGGCTTAGCCCTAGCACAAATTCCACAGGACTGCACAAAAGCACGCACATCCCGTGACAGAGATGGCCACCAGAAGGATCTAGCAACCAACTCCCTGGTACCAAAGATTCCTGGATGACCGGCCAGCACCGAACAATGAAGTTCAGAGATAACTTTACTAGTCCACCTATCAGGGACGAACAGTTTCTCGGCCGGACAACGATCAGGTTTATTAGCCTGAAATTTCTGCAACACTCTCCGCAAATCAGGGGAGATGGCAGACACAATGAATCCTTCCTTGAGGATACTCGCCGGCTCAGATAACCCCGGAGAGTCGGGCACAAAACTCCTAGACAGAGCATCCGCCTTCACATTTTTAGAGCCCGGAAGGTATGAAATCACAAAATCAAAACGAGCAAAAAATAACGACCAACGGGCCTGTCTAGGATTCAAGCGCTTGGCAGACTCAAGATAAGTAAGGTTCTTATGATCAGTCAAAACCACCACGCGATGCTTAGCACCCTCAAGCCAATGACGCCACTCCTCGAATGCCCACTTCATGGCCAGCAACTCTCGGTTGCCCACATCATAATTACGCTCAGCAGCAGAAAATTTCCTGGAAAAGAAAGCACATGGTTTGAACACTGAGCAACCAGAACCTCTCTGTGACAAAACCGCCCCTGCTCCAATCTCAGAAGCATCAACCTCGACCTGGAACGGAAGAGAAACATCTGGCTGACACAACACAGGGGCAGAACAAAAACGACGCTTCAACTCCTGAAAAGCTTCCACAGCAGCAGAAGACCAATTAACCAAATCAGCACCCTCCTTGGTCAAATCGGTCAATGGTTTGGCAATGCTAGAAAAATTACAGATGAAGCGACGATAAAAATTAGCAAAGCCCAGGAACTTTTGCAGACTTTTCAGAGATGTCGGCTGAATCCAATCCTGGATGGCTTGGACCTTAACTGGATCCATCTCGATAGTAGAAGGGGTAAAGATGAACCCCAAAAATGAAACTTTCTGCACACCGAAGAGACACTTTGATCCCTTCACGAACAAGGAATTAGCACGCAGTACCTGGAAAACCATTCTGACTTGCTTCACATGAGACTCCCAATCATCTGAGAAGATCAAAATGTCATCCAAGTAAACAATCAAGAATTTATCCAGATACTCACGGAAAATGTCATGCATAAAAGACTGAAAAACAGATGGAGCATTGGCAAGTCCGAACGGCATCACCAGATACTCAAAATGACCCTCGGGCGTATTAAATGCCGTTTTCCATTCATCTCCCTGCCTGATTCTCACCAGATTATACGCACCACGAAGATCAATCTTAGTAAACCAACTAGCCCCCTTAATCCGAGCAAACAAGTCAGAAATCAATGGCAAGGGATACTGAAACTTAACAGTGATCTTATTAAGAAGGCGGTAATCAATACACGGTCTTAGCGAACCATCCTTCTTGGCTACAAAAAAGAACCCTGCTCCCAATGGTGACGACGATGGGCGAATATGTCCCTTCTCCAGGGACTCCTTCACATAACTGCGCATAGCGGTGTGTTCAGGTACGGACAAATTAAATAAACGACCCTTAGGGAATTTACTACCAGGAATCAAATCGATAGCACAATCACAATTCCTATGCGGAGGTAGGGCATCAGACTTGGACTCTTCAAATACATCCTGAAAGTCCGACAAGAACTCTGGGATGTCAGAAGGAATGGATGACGAAATAGACAAAAATGGAACATCACCATGTACTCCCTGACAACCCCAGCTGGTTACCGACATAGAGTTCCAATCCAATACTGGATTATGGGTTTGTAGCCATGGCAACCCCAAAACGACCACATCATGCAAATTATGCAGTACCAGAAAGCGAACAACTTCCTGATGTGCAGGAGCCATGCACATGGTCAGCTGGGCCCAGTACTGAGGCTTATTCTTGGCCAAAGGTGTAGCATCAATTCCTCTCAACGGAATAGGACACCGCAAAGGCTCCAAGAAAAATCCACAACGTTTAGCATAATCCAAATCCATCAGATTCAGGGCAGCGCCTGAATCCACAAACGCCATGACAGAATACGATGACAAAGAGCACATTAAGGTAATGGACAAAAGGAATTTGGACTGTACAGTACCAATAACGGCAGAGCTATCGAACCGCCTAGTGCGTTTAGGACAATTAGAAATAGCATGAGTAGAATCACCACAATAGAAACACAGTCTGTTCAGACGTCTGTGTTCTTGCCGTTCTACTTTAGTCATAGTCCTGTCGCACTGCATAGGCTCAGGTTTACTCTCAGACAATACCGCCAGATGGTGCACAGATTTACGCTCGCGCAAGCGTCGACCGATCTGAATGGCCAAAGACAAAGACTCATTCAAACCAGCAGGCATAGGAAATCCCACCATGACATCCTTAAGAGCCTCAGATAGACCCTTTCTGAACAAAGCTGCCAGCGCAGATTCATTCCACTGAGTGAGTACTGACCATTTCCTAAATTTCTGACAATATACTTCTATATCATCCTGACCCTGGCATAAAGCCAGCAGATTTTTCTCAGCCTGATCCACTGAATTAGGCTCATCGTAAAGCAATCCCAGCGCCTGGAAAAATGCATCAACATTACTCAATGCAGAATCTCCTGGTGCAAGAGAAAACGCCCAGTCCTGTGGGTCGCCGCGCAAAAAAGAAATAATAATCAAAACCTGTTGAATAGGATTACCAGAAGAATGAGGTTTCAAGGCCAAAAATAGCTTACAATTATTTCTGAAGCTCAGGAACTTAGTTCTGTCACCAAAAAACAAATCAGGAATCGGAATTCTTGGTTCTAGCATCGATTTCTGATCAATAGTATCTTGAATCTTTTGTACATTTACAACGAGATTATCCATTGAGGAGCACAGAGCCTGAATATCCATGTCCACAGCTGTGTCCTGAAGCACTCTAATGTCTAGGGGGAAAAAAAGACTGAAGACAGAGCTAAGAAAAAAAAATGATGTCAGGATTTCTTTTTTCCCTCTATTGGGAATCATTGGTGAGGCTCCTTGTACTGTTATGGCTGGCAATCAGGCAACACAGCGTGCAGTAATCAGCGCACATACAGAGATCTGGCAATAACCAAAAACAATAGGACGAGCTCTGAGATGTGGAATCTCTGTAGACTGCAGTACCTGATCTATCCTCACACAACTAAAAGCAGCAGTGGATTGCGCCTATCACTACCTATGCAACTCGGCACTGCCTGAGGAGCTGACTAGCCTGAAGATAGAAATACAAGCCTGACTTACCTCAGAGAAATACCCCAAAGGAATAGGCAGCCCCCCACATATAATGACTGTTAGCAAGATGAAAAGACAAACGTAGGAATGAAATAGATTCAGCAAAGTGAGGCCCGATATTCTAGACAGAGCGAGGATAGCAAAGAGAACTATGCAGTCTACAAAAAACCCTAAAACGAAAACCACGCAAAGGGGCAAAAAGACCCACCGTGCCGAACTAACAGCACGGCGGTGCAGCCCTTTGCTTCTCAGAGCTTCCAGCAAACGTTAATAGCAAGCTGGACAGAAAAAACAGAAAACAAACTAGAAGCACTTATCTAGCAGAGCAGCAGGCCCAAGGAAAGATGCAGTAGCTCAGATCCAACACTGGAACATTGACAAGGAGCAAGGAAGACAGACTCAGGTGGAGCTAAATAGCAAGGCAGCCAACGAGCTCACCAAAACACCTGAGGGAGGAAGCCCAGAGACTGCAATACCACTTGTGACCACAGAAGTGAACTCAGCCACAGAATTCACAACACCCTGCATTGAGTAGTGTCGATGCGTTTTTCCTGGCGCTCGGATTGCTGTACGATGAGCCTAATTCAGTGGATCAGGCTGAGAAAATTTTGCTGGCTTTGTGCCAGGGTCAGGATGATATAGAAGTATATTGTCAGAAATTTAGGAAATGGTCAGTACTCACTCAGTGGAATGAATCTGCGCTGGCAGCTTTGTTCAGAAAGGGTCTCTCTGAGGCTCTTAAGGATGTCATGGTGGGATTTCCTATGCCTGCTGGTTTGAATGAGTCTTTGTCTTTGGCCATTCAGATCGGTCGACGCTTGCGCGAGCGTAAATCTGTGCACCATTTGGCGGTACTGCCTGAGGTTAAACCTGAGCCTATGCAGTGCAATAGGACTATGACTAGAGTTGAACGGCAGGAATACAGACGTCTGAATGGTCTGTGTTTCTACTGTGGTGATTCCACTCATGCTATTTCTGATTGTCCTAAGCGCACTAAGCGGTCCGCTAGGTCTGCCGTCATTGGTGCTGTACAGTCCAAATTCCTTCTGTCCATTACCTTGATATGCTCTTTGTCGTCGTTTTCTGTCATGGCGTTTGTGGATTCGGGCGCTGCCCTGAATCTGATGGATTTGGATTATGCTAAACGTTGTGGGTTTTTCTTGGAGCCTTTGCGATGTCTTATTCCATTGAGAGGAATTGATGCTACACCTTTGGCCAAGAATAAACCTCAATACTGGGCCCAGCTGACCATGTGCATGGCTCCTGCACATCAGGAAGTTATTCGCTTTCTGGTGTTGCATAATCTGCATGATGTGGTCGTGTTGGGGTTGCCATGGCTACAAACCCGTAATCCAGTATTGGATTGGAATTCCATGTCGGTATCCAGCTGGGGTTGTCAGGGGGTACATGGTGATGTTCCATTTTTGTCGATTTCGTCATCCACCCCTTCTGAGGTCCCAGAGTTCTTGTCTGATTATCAGGATGTATTTGAAGAGCCCAAGTCCGATGCTCTACCTCCGCATAGGGATTGTGATTGTGCTATCAATTTGATTCCTGGTAGTAAATTCCCTAAAGGTCGATTATTTAATTTATCCGTGCCCGAACACGCCGCTATGCGCAGTTATGTGAAGGAATCCCTGGAGAAGGGACATATTCGCCCATCGTCATCACCACTGGGAGCAGGGTTCTTCTTTGTAGCCAAGAAGGATGGTTCGCTGAGACCGTGTATTGATTACCGCCTTCTTAATAAGATCACTGTTAAATTTCAGTATCCCTTGCCATTGTTATCTGACTTGTTTGCTCGGATTAAGGGGGCTAGTTGGTTCACTAAGATAGATCTTCGTGGTGCGTATAATCTGGTGAGAATCAGGCAAGGAGATGAATGGAAAACTGCATTCAATACGCCCGAGGGTCATTTTGAGTATCTAGTGATGCCGTTCGGACTTGCCAATGCTCCATCTGTGTTTCAGTCTTTTATGCATGACATCTTCCGTGAGTATCTGGATAAATTCCTGATTGTTTACTTGGATGACATTTTGATCTTCTCAGATGATTGGGAGTCTCATGTGAAGCAGGTCAGAATGGTTTTTCAGGTCCTGCGGGCTAACTCTTTGTTTGTGAAGGGATCAAAGTGTCTCTTCGGTGTGCAGAAAGTTTCATTTTTGGGGTTCATCTTTACCCCTTCTACTATCGAGATGGATCCAGTTAAGGTCCAAGCCATCCAGGATTGGATTCAGCCGACATCTCTGAAAAGTCTGCAAAAGTTCCTGGGCTTTGCTAATTTTTATCGTCGCTTCATCTGTAATTTTTCTAGCATTGCCAAACCATTGACCGATTTGACCAAGAAGGGTGCTGATTTGGTTAATTGGTCTTCTGCTGCTGTGGAAGCTTTTCAGGAGTTGAAGCGTCGTTTTTGTTCTGCCCCTGTGTTGTGTCAGCCAGATGTTTCTCTTCCGTTCCAGGTCGAGGTTGATGCTTCTGAGATTGGAGCAGGGGCGGTTTTGTCACAGAGAGGTTCTGATTGCTCAGTGATGAAACCATGTGCTTTCTTTTCCAGGAAGTTTTCGCCCGCTGAGCGTAATTATGATGTGGGCAATCGAGAGTTGCTGGCCATGAAGTGGGCATTCGAGGAGTGGCGTCATTGGCTTGAAGGAGCTAAGCATCGCATGGTGGTATTGACTGATCATAAGAACTTGACTTATCTCGAGTCTGCCAAGCGCTTGAATCCTAGACAGGCCCGTTGGTCGTTATTTTTTGCCCGCTTCGACTTTGTGATTTCGTACCTTCCGGGCTCTAAAAATGTGAAGGCGGATGCTCTGTCTAGGAGTTTTGTGCCCGACTCTCCGGGTTTATCTGAGCCAGCGGGTATCCTCAAGGAAGGAGTCATTGTGTCTGCCATCTTCCCTGATTTGCGGCGGGTGCTGCAAAAATTTCAGGCGAATAAACCTGATCGTTGTCCAGCAGAGAAACTGTTCGTCCCTGATAGGTGGACTAATAAACTTATCTCTGAACTTCATTGTTCGGTGTTGGCTGGTCATCCTGGAATCTTTGGTACCAGAGAGTTAGTGGCTAGATCCTTCTGGTGGCCATCTCTGTCACGGGATGTACGTACTTTTGTGCAGTCCTGTGGGATTTGTGCTAGGGCTAAGCCCTGCTGTTCTCGTGCCAGTGGGTTGCTTTTGCCCTTGCCGGTCCCAAAGAGGCCTTGGACACATATTTTGATGGATTTCATTTCTGACCCTCCCGTTTCTCAAAAGATTTCAGTCATTTGGGTGGTCTGTGATCGCTTTTCTAAAATGGTCCATCTGGTGCCCTTGGCTAAATTGCCTTCCTCCTCTGATTTGGTACCTTTGTTCTTTCAGCATGTGGTTCGGTTGCATGGCATTCCTGAGAATATTGTTTCAGACAGAGGTTCCCAGTTTGTTTCAAGGTTTTGGCGAGCCTTTTGTGGTAGGATGGGCATTGACCTATCCTTTTCCTCGGCTTTCCATCCTCAGACTAATGGCCAGACCGAACGAACCAATCAGACCTTGGAAACATATCTGAGATGTTTTGTTTCTGCAGACCAGGATGATTGGGTGTCCTTTTTGCCGTTGGCTGAGTTCGCCCTTAATAATCGGGCCAGCTCGGCTACCTTGGTTTCTCCATTTTTTTGCAATTCTGGGTTCCATCCTCGTTTCTCTTCAGGACAGGTTGAGTCTTCGGACTGTCCTGGTGTGGATTCTGTGGTGGATAGGTTGCAGCAGATCTGGACTCAGGTAGTGGACAATTTGATCTTGTCCCAGGAGAAAGCTCAACTTTTCGCTAATCGCAGACGCCGTGTGGGTCCCCGACTTCGTGTTGGGGATCTGGTTTGGTTATCTTCTCGTCATATTCCTATGAAGGTTTCCTCTCCTAAATTTAAACCTCGTTTTATTGGTCCGTATAGGATTTCTGAGGTTCTCAATCCTGTGTCTTTTCGTTTGACCCTCCCAGACTCCTTTTCCATACATAATGTATTCCATAGGTCGTTGTTGCGGAGATACGTGGCACCTATGGTTCCATCTGTTGAGCCTCCTGCCCCGGTTTTGGTGGAGGGGGAATTGGAGTATATTGTAGAGAAGATTTTGGATTCTCGTGTTTCTAGACGGAAACTCCAGTATCTGGTTAAATGGAAGGGTTATGCTCAGGAAGATAATTCCTGGGTTTTTGCCTCTGATGTTCATGCTTCCGATCTTGTTCGTGCCTTTCATGCGGCTCATCCTGGTCGGCCTGGGGGCTCTGGTGAGGGTTCGGTGACCCCTCCTCAAGGGGGGGTACTGTTGTGAATTCTGTGGCTGAATTCACTCCTGTGGTCACAAGTGGTACTGCAGCTTCTGAGCTTCCTCCCTCAGGTGTTCTGCTGAGCTCGTTAACTGCTTCATTACTTAACTCCGCCTGATGCTACTATCCTTGCTCCTTGTCAATGTTTCAGTGTTGGATCTGAGCTTCTCCTGATTGTTCCTGTGACCTGCTGCTCTGTATAGCTAAGTGCTTTTTGCTTTTTTGTTGCTTTTTTTCTGTCCAGCTTGTCTTTTGTTTTGCTGGAAGCTCTGAGACGCAAAGGGTGTACCGCCGTGCCGTTAGTTCGGCACGGTGGGTTTTTTTTGCCCCCTTTGCGTGGTTTTGCTTTAGGGTTTTTTGTAGACTGCAAAGTTCGCTTTACTGTCCTCGCTCTGTCCTAGAATATCGGGCCCCACTTTGCTGAATCTATTTCATCCCTACGTTTTGTCTTTTCATCTTACTCACAGTCATTATATGTGGGGGGCTGCCTTTTCCTTTGGGGAATTTTTCTGGGGCAAGTCAGGCCTATTTTTCTATCTTCAGGCTAGCTAGTTTCTTAGGCTGTGCCGAGTTGCCTAGGTAGTTGTTAGGCGCAATCCACAGCCGCTTTTAGTTGTGTTTAGGATAGGATCAGGTGTGCAGTCTACAGAGTTTCCACGTCTCAGAGCTCGTTCTTGTATTTTTGGGTATTTGTCAGATCACTGTGTGCGCTCTGATCGCTAAGCACACTGTGTTTCTGGATTGCCTTCATAACACCTGTCATTAGCAAACATAACAGATACCTATGGATAGTGCCTGTATCTCACAAGTTATGCGGAATCATAAAATAAGCATGGTTCACCTCTAATGCAAAAGTTAGCAGCACCAAAAAACCCGACATAGCAAAATGGTAGTTGTTACCATCAAAGTTAATAGCAGAAGTTTTTGGTGAGGTAACAGAGTCTATAATAATGCGTATTTATTTCAGTTTGTAATAGAGTGTATAGTAATAGACCAGTGTTTTCCAAACTCTACTCTTCAAGGCCCCAACACGTCATGTTTTCAGGATTACCTTAGTATTACAAAAGTGATGGCATTATTGCTAATGAGGTTGTCCACAACTAGGACAATTTCTTCTTAAACTAAAAGTTCAGCCCCAATTAAATAATAAAGACTATACTCACCTCCCGTACCGACACCGTTCCCGCGGTGTTGGCACTCGCTCTCCCCGAGGCTGAGATGCGGTGTTGAAGTTGACAGTGGGCCTAAAATAATACATTACAAGAAGTCTATAATTATCTTTGACAGCTAATCTTATAGCATTAATCTAATATAGAGGTTGGCAATATATGAGTTGTAGCAGTAGACATATTAATGATAATATTAATATCTACACAGTTTTTACATTGTGTGATAAGAATTTATTAAATTAACCATGAAATCAACATAGACTGTATCATTTGCAGATGCAAAGTCACTTTGTTTCCCTTATCTTTTTGCATAAAAAGAAAAATAATATTGCACTCGTTTTGACCTGACACTTCTGATATCATGAAAGTAAAGAAATTATCTCAGAATATTAGCATAAATTACCTTGCAGAATCTTACAGCTTCATTTGTAGGTATAATAGCAAGAAAATCAAAAAGCAATTGCATGATTGATGAGCTGTATTTTGAAATGCAACAAAGCTGTCTATCGACTAGTGAGAAAGTAAAATATATTACAATATTGTATTTCTCTTCTGGATTCAGAAATGTGTACCTCCGGGAAAGAATAAATTATTGTTCAATTGGAAACAATTTGGATTTAGAACTGGATCTCCTGCAGGGTAAAATTCTTTCACATACTGAAATGTTCTGGTTACTGTGCCAATTTTCTGATTTTATATTTATTTATTCTGTCATTCTAATTATCTTTATTGTAGCAATCTTCATCTATTTGTCTTTTTTCACACTTGCTATGTGCTATAGTCCTCATTCTTCTGGTTTTAAGTTTTCAACTTCCTGCTAGAATGCAAATAGAAATAATCATCTGTAGGCCGGAGTCATGCTAAATGTATGAAAAATCGGTCCGAGTCTCGCTGTCGAGAGTCGCACGAGTGTAACGCGATTGTCATGTGAGTACAATCCGATTTTTCACACCTAGCATCCGATTTACATCCAAATGCAGTGCGTTTGCTATCCGATTGCAATGCGATTCTATCATGAGCTTTTACATACAGCAATTCTCAGTCATTTATACATGCAGTAGTTTTCAAAAGAAATACTCTGTAAAACATATATATATATATATATATATATACATATATATATATATATATATACATATATATATATATATATATATATATATATATACAGTACAGACCAAAAGTTTGGACACACCTTCTCATTTAAAGATTTTTCTGTATTTTCATGACTATGAAAATTGTACATTCACACTGATGGCATCAAAACTATGCATTAACACATGTAGAATTATATACTTAACAAAAAAGTGTGAAACAACTGAAATTATGTCTTATATTCTATGTTCTTCAAGGTAGCCACCTTTTGCTTTGATGACTGCATGCACACTCTTGGCATTCTCCTGATGAGATTCAAGAGGTTTTCACCGGGAATGGTTTTCACTTCACAGGTGTGCCCTGTCAGGTTTAAAAAGTGGGATTTCTTGCCTAATAAATGGGGTTGGGACCATCAGTTGTGTTGTGCAGAAGTCTGGTGGATACACAGCTGATAGTCCTACTGAATAGACTGTTAGAATTTGTATTATGGCAAGAAAAAAGCAGCTAAGTAAAGAAAAACGAGTGGCCATCATTACTTTAAGAAATGGAGGTCAGTCAGTCTGAAAAATTGGGAGAACTTTGAAAGTGTCCCAAAGTGCAGTGGCAAAAACCATCAAGAGCTACAAAGAAACTGGCTCACATGAGGACCCCCCCAGAAAAGGAAGACCAAGAGTCGCCTCTGCTTCTGAGGATAAGTTTATCCGAGTCACCAGCCTCAGAAATCGCAGGTTAACAGTAGCTCAGATTAGAGACCAGGTCAATGCCACACAGAGTTTTAGCAGCAGACACATCTCTACAACACCTGTTAAGAGGAGACTTTGTGCAGCAGGCCTTCATGGTAAAATAGCTGCTAGGAAACCACTGCTAAGGACAGGCAACAAGCAGAAGAGACTTGTTTGGGCTAAGGAACACAAGGAAAGGACATTAGACCAGTGGAAATCTGTGCTTCAGTCTGATAAGTCCAAATTTGAGATCTTTGGTTCCAACCACCATGACTTTGCGCAATGCAGAAAAGGTGAACGGATGGACTCTACATGCCTGGTTCACACCGTGAAGCATGGAGGAGGAGGTGGTGTGATGGTGTGGGGGTGCTTTGCTGGTGACACTGTTGGGGATTTATTCAAAAATTGAAGGCATACTGAACTAGCATGGCTATCACAGCATCTTGCAGCGGCATGCTATTCCATCTGGTTTGCGTTTAGTTGGACCATCATTTATTTTTCAACAGGGCAATGACCCCAAACTCACCTCCAGGCTGTGTAAGGGCTATTTGACCAAGAAGGAGAGTGATGGGGTGCTACACCAGATGACCTAGCCTTCACAGTCACCAGACCTGAACCCAATTGAGATGGTTTGGGGTGAGCTGGACCGCAGAGTGAAGGCAAAAGGGCCAAAAAGTGATAAGCATCTCTGGGAACTCCTTCAAGATTGTTGGAAAACCATTCCCGGTGACTACCTCTTGAAGCTCCTCAAGAGAATGCCAAGAGTGTGCAAAGCAGTCATCAAAGCAAAAGGTGGCTACTTTGAAGAACCTAGAATGTAAGACATATTTTCACTTGTTTCACACTTCTTTGTTAAGTATATAATTCCACATGTGCTAATTCATAGTTTTGATGCCTTCAGTGTGAATGTACAATCTTCATAGTCATGAAAATACAGAGAAATCTTTAAATGAGAAGGTGCGTCCAAACTTTTGGTCCGTACTGTATATATAAATGTATATATATATATATATGTATATATATATATATATGTATATATATATATATATATATATATATATATTGGATGGTAAACAGATAGAATAAAAGGCAGCAATTTGTTTGCCACTTACAGTAATATCACAGCGTAACAGGTTAGAATGGAATAGGTAGAATAGATATACAGCTCTGGCGAAAATTAAGAAACTACCACGTCAAAATCCTGTCAAGGGCAGCCCAATCTCCAGACCTGAACCCCATTGAAAACCTCTGGAATGTAATCAAGAGGATGATGGATAGTCACAAGCCATCAACGAAGAACTGCTTACTAGAGTTGAGCGACTTTTACTTTTTTAGGATCGAGTCGGGTTTCGCAAAACCCGATTTTGTCAAAAGTCGGGTCGGGTGAAATCGGACGATTATTGCGAAATGTCGTGGATTGACCGAAACACGAAACCCAATGCAAGTCAATGGAGAATCGAAGTGGGCAGTGAGTGGAGGACAGGAAAACACCTACAGTGCCCATTTTAATGCCAAAAACATCAATTCTTATTTCTTAAGCTTGTTAATCTTAATTTACTTTATAATAATAGTTAGGCATTGAAAACACGAGGTCATTTGGCTAAAGTTGTGGGGGGTAGGGCTGGCTTAAGATTTTTGTGGGCCCAGGAAACGCGGACTACGTCACGGCGGGGGAGCATGGAGAGGTAAGTATTTAAACTTTGCAAGTGCTGTGATCCCGAGCAAGCAGGAGGGGCCCACTCGTTCACACTGGTACTGGCACAGGGCACCTCAAAGTACGGCGGTGTGTTTGACGGCTGGGGCGCCTCCCACCGGCAGAGACACTTTTGCGTACTATGAGGGGCCCTGTGCCAGTGACGTTGCCAACAAATATGCCCCCCCCACCTGATGAAGGAACCTGCACTTTCATCTGCACCTTCCTATTTGTCCCCGTGTAAGGTGGTATAGTATGTGGGAAGGGGAACCTGGCTTTCAGCAGGGTCAGATTCTGGCTGTGTAGAGTGCAAGGGGAATGTAGTGGTCTGGGTCAATGTACCAGCAGACTCATGTAGCAGTGGCTGGCCAATGGGCAGGATGAGGAGGAAAAACAGATATAGAACCAAAGAATAAAGTAGGATAAATGCAGTTAAAAATTGGTAACAGGACTAAACAGGCGGCATAGCTTTGTTCAGTGGCAAAAAACTGTAATGAGTGCCAGACACAGTTAGTAGGCCCAAGTAATAAAGTGGGCCAAATGAAGTTCAAAATTGGTAACTGGAGTAAACAGGTGGCACAGCTTTGTTCAGTGGAGGAGAACAATAAGCAACGGCAGACACCATTAGTAGGCCAAACCAAACAAGTAGGCCAAATGCTGTGTAATATCTGATGTAGTCCGAAAGCCTGAAGATTGAAGCTCAGCTTTGTACAGTTGATTAAAGCAAGCAGCCGAAGACACCATTAGTACGCCCAACCAAACCAGTTGCCCAAATGCAGTGTAATATGTGATGTAGGCCAAAAGCCTGAAGGTTGAAGCTCAGCTTTGTAAAGTGGAGGAGAACACCAAGCAGCGGCAGACACCGTTAGTACGCCCAACCAAACCAGTAGCCCAAATGCAGTGTAATATGTAATTTAGGCCGAAAGCCTGAAAATTGAAGTTCAGCTTTGTAAAGTGGAGGAGAGCACCAAGCAGCAGCAGACAACGTTAGTACGCCCAACCAAACCAGTAGCCCAAATGCAGTGTAATATGTGATGTAGGCCAAAAGCCTGAAGGTTGAAGCTCAGCTTTGTAAAGTGGAGGAGAACACAAAGCAGCGGCAGACACCGTTAGTACGCCCAAGCAAACCATTAGCCAAAATACAAAGTAATATCTGATATAGGGCGAAAGCCTGAAAATTGAAGCTCAGCTTTCTAAAGTGGAGTACACCAAGCAGCGGCAGACACCGTTAGTACCCCCAACCAAACCAGTAGCCCAAATGCAGTGTAATATCTGATATAGGCCGAAAGCCTGAAGATTGAAGCTCAGCTTTGTAAAGTGGAGGAGAACACCAAGCAGCAGCAGACACCGTTAGTACACCCAACCAAACCAGTAGCCCAAATGCAATGTAATATCTAATGTAGGCCGAAAGCCTGAAGATTGAAGCTCAGCTTTGTACAGTTGAGAAAAGCAAGCAGCCGCAGACACCATCAGTACGCCCAACCAAACCAGTTGCCCAAATGCAGTGTAATATGTGATGTAGGCCGAAAGCCTGAAGATTGAAGCTCAGCTTTGTAAAGTGGAAAAGAGCACCAAGCAGCGGCAGACACCGCTAGTACCCCCAACCAAACCAGTAGCCCAAATGCAGTGTAATATCTAATGTAGGCCGAAAGCCTGAAGATTGAAGCTCAGCTTTGTACAGTTGAGAAAAGCAAGCAGCCACAGACACCATCAGTACGCCCAACCAAACCAGTTGCCCAAATGCAGTGTAATATGTGATGTAGGCCAAAAGCCTGAAGATTGAAGCTCAGCTTTGTACAGTTGAGAAAAGCAAGCAGCCACAGACACCATCAGTACCCCCAACCAAACCAGTAGCCCAAATGCAGTGTAATATCTGATGTAGGCCGAAAGCCTGAAGATTGAAGCTCAGCTTTGTACAGTTGAGAAAAGCAAGCAGCCGCAGACACCATTAGTACGCCCAACCAAACCAGTTGCCCAAATGCAGTGTAATATGTGATGTAGGCCAAAAGTCTGAAGGTTGAAGCTCAGCTTTGTAAAGTGGAGGAGAACACCAAGCAGCGGCAGACACCGTTAGTATGCCCAACCACACCAATGGCCCAAATGCAGTGTAATATCTGATATAGGCCGAAAGCCTGAAGATTGAAGCTCAGTTTTGTACAGTTGAGAAAAGCAAGCAGCCGAAGACACCATTAGTACGCCCAACCAAACCAGTTGCCCAAATGCAGTGTAATATGTGATGTAGGCAAAAAGCCTGAAGGTTGAAGCTCAGCTTTGTAAAGTGGAGGAGAACACCTAGCAGCGTCAGACACCGTTAGTACGCCCAACCAAACCAGTAGCCCAAATGCAGTGTAATATCTTATATATGCCGAAAGCCTGAAAATTGAAGCTCAGCTTTGTAAAGTGGAGAACACCAAGCAGCGGCAGACACCGTTAGTACGCCCAACCAAACCAGTAGCCCAAATGCAGTGTAATATCTTATATAGGCCGAAAGCCTGAAGATTAAAGCTCAGCTTTGTAAAGTGGAGGATAGCACCAAGCAGCGGCAGACAACATTAGTACGCCCAACCATACCTGTAGCCCAAATGCAGTGTAATATCTGATGTAGGCCGAAAGCCTGAAGATTTAAGCTCAGCTTTGTACAGTTGAGAAAAGCAAGCAGCCGCAGACATCATTAGTACGCCCAACCAAACCAGTTGCCCAAATGCAGTGTAACATATGATGTAGGCCAAAAGCCTGAAGGTTGACGCTCAGCTTTGTAAAGTGGAGGAGAACACCAAGCAGCGGCAGACACTGTTAGTACGCCCAACCAAACCAGTAGCCCAAATGCAGTGTAATATCTGATATAGGCCGATAGCCTGAAGATTGAAGCTCAGCTTTGTAAAGTGGAGGAGAACACCAAGCAGCGGCAGACACCGTCAGTACGCCCAACCAAACCAGTAGCCCAAATACAGTGTAATATCTGATATAGGCCGAAATCCTGAAAATTGAAGCTCAGCTTTATAAAGTGGAGAACACCAAGCAGCGGCAGACACCGTTAGTACGCCCATCCAAACCTGTAGCCCAAATGCAGTGTAATATCTAATGCAGGCCGAAAGCCTGAAGATTGAAGCTCAGCTTTGTACAGTTAAGAAAAGCAAGCAGCCGCAGACACCATCAGTACGCCCAACCAAACCAGTTGCCCAAATGCAGTGTAATATGTGATGTAGGCCAAAAGCCTGAAGGTTAAAGCTCAGCTTTGTAAAGTGGAGGAGAACACCAAGCAGCGACAGACACTGTTAGTACGCCCAACCAAACCAGTAGCCCAAATGCAGTGTAATATCTGATATAGGCCGAAAGCCTGAAGTTTGAAGCTCAGCTTTGTAACGTGGAGGAGAACACCAAGCAGGGGCAGACACCGTTAGTACGCCCAACCAAACCAGAAGCCCAAATGCAGTGTAATATATGATATATGCCGAAAGCCTGAAAATTGAAGCTCAGCTTTGTAAAGTGGAGAACACCAAGCAGCGGCAGACACCATTAGTACGCCCAACCAAACCAGTTGCCCAAATGCAGTGTAATATGTGATGCAGGCCAAAAGCCTGAAGATTGAAGCTCAGCTTTGTAAAGTGGAGGAGAATGCCAAGCAGCGGCAGACGCCGTTAATACGCCCAACCAAACCAGTAGCCCAAATGCAGTGTAATATGTGATGTAGGCCGAAATCCTGAAGATTGAAGCTCAGCTTTGTAAAGTGGAGGAGAACACCAAGCAGCGGCAGACACCGTTAGTAGGCCCAACCAAACAAGTAGGCCAAATGCAGTTTAATATTTGATATAGGCTGAAAGCCTGTAAATTTAAGCTCAGCTTTATCCAGTGGAGAACACCAAGCTGCGGCACACACCATTTATAGGCCCAACCAAAGAAGTAGGCCAAATGCAGTTTAATATCTGACACCGGATGAAATTTGAGGCTTAGCTTTGTTCAGTGGAGGACAACAGTAATGGGAGGCATTTCAAAAACCTGACCGGTTATCAAGTTTGTATGTTCTAGCGCTGCAGTGTGCTGCCTTATTTACTTAACTATATACGAGTTGGCGACTCTAGGTTCAGCACCTGTTCACACTGAGTCTATGTTTGGATGTGCCGGTCAGGTTTTTGAAATGTATTCTCTAGCCTTCTGATCGTGCACTCCGCCTCCTAGCTTCAGGTGTTTTAATTACAGCAGGTCCAATACCCCTCCACAGAGAGAGAGAATTTTAGTCTAGTAAGAGGTTTTCACATGTACCCATTCAGATGGAGACATTTATTCTCAGTGAGGTAAGGCAAGTTTAGGACCTGGTATAAGAGAGATGCCGTAACGGGGCTACCAGGTACACATAAAATTGGCCATTTTTATGCGCTAAAAGCTCTCATTTTTCATATTTCTAGTGCAGTAATGCAGTTCAAATTTCGTTTTTCAAGTTTGTATGTTCTAGCGCTGCAGTGTGCTGCCTTATTTACTTAACTATATACGAGTTGGCGACTCTAGGTTCAGCATCTGTTCACACTGAGTCTATGTTTGTATGTGCCGGTCAGGTTTTTGAAATGTATTCTCTAGCCTTCTGATCGTGCACTCCGCCTCCTAGCTACAGGTGTTTTAATTACAGCAGGTCCAATACCCCTCCACAGAGAGAGAGAACTTTAGTCTAGTAAGAGGTTTTCACATGTACCCATTCAGATGGAGACGTTTATTCTCAACGAGGTAAGGCAAGTTTAGGACCTGGTATAAGAGAGATGCCGTAACGGGGCTACCAGGTACACATAAAATTGGCCATTTTTATGCGCTAAAAGCTCTCATTTTTCATATTTCTAGTGCAGTAATGCAGTTCAAATTTCGTTTTTCAAGTTTGTATGTTCTAGTGCTGCAGTGTGCTGCCTTATTTACTTAACTATATACAAGTTGGCGACTCTAGGTTCAGCGCACCTGTTCACACTGAGTCTATGTTTGGATGTGCCGGTCAGGTTTTTGAAATGTATTCTCTAGCCTTCTGATCGTGCACTCCGCCTCCTAGCTTCAGGTGTTTTAATTACGGCAGGTCCAATACCCCTCCACAGAGAGAGAGAATTTTAGTCTAGTAAGAGGTTTTCACATGTACCCATTCAGATGGAGACGTTTATTCTCAGCGAGGTAAGGCAAGTGTAGGACCTGGTATAAGAGAGATGCCGTAACGGGGCTACCAGGTACACATAAAATTGGCCATTTTTATGCGCTAAAAGCTCTCATTTTTCATATTTCTAGTGCAGTAATGCAGTTCAAATTTCGTTTTTCAAGTTTGTATGTTCTAGCGCTGCAGTGTGCTGCCTTATTTACTTAACTATATACGAGTTGGCGACTCTAGGTTCAGCACCTGTTCACACTGAGTCTATGTTTGGATGTGCCGGTCAGGTTTTTGAAATGTATTCTCTAGCCTTCTGATCGTGCACTCCGCCTCCTAGCCACAGGTGTTTTAATTACAGCAGGTCCGATACCCCTCCACAGAGAGAGAGAATTTTGGTCTAGGAAGAGGTTTCACATGTACCCATTCAGATGGAGACGTTTATTCTCAGCGAGGTAAGGCAAGTGTAGGACCTGGTATAAGAGAGATGCCGTAAAGGGGCTACCAGGTACACATAAAATTGGCCATTTTTATGCGCAAAAAACTCTCATTTTTCATATTTCTAGTGCAGTAATGAAGTTCAAATTTCGTTTTTCAAGTTTGTATGTTCTAGCGCTGCAGTGTGCTGCCTTATTTACTTAACTATATACGAGTTGGCGACTCTAGGTTCAGCACCTGTTCACACTGAGTCTATGTTTGGATGTGCCGGTCAGGTTTTTGAAATGTATTCTCTAGCCTTCTGATCGTGCACTCCGCCTCCTAGCCACAGGTGTTTTAATTACAGCAGGTCCGATACCCCTCCACAGAGAGAGAGAATTTTGGTCTAGGAAGAGGTTTCACATGTACCCATTCAGATGGAGACGTTTATTCTCAGCGAGGTAAGGCAAGTGTAGGACCTGGTATAAGAGAGATGCCGTAAAGGGGCTACCAGGTACACATAAAATTGGCCATTTTTATGCGCTAAAAGCTCTCATTTTTCATATTTCTAGTGCAGTAATGCAGTTCAAATTTTGTTTTTCAAGTTTGTATGTTCTAGTGCTGCAGTGTGCTGCCTTATTTACTTAATTAGTGGCTTTGACACACTGAGTAGGCCTAAAATAAAAAAGAAGGCTATATTCTGTTCACAATTGGTAAGAGGACTACAGAGGCAGCATTGCTGGGTTCAGCGGTGGAGGACAACTGTTGTGAGAGTCTGACACAGTTACTAGGCCCAAATAAGTAAGTAGGCTAAATGCTGTTCTAAATTGGTAAGAGGTGTACACAGGCGGCATAGCTTGGTTCAGTGGAGGAGGACAACTGTAATAAGTGGCTTAGACAGACAGAGTAGGCCTAAAATAAAAAAGTAGGCTAATGTCTGTTCAAAATTTGTTTGAGAAGTACACAGGCGGCATAGCTTTGTTAAGCGGAGGACAGTTGTAATGTGTGGCACAGACAGACAGACATATAGACAGACAGAGGCCTAAAATTAAAAAAGGTGGCTACAAGCAGTTCAAAACTGCTACCAGGACTAACCAGGCGGCCTAGCTTGTTTCAGGGGGGGAGAGTTGTAATGTGTGGCGCCGACAGACAGACAGACAGACAGAGGCCTAAAATAAAAAAAGGTGGCTTCATGCAGTTCAAAACTGCTAGCAGGACTTACCAGGTGGCCTAGCTTGTTTCAGAGGGGGACAGTTGTAATGTGTGGTGTAGACAGACAGACAGATAGATGCAGCGCACCAGAGTGAGGACCTTATGGTAGCTAATGCAAGTAGGGACCTACTACATTACTGTGTGCAAGGGGAAGGCTACTGATTTCCACCTGGATATGGGGACTGTGGAATTGCCATCAGACCGGCCGGACTCTGCCTACCCTGTCATCCGACACCCTGGACTGTGGATGCTGAAGCCTTTAGTAAAGGTAAAGGCACTGCACCCAGTGTGTCCTCATTATTCGCCACACCTTGCACCATCCACCATCACCATCTACACATCTGGGAAGCCCTGGGCATATACTTCACCTGTGGGAAGGTATACCATCTAGCTGCCATTCCATCACCCCAGCGGACCCCTAAGCAGCGTCGGTCACCCTGACCGAATACCACAGGTGGCGTCACGAACACTACCGTTATCTACGAACTCTGACTTTTATTGGGCACCCCTCATAGGGCCACGGTCCGGGTCGGGCCACCGTGACATCCTCGCTGAAGCAACTGAAGGACCCGGTACTGAGTACCCCATTGCCCTTACGAGGGGCGATTCAAATCTTGGCGTCACGAACAGGATCTACTTAAGCCTGAAGAATCGGGTCATGTGCGCCTAGAAACTATGCCAGAATTGTGTTTGAACTGTTTGTCCTTAAAGACTGTGTATTGCAGTTTACCGCCAAAAATTCCCGCCAAAACTGCCGCCGTTACAGCACCATGAGGAGTGCAGAAGAAGAAGGGTGTGGAGTTGTGGGCATGAATGAACTGAGAAGCACGAAAAACAATGGCCGCCCAGTCTAAATATTATTGTGTCTTGAGGACGTGTCTGTCAGCAGCCGAGATCCGCCTCCTGATCCTCTATGGAGGGCGGGGGCCGAGGAGACGGGGCCGCCCCGAAAGAGAGCACAAGAGAAGAATGAAGAAGAAAAAGGGACTGACATGTCGACCCCCAGGCGTCCACGTGAGAATGCTCCGGCCCAGCACGAGCCCTCATCGGAGGAAGGGGACTCAGGCCCACCACCGCAAGAGGGGTCCGATGGCCAGCCCCTGGACAGCCGGTCGACCATGGCCAAGGCCCGATGGCTGGCCTCCTGCTGGCGAAACGCTCAAGAAGGGGGCGCAACCTGCATCGCTGCTGGCTACGGTCTTCCCCTCTGCAGAGGAGATCGACTGCGGCACAGTCTACCCCTGCGCAGATACCAGACCTGGCCGTACCTCGGGGATTTGCCTGTCTCCTGCATCCGCTCCATTGTCTGCTGTGGCTGCGGGAGACTCGACTGCACTGCTACCTGGTCAGGAGTCGTGAGGGCCGGACCTTAGGGTCCTTCCTTGGGTGGAGTACTGGCAGCACTGGTTTGCGGAATGGAGGGAGGAAGCTGGAAGCGAGATCCAGATCGCTCCACAGGACGAAAACCCACCGAAATGGGGTGTTGTCATGACCTTTCATCCCCAGGAGGGAAGGGGGTTCATCCAAGAGATCGGACTGCCAGTGAGGGTGCACGTCACCTGGGATGAGGTGGAGCCCTGTTATGGAGAGGAACATGCTGACCGTGATTTGCAGCTCGGGGATGCCGTAACTTATACCTGGTGGCAAAGAGGAAATGGTTGGTGGGCTCAGGACCTCCAGCAGTGTGCAGCTCTCCTAGCAGCGTCTACGGATCAGAGAACCGGACCTGTTGCAGAAACAACGCCTGTGACGCCTACTGCTCACGACCAAGCGGCTCGGACCCAGGGTCCCACTCTTTCTCGGCCGAGTGGAGTGGTGTACAAGGTAAAGCCACTTCAGCCATCCAAATAAACCTCGAAACCATGAAGCTGTACATAGATAACTGTTTGTTTCCCTGCTCTTTGCTGTTTTAAACCCGTCCAGGGTTAATTCTTAAAGGGATCCCTTCGTTTACCCGGGATCCCTATTTGTCTCAGTTTGCACAAAATATTATGGTTTTAAAGACCTGTGGAATCATAAACTGAGCATGGTCACAAACTGTTCCTGTAAATAGTTTGCACCTTCTTAATGGTGCTCTCTACTGGTTTTACAAGCAAGAAGACTTTGCGAAGAAACTGTTCCTGATGACTGCGTGAAAGTTTCTATGGTCTTAAAGTTGATTACTGACTTGTTGATTGTTTGCACTACCTCAGAAAATACTAGTTTCCCTCTTAAAGGGAATGTTCGGTTGTTGCACCTTAATAATGTTTACATAGCTGGTAGTATGTATAGTAAGCTTAATGACGAACTTCAAGTTAGCAAGTAGAATACCTGTATGGGTAATTGTGTTCCCTAATAAGTTAGAAATTGTCTATTTTTCAATTTGCCTTTAAAAGTCAAATGCACAATGTAAATATGTTCATGTTTGCAACGTTCAAGTGTTCTCACCTCCCATAAAGGGAAGCACTGTTAAATTTATTTGTTTAAAAGCATTTCAAAATGTTGCATGTCTTTTGCTAACCTGTAATTGTTGTGTTCTTTTCCCAGTCCAGGAGTGCTGGATTTAAGGAAGGGGGGGGGAGTGCAGCGCCCCAGAATCCTGGTTGTTGCAGTAATATTGTTCTTCCACCAGGGGGAGCGATGTTACGTCTGATGGCACCAAAGGAGTTCACCCTGCCAGGTATCACAGTCACACACACACTTCACCCGCTGGCCAACAAGGGGAGCAAGAGGTTCTATCTATTAGGCCACTCCTCACATTTGGGTAAAACTGGCGGTTGGTTAGGAAGTGAGGGAGAAGCTGACTGGAGGGAGAAGGAGATAGTCAGTTGGAGTTGGAGCCAGGAGGAGGAGAGGGGGAGAAGCAGACTGGGCTCGGCCCAGGGAATTCCTGTCAGGCAGACAGAGGAACAAGAAAGAACATCAGCGGCTCAGTAGAAAGGACACGGAGCTGCGCCTGCAACCCATGCGGCAGTCTCCTAAGAAAGGACAAGAAAGGAAGTGTGCCGTAGTGAGTGAGCACAGAAGTCATAGCAACAGGAGTGAAACAACAGTGGGAGACCAGCTAGAAGCAGGCTGCCTCCATCTGAGCGCAGATCCGGTGGCCGGAACACCAAGGGAGTAATAGACTCTACTCTTTACTTCAGAGACCGGCAGGGCAGTCGATTCCAAGTTGGCTGACCGACCTAAACACCTAAGCAGACAAGGTGGCAACGTAGAGGAGGGGCGACACTAGGGTCCCTATAAAATAGCCTCAGGCCACCACCGTCATACGGGTATGTCCTATCCATCTGGGGGGGACAGAGAGAAGTAACAAGAGTGAGGACTTTATGGTAGCTAATGCAAGTAAGGACCTACTACGTTACTGTGCGCAAGGGGAAGGCTACTGATTTCTACGTGAATAAGGGGACTGTGGAATTGCCATCAGACAGGCTGGACTCCGCCTACCCTGTCATCCGACACCCTGGACTGTGGATGCTGAAGCCTTCAGTAAAGGTAAAGACACTGCACCCATTGTGTCCTCATTATTCGCCACACCTTGCACCATCCACCATCACCATCTACACTTCTGGGAAACCCTTGGGATATACTTCACCTGTGGGAAGATATACCATCTAGCTGCCATTCCATCACCCCAGCGGACCCCTAAGCAGCGTCGGTCACCCTGACCGAATACCACAGGTGGCGTCACGAACACTACTGTTATCTACGAACTCTGCCTTTTATTGGGCGCCCCTCATAGGGCCACGGTCCGGGTCGGGCCACCATGACATCCTCGCTGAAGGAACTGAATGACCCGGTACCGAGTACGCCATTGCCCTTATGTGGGGGCAATTCACAGACAGAGGCCTAAAATAAAAAATGGCGGCTAAATGCAGTTCAAAACTGCTACCAGGACTAACCAGGCGGCCTAGCTTGTTTCAGGGGAGGACAGTTGTAATGTATGGCACAGACAGACAGACAGAGGCCTAAAATAAAAAAAGGTGGCTAAATGCAGTTCAAAACTGCTACCAGGACTAACCAGGCGGCCTAGCTTGTTTCAGAGGGGGACAGTTGTAATGTGTGGTGCAAACAGACAGATCGACAGAGGCCTAAAATAAAAAAAGGTGGCTAAATGCAGTTTAAAACTTCTACCAGGACTAACCAGGCGGCCTAGCTTGGTTCTGTGTGGGAAAACAACTGTTATGAGAGGCTGACACATTAACTAGGCACAAATAAGTAAGTAGGCCACATGCAGTTCACAATTGGTAACAGGATTACTCAGGTGGCATAGCTTTGTTCAGCAGAGGACAATTGTTATAAGTGGCTGACACAGTTAGTAGGCCAAAAAACTAAATTGGGCTAAATGTCTGCCAAGGAATTGTTCATAAATAAACTGGTGGCATAGCGAGGTACAGTGGTGGGCTCCTCTGCAGAGTTGCAGACAGTGGTATTTGGTGAAAAGTATTAAGGGGTCTAAATGGAGGCCAGGGCCCTTGTATATTTTTACTATCATCTATCATTGCAACAAATGTGTAATGGCAGTGCCATTTAAGTATTTAACAGCACAGACTACACAGTGGTGGAGCAGGGAGAGGTAAGTATTGCAAGTGGTAGAGCACTGTTCGAGCTGGGGGGGACACTCTCTCGTGGGCGGCGGTACTGGCACAGGGCCCCTCATATTACGACGGTGTGTCTGACATTGATTGTGCACCACCACCGTCAGAGACACTTCATTGTACTATGTGGGACCCTGTGCCAGTGCCGTCGTCCAAGAGTGGGCACACACACCTGTCCAGGCAAACGGCACTCGCACGGGTGCTTGCGCCAAGTTGTGAACATGGCCCTGTGGGCGGAGTCAGCCCATTTAGGGAGGTATAAAAATGGCCTATGGTGGACATTTGGCACCTGCAATTGGCGGAATTGGAGCAGTCAGTAAGAGGAGGCCAAATACAAGAATTTTTTCTGGCAAGCTACGTGTCAGCAGGGGAAGGTGGGGCAAAATAATTTGAAATCCATGATTGGTTCATTTTAATGAAGGTTAGATCATCAACATTTCGAGGAGCAAGACGTGTCCTTTTTTAATCAGTATTGAACCAGCAGCACTTAAGACTCTTTCTGAGAGCACACGAGCAGCTGGGCAAGCGAGCTCCTGTAATGCATATTCTGCCAATTCGGGCAAGGTGTCTAGTTTAGATGCACAGTAATCAAAGGGGAATGACCTGTGAGGGAGAACATCGATAATGGCGGAAAAATAGTTGGTAACCATACTGGACAAATGCTGTCTCCTGTCACTTTGAATCGATGCAGCAGTACCTGTCGTGTCTGCGGTCATTGTGAAATCACTCCACAACCTGGTCATAAATCCCCTCTGTCCAATGCCACTTCGGCTTTGTGCACCTCTAACACCTCTGCCATGTTGTCCTCTACAGCTCGTGTGAGAACCATCAGCGCCGATGTGTGCTGGGAATGCCAGAACCAAACGGTCTACAAGAGTTGCTTGTTTGGTAGCCAATATTTGCTCAAGGTTCTCATGTGGCATGATACTTTGTAATTTGCCTTTGTATCGTGGATCCAGGAGGCATGCTAACCAGTAATCGTCATCGGTCATCATTTTAATAATGCGGGGGTCTCGTTTTAGGATACGCAAGGCATACTCTGCCATGTGGGCCAAAGTTCTAGGTGTCAATTCACTGCTTGTGCTGGGTTGAGGAGCACTTTCTTGAAAATCTACATCACTTGTGGCCCGCAAAAACCCTGTACCTGACCTTGCAATGCCACCAGTTTCTATTGCCCCTGAGAAACATCCTCCTCCCATAAATATTCAGCCCCAACATCCTCCTCCTCATCCTCTTCTTCGTCCGCCACCTCGTCCAGGAAAGTCCCCTGAACAGACAATGGCTGACTGTCATCAAGGCTTCCCTCCTCCTCGGCTGCAGATGCCTGCTCCTTGATGTGCGTCAAACATTGCATCAGCAGATGCATTAGTGGGATGCTCATGCTAATGATGGCGTTGTCCTCACTGACCAGCCGTGTGCATTCCTCAAAAACACTGAAGGACTTGACAGAGGTCTTGGAGCTTCAACCACTGCACACCAGACAACTCCATGTCTGCCATCCAACTGCCTGCCCGTGTATGTGTATCCTCCCACAAATACATGACAGCACGCCTCTGTTCGCACAGCCTCTGAAGCATGTGCAGTGTGGAGTTCCACTTTGTTGCCACGTCGATTATTAGGCGGTGCTGGGGAAGATTCAGCATTCGCTGATGTTTAAGCATACTGCTGGAGTGTACGGGCGACCGGCGGATGTGCGAGCAAAGTCTGCGCACCTTCAGGAGCAGTGCTGGTAAATCAGAGTAATTCTTGAGGAAGCTCTGCACCACCAGGTTCAATGTGTGAGCCAGGCAAGGTATGTTTTTCAGTTCTGAAAGGGCTATGGCAGCCATAAAATTCCTTCCGTTATCACTGAGTACCTTGCCTGCCCCAAGATGTACACTGCCCAGCCATGACTCAGTTTCTTGCTGCAAGTACTCGGCCAGTACTTCCGCGGTGTGTCTGTTGTCGCCCAAACACTTCATTTGCAGCACAGCCTGCTGACGCTTCCCATTAGCTGTTCCATAATGGGACACCACGGGTGCAACACTGGCAGCTGCGGATGGAGTGGTTGTGCGACTGCGCTCTGTGGACGAGCTTTCACTTCTGGAGGAGGAGGAGGAGGAGCAAACGCTTACAGCCATCTGTTTCCTAGACCGTGGGCTAGGCAGAACTGTGCCACTATGGCTGTCCCCTGTGGACCCTGCATCCACCACATTAACCCAGTGTGCGGTAATAGATACGTAACGTCCCTGGCCATGCCTACTGGTCCATGCATCTGTTGTGAGGTGCGCCTTTCTGCTGACCGATTGCCTGAGTGCATGGACAATGCGTTCTTTGACATGTTGGTGGAGTGCTGGGATGGCTTTTTCACAAAGAAGTGTCGACTGGGTAGCTCATAGCGTGGTACTGCGTAGGCCATCAGGGCTTTGAAAGCTTTGCTTTCAACCAAATGGTAGGGCATCATCTCTAACGAGATTAGTCGAGCAATGTAGCTGTTCAAACCCTGTGTATGCGGATGAGAGGAAGAGTATTTTCTTTTCCTATCGAGAGTCTCTTCTAGGCTGAGCTGGACTGGAGAGCTGCATATGGTGGAACTAGCGGGGGTGGTGAACATGGCAGATTGAGAGAGGCTTGGCGATGGTATTCTTGATGTGGGCCTACCTACAGTGTTTCCAACCAAGAACCTTGCGATTCCCTGACTGCTTTGGCCTTGCGACAATACCTCCACATTTGCTACTGGTGGTGTCATAACTGTTAGGCTTCCAGTTAGGGAAGCAATGTTGCGTTGCTTACTAGCTTCAATATGAGCAGGTGCACCAATGGTACGGGACGTTTGGTAGTTAGTCCATGCTTCCAAGTGCCTGCTGGTTAGATGTCTATGCATGCATGTTTGTTGTGAATTCTGTTGTCGAACTCCCTCCTGTGGTCGTGAATGGTACTTCGGCGAGTTCTGTCTATGGGCTCCCTCTTGTGGCTATGAGTGAAGCTGCTGCTTCTGAGGTTCCTTACACAGGTGACGTAATTTATCCTTTGGTTGGCTGCTCTATTTAACTCCTCTCAGATCGTTACTCCATGCCAGCTGGCAATGTTTTTGCATTGGTTCAGTTCGCTCCTGGATCTCTCTGGTGACCTGCCTTCTCCTGCAGAAGCTAAGTTCCTGATAGTCATTATTTGTTCACTGTTTTCTTGTCCAGCTGGTTATCATGATTTTGTCTTGCTAGCTGGAAGCTCTGGGATGCAGAGTGGCCCCTCCGCACCGTGAGTCGGTGCGGAGGTCCTTTTTGCACACTCTGCGTGGTGTTTTGTAGGTTTTTGTGCTGATCGCAAAGTTACCTTTCCCATCCTCTGTCTATTTAGTAAGTCTGGCCTCCCTTTGCTGAAACCTGTTTCATTTCTGCGTTTGTGACTTTCATCTTTACTCACAGTCAATATATGTGGGGGGCTTCCTTTACCTTTGGGGAATTTCTCTGAGGCAAGGTAGGCTTTATTTTCTATCTCTAGGGCTAGATAGTTCTTAGACTGTGACGAGGCGCCTAGGTCTGGTCAGGAGCGCTCCACGGCTATTTCTAGTGTGTGTGGTAGGATTAGGGTTTGCGGTCAGCAGAGCTCCCACATCCCAGAGCTCGTCCTGTATGAGGTTTAACTATCAGGTCATTCCGGGTGCTCCTAACCACCAGGTCATAACACATGTTGTATTTAAATTTTGAACATTCTTCCCTCTGCTAAAGGTCTTGGAGCATTTCTTACGTATAAAAAACAGGCCCTGTGTATTAAACCACACAATGGACAAGGCAGAATGTGGCTGGCAGATATACACCAAACAGAACTCACGTAGATCCAACAAGTGGCAATTTAAAGCTCCCTTTTTTTGGGGGGGGAGACTGCAGGAAAAAACAGGCCCTGTGTATTAAACCACACAATGGACAAGGCAGAATGTGGGTGGCAGATATACGCCAAACAGAACTCACGTAGATCCACTTAGTGGCAATTTAAAGATCCCTTTTTTTGAGGGGGCGGGAGACTGCAGGAAAAAGCAGGCCCTGTGTTTTACACCACACAATGGACAAGGCAAAACGTGGCTGGCAGATATATGCCAAACAGAACTCACGTAGATCCACTAAGTGGCAATATAAAGCTCCCTTTTTTGGGGGGACGGGAGACTGCAGAAAAAACAGGCCCTGTGTATTACACCACACAATGGACAAGGCAGAACGTGGCTGGCAGATATACACCAAACAGAACTCACGTAGATCCAACAAGTGGCAATTTAAAGCTCCCTTTTTTTGGGTGGGGAGACTGCAGGAAAAAACAGGCCCTGTGTATTAAAACACACAATGGACAAGGCAGAACGTGGCTGGCAGATATACACCAGACAGAACTTACATAGATCCACTAAGTGGCAATTTAAAGATCCCTTTTTTTGGGGGGGACGGGAGACTGCAGAAAAAAACAGGCCCTGTGTATTACACCACACAATGGACAAGGCAGAACGTGGCTGGCAGATATACGCCAAACAGAACTCATGTAGATCCACTTAGTGGCAATTTAAAGCTCCCTTTTTTGGGAGGGGGAAGACTGCAGGAAATAACAGGCCCTGTGTATTACACCACACAATGGACAAGGCAGAACGTGGCTGGTAGATATAGCAAAAAATACAAGGGCTGTAGTAGAATTTCAATCTCCCTACAATGATCAAAGGACAAGTATGGCAGCAATAAAAAGGACTGCTGCACAGTGCACGCAAAAGACTTTGGACAAAGAAACAACAGAACTGTGCAGAAAGAAGCAACAGGATTTTTGCTTTGAAAAAAGCAGTTGGTTGCACAGCGGAGTACACACAGCAATGCAGCTATCAGGGAGCCTTAAAATGCAGCCTAAGAAGCTACAGAGCTGATGCACCCAAAAAAAAACTCCACTGTCCCTGCAAAGAAAAGGTGGTGTTGGACAGTTGAAATCGCTACAGCACAAGCGGTTTGGGGGTTAATCTTCCCTCCCTAACTATATTCCTGCTTCTGACGAAGCTGCAGCAACCTCTCCCTATGCTCAGATTGGCAGAAGTAAGATGGCGGTCGGCGTGCACGCCCCTTTATAGCCCCTGTGACACCGCTGAAAGCAAGCCAATCACTGTAATGCCCTTCTCTAAGATGGTGGGGACTGAGACCTATGTCATTACGCTGCCCACACTCTGCATGCACCTTCATTGGCTGAGAAATGGCGCCATACGAAATGCGACTTTGGCGCGCAGATCGCGTACCGCATGGCTGATCCCACAGTGGGATCGGGTCGGGTTTCACGAAACCCGACTTTGCCAAAAGTTGGCGATTTCAGAAAATGTCCAATCCGTTTCGCTCAACCCTACTGCTTACATTTTCGCGCCAGGAGCAGTGTGAAAGGCTGGTAGAAAGCATGCCAAGATGCATAAAAGCTGTAATTAAAAATCATGGTTATTCCACAAAATATTGTTTTCTGAACTCTTCCTGAGTTAAAACATAAGTATTGTTGTTTCTACATGATTATGAACTTGTTTTGTTTGCATTATTTGAGGTGTGAAAGCACTGTTGTTGTTTTTTTTATTTTGACCACTTCACCTTTTCAGGAAAAAAAACAAAATTTACTGCTTGGAAATTCGGAGACATGTTGTCAGTAGTTTATAGAATAAATAAAACATTTTCATTTTACTCAAAAATATACCTATAAAGAGAAAAATCAGACAAACTGCTGAACATTTCGCTGTGGTCTCTTGGTCTCTTAATTTTTGCCACAGCTGTATAAACATAGAATACATATACAGTACATATATATATATATATATATATATATATGTATATATACACTGCCTTCAAAAGTTTAGGGTCACTTAGAAACTTAGAAATTTCCTTATTTTTGAAAGAAACACATTTTTTCCCGATGAAGCTAACATTAAATGATTCAGAAATTCACTCTATACGTTGTTAATGTGGCAAATGACTATTCTAGCTGCAAACTACTGGTCTGTAATGCAATATGTTCATAGGTGTATAGAGGCCCATTTCCAACAACCATCACTCCAGTGTTCTTATGGTATTTTGTATTTGCTAGCTGTGTAAGAAGGCTAGTGGAAGGTTAGAATACCCTTGAAAACCCTTGTGCAAGTATGTTAGCACAGTTGAAAACACTTTGGTTTATTAGAGAACCTATAAACCTGACCTTCCTTTTGAGCTAGTTGATAATCTGGAGAATTACATTTGTTGGTTCCATTAAACTCTCAAAATGGCCAGAAAACAAGAACTTTCATGTGAAACTTGACAGTCTATTCTTGTTCTTAGAAATGAAGGTTATTTCATGCAACAAATTGCCAAGAAACTGAAGATTTCCTACAACGGTGTGTACTACTGTCTTCAGAGGAGAGCACAAACAGGCCCTAACCAGAGTAGAAAGAGAAGTGGAAGGCCCTACTGTGCAACAGAGCAACAAGACAAGTAAATTAGAGTCTGCAGTTTGAGAAATTGATGCCTCACAGGTCCTCAAATGGCAGCTTCATTAAACAGTACACGCAAAACGCCAGTGTCAACGTCTACAGTGAAGAGGTGACTCCGAGATGCTGGCCTTCAGGGCCGAGCGGCAAAGAAAAAGCCATATCTGAGACTGGCTAGTAAAAGGAAAAGACTAATATGGGCAAAAGAGCTCAGACATTGGACAGAGGAAGATTGGAAAAAAGTGCTAAGGACAGACAAATCGAAGTTTGAGGTGTTTGGATCACACAGGAGAACATTTGTGAGATGCAGAACAACTGAAAAGATGGGGGAAGAGTGTCTGATGCCATGTGTCAAGCATGGTGGAGGTAATGTGATTGTCTGGGGTTGCTTTGGTGCTTGTAAAGTGAGAGATTTGTACAAGGTAAAAGGAATATTGAATAAGGAAGGCTATCACTCCATTTTGCAACGCCATGCCATACCTTGTGGACAGCGCTTGATTGGAGCCAATTTCATCCTACAACAGGACAATCACCCAAAGCACATCTCCAAATTATGCAAGAACTATTTAGGGAAGAAGCAGGCAGCTAGTATTCTATCTGTAATGGAGTGGCCAGCGCAGTCACCAGATCTCAACCCCATTGAGGTGTTTTGGGAGCAGCTTGACCGTATGGTATGGAAAAAGTTCCAATCAAGCCAAACCAACTTGAGGGAAAGGCTTCTGGAAGCATAGGGTAAAATTTCTCCAGATTACCTCAGCAAATTATCTGCTAGAATGCCAAAGGTCAGAAATGCTGTAATTGCTGTAAAGGGAGTATTTTTCGATGAAAGCAAAATTTGAAGGAGAAAATTATTATTTCAAATAAAAAATCTTTTTTTTTTTTAACCTTGTCAATGTATGGACTAGATTTTAAATTCATTTGGAAACTCATTTGATTAATAAAAGTATGAGTTTTCATGGAAAACACAAAATTATCTGCTTGACCCTAAACTTTTGAATGGTAGTGTGTATATACAAGAAGGAGAGTGATGGGGTGCTATGCCAGATGACCTGGCCTCCACAGTCACCAGACCTGAACCCAATCGAGATGGTTTGGGGTGAGCTGGACCGCAGAGTGAAGGCAAAAGGGCCAACAAGTGCTAAGCATCTCTGGGAACTCCTTCAAGATTGCTGGAGGACCATTCCCGGTGACTACCTCTTGCAGCTCATCAAGAGAATGCCAAGAGTGTGCAAAGCAGTCATCAAAGCAAAAGGTGGCTATTTTGAAGAACCTAGAATATAAGACATAATTTCAGTTGTTTCACACTTTTTTGTTAAGTTTATAACTCCACATGTGTTAGTTAATTCATAGCTTTGATGCCTTCAGTGTGAATGTACAAATTTTCATAGTCATGAAAAAGCAGAAAAATCTTTAAATGAGAAGGTGTGTCCAAACTTTTGGTCTGTACTACATATATACAGTATATATGTATGTATGTATATATCCCAGAGTGGGATCGGGTCGGGTTTCACAAAACCCGACTTTGCTAAAAGTCAGCGACTTTTGAAAAGTGCCGATCTGTTTTGCTCAACCCTACCTGTGGATTCAAGATGTTCAATACACATCTAGATATGTACAATAAGGGGTCTAGTTTCCAAAATGGTGTCACTTGTGGGGTGTTTCCACTGTTTAGGCACATCAGCGGCTCTCCAAACGCGACATGGCAACCGCTTACTATTTCAACATAGCTTACATTCAAAAAGTCAAATGGCACTCCTTCCTTTCCAAGCCCTGCCGTGCGCCCAAACAGTAGATTTCCCCCACATATGTGGTATCGGCATGCTCAGGAGAAATTGCACAGAAAAATGTATCATCCATTTTCTCCTGTTACCCTTGCAAAAGTAAAAAAAAATAGGTCTAAAGGAAAATTTTGGGGAAAGAAATGTAAATGTTTATTTTTCCTTCCACATTCCAAAATTTCTGTGAAGCACCTGAATCATAAAATTATAGAGTTGGAAGGGAACTCCTGGGTCATCTGGTCCAACCCCCTGCTCAAAGCAGGATTCACTAAATCATCCCAGACAGATTTCTGTCCAGCCTCTGTTTGAAAACTTCCATGGAAGGAGAACTCACCACCTCTCATGGCAGCCTGTTCCACTCATTGATCACCCTAACTGTCAAAAAGTTTTTTCTAATATCTAATCTGTGTCTCCGTCCATTCAGTTTTATCCCATTGCTTCTAGTCTTTCCTTGTGCAAATGGGAATAAAAATGATCCTTCTACAATGTGACAGCAATTAAGATATTTGTAGACAGCTATTAAGTCTCATCTCAGTCTTCTTTTTTTGCAAGTTAAACATTCCCAAATCCTGTAACCATTCCTCATAGGACATGGTTGGAAGACCGGTCCCCATTCTGGTTGCTCGTCTCTGAACTTGCTCCAGTTTGTTGATGTATTTTTTAAACTGCAGTGCCCAAAACTGGACACAGTATTCCAGGTGAGGTCTGACAAAAGAGGAGTAGAGGACAATAATGACTTTGCGTGTATGCTTCTGTAAATACATCCCAGAATTGCATTTGCCTTTTTTGCTGCTGCATCACACTGTTGACTCATGTTCAGTTTATGATCTCTTAGTATACTCAAGTCTTTTTCACATGTGCTGTTGCTTAGCCCCATTCCTCCCATTCTGTATATGCTTTTTTCATTTTTATTGCCCAGATGTAGCACTTTGCATTTTTCCTTGTTAAAAACCATTCTGTTAGTTGTTGCCTACTGCTCCAGTTTATTTAAGTTTATTTGTATATTTTTGAATCCTCTCTCTCTCTTCTCTAGTATGAGCTATCCCTCAGAGCTTTGTGTCATCAGCAAATTTAATTAGTGTACCCTCAATTTCTTCATCCAAATCATTGATAAAGATGTTGAACAATACAGGGCCAAGGCCAGAACCCTGTGGTACCCCACTTGAGATATTCTTCCAACTGGATGTGCAGCCATTTACGACCACTCTTTGGGTCCTATCACTAAGCCAGTTATGAATCCACCTAATAGTTGCCTTGTCAATTCCATACTAAGTCATTTTTTCAATAAGGATGGTGTGAGATACTTTGCCAAATGCTTTACTGAAGTCAAGATATACTATATCTACAGCATTTCCCTGATCCACCCAGTCAGTGGTTCTGTCACAAACGGAAATTAAGTTAGTCTGATATGACTTATTAGTTACAATCCCATGCTGATTCTGGTTAATCACTTCATTCTTATCCAGGTAGTTACATACATGTTGTTTAATAATTTGTTCAAAGATCTTTTTCTGGTATGGAAATCAGACTCCCCGGCCTATAGTTCCCTGGGCCCACCTTCTTCCCCTTTTTGAAGATAGGAACAAAATTTGTTCTTCTCCGGTCTTCTGGGACTTCTCCTGTTCTCCAAGAATTTTCAAAAATTGTGGAGAGTGGTTCAAAATTTTCTTCTGCTATAGCAATTTAAAAGTTCAGCCTTCTCAACATCCTTTCCTACCATTTCATCATTTTCATCCTGTAAAAATCCTATAGCATCTTTGACTTTATTTTTCTTTTGACATATCCCCAAATTCTTTTTTACTGCTTTTCACATCTCTTGCAAGGCTAAATTCATTGTCAGCTTTACCAATCTGATTAGTGCCCTGCAGGTTCTGCAGACAGCATTATATTCTTCTTTAGATATGTCTCCCTCTTTCCATTTGATAAACATTTTTTTCTTCCATTTTAGCATGTGTTTAAGTTCTTTGTTCATCCATCCTGGTTTCCTTAAATGTTTTGTATTCTTCCCTCTTTTTGGAATTGTTAACAATTGTGCTTTGAGAATCTCATTTTTCAAGATTTCCCTATCTTCCTGGACATTTTTGTCCTTAAAGATATCCAGCCATTGGATCCTTCTGATTCTCCTTCTGAGTACCTTAAAATCTGCCTTTCTGAAATCTAATCTTGAAGTCTGAGTCCTCACAGGTCTTCCTCCTTTAATTATCCAAAATTGTAAAATAGCATGGTCGCTTCATCCTAGGGTCCTAGCCACTCTTACCTACTCAACATTTCCTTCCTGTTTATAAGGATTAGATCCAAGGTAGCAGATCCCATTGTTTTCTCTCACCTTTTGGAAGATAATGTTGTCAGCAAGAGAGGATAAGAATTTGCTTGAACTGTTAGTTATAGATGATAGAGATTGGTGGACCTTGAGGAAGACGCCTCCAGCGTCGATACGCGTGGGTCATGTATTGTTAGAGTCTGGACATTTACCTAGCCGGTCGCTAGTCTTTTTGTTGTGGGATGGGGGCTTTCTAACAGTGGATTCTGGGCGGTTCTGTTTCTACTTTGCAGCCGCCTTTAGTTAGGTCCCTCTGGATACTTTGCAAAACCTCTTTAAGCCTGCATGGGTTAATGTCTCTCAGACACCTATTTGAGGGAGTATGTGGTTTATTTATAAGTGACACAGCATGCATATAGGGCTTTTTTACTATGTTTCCCACTGTTTATTTGCATAAAATTACCGGCATCATTTAAGATTAGACTCTCCAATGCTGTTTCAGTATTATACTTTGCACTATATGGACCCTTATCTCCCATTGTTTGTGGGAGTTTTTAATTGTTTTTAACATAGTTTTTGTGTGGTGTGGTCTAAATAAAGTTTGTTGTATATTTGTTTGATATTCGACTTGTGGTGATCCCATTCTTCATGATGCTGTCCTTTTCTCTTGTGCTGTAGATCAGGGGTCCCCAACTCCAGTCCTCAAGGCCCACCAACAGGTCATGTTTTCAGGATTTCCTTTGCATTGCACAGGTGATGCAATTATTACCTGGGCAAGACTAAGGAAATCCTGAAAACATGACATGTTGGTGGGCCTTGAGGACTGGAGTTGGGGACCCCTGCTGTAGATGATAGAGATTCCCAACAAATGTCTGGATAGTTGAAATCTCCCATGACCACTATGTCATATTTTTTGAAGAACTTGGCCATTTGATGCATAAAGAGTTCATCCATATCTTCAGCTTGCACAGGTGGCCTGTAGTAAACGCCTACAATGGTGTCCTTTCCGTTGTTCTCTCCTTGTATTCTTACCCAAACAGTTTCCACAGAACTCCCAGTCTCTGAAGCTTCAATCTCTGTGCAGATATACGCTTTTCTAACAAATAAGTTGTATCCTTCTAGCCTTGTATTCCAATAATGTGTATCGTCCCACCAAGCTTCATCGATTCCAATGATATCATATTTCTTCTCCTGTGTTAGTAGTTCCAATTCTCCTTGTTTGTTGCCCATGCTTTTGCATTTGTATAGAAACATTTTAGTTTGTGATTGGTTTCTCTTCTCCTAATGTTTTTATTATTTAGATTTTTTTGTCTTTGTTCTTCCTTTCCACTTCTAATAGCAGAGTTCTCAATAGTATTTGTCAGGTGTATGGCTTTTTCTAGCCTTTTGCTTCCTTTCCCACATTGTTCTAGTCTCGTTGTTCCAGAAAGGTTAATAAACTTCTTGAATGTGGTTTTGAGTATCTTGAGGGGTGCAGTTTTTAGAATGATGTAATTTTGGGGTATTTTCTGTCATATAGGCCCCTCAAAATCACTTCAAGTGTGAGGAGGTCCCTAAAAAAAATGGTTTTGCAAATTTTGTAAAAATGAGAAATCGCTGGTGAACTTTTAACCTTTATAACTTTCTAACAAAAAAAATTGTTTCCATAATTGTGCTGATGTAAAGTAGACATGTGGGAGATGTTATTTATTAACTCTTTTGTGCGATATGACTCCCTGATTTAAGGGCATAAATTAAAAGTTTGAAAATTGCAAAATTTTCAAAATTTGTGCCAAAATTTCCATCTTTTTCACAAATAAATACAAAGTCGTATCGAAGAAATTGTATTGCTACCATAACGTACAATATGTCACAGAAAACATTCTCAGAATCACTGGAATTTGTTGAAGCGTTTCAGAGTTATTAAATCATAAAATGATAGTGGTCAGAATTGTAAAAATTGGCCTGGTTATTAAGGTGAAAACAGGCCTTTCTCAAAGGGGTTAACAATTAAAAAAATGAATCTTGCGATGTTCACATTAGTCAGTGTGTCTTTATGGATTCTAGTTTCCTATTGCTTGAGGAAGTTAAGATATGACATTAGTTAAAATGAAAAGTCTTAGTTTATATTGAAGCATCTAATTAGTGTGTGAAAATGTCATTGTGCAGAGAGGGAGAGCAGTGTCAGCTGTGACAGCCTATTGTGAATTGTTGTTATAGAGTTGTTACCTGTCATTTCAATCCAGTCTCAGATAATTTAGAGCCCTAATGAAATGCTTTCAGAAACTACAGGAAGTATTGAGTAAAAAACAAAGTCCCAGTGGTCAATGTGAAAATTGCTAGATTACTAATTTTCTTTTTTAATAAAGAGAGTCATATGAAAATAATGATTGCAACACCAATCACAGTATCTCTAAAGAAGACCTGCAATTCATCACCTGACATGACTGTCTAACTCCAGGTCTTTCAGGGGGATGTCACACCCTTGTGACACCAGTCTCACCATAGAGAAAATGCAGAGACGCTGTTTGACGATTAGAAGGTCTGCATCTGTAGCAAAGTTTCAGGAATCCTCCACTTTCTGGTGCTTGAGAAAGGAACTAAAAATGGATATTTAATAAACAGAGTATTGAAAAATGCAATATGTTCTATGCTGTTTTCTGTCACAATGTGATGTATGATAGTTTTGAGGACAACTGCATCAGCGTGTTCCTAACATAAGGAATATGGACATTTAACTTTTATTAAACTCGGTTTTTCTGTTTTTCACAGATTGCATTGACAGTGTTTTCACATAGATGGTTATACATGGCAGTGTTTTCCTCTTACTTACAATCTGACAATCAAACAAATCCTTTTTAGATGTACTACTTTCTGCACACCGGCTGCAGCAGCTGTCTTCCAGATGTTCCCAAGTAAGGTTGAGCGACTTTTCCTTTTTTGAGGTCGAGTCGGCTTTCTCAAAAGTCGAGTCGAGTGAAATCGGCCGATTATCTTGAAAAGTCGGGGTCGGGGGATCGGCCGAAACATGAAACCCAATGCAAGTCAATGGGAAATCTCAATATATTTATATTTACTTCAGCGCGATATAGCAGAAAAGCCGGTAATTCAATTGCCGGCTTTTCATTTCTCCTTCCTAAACCCGACATGATATGAGACATGGTTTACATACAGTAAACCATCTCATATTCCCATTTTTTTGCATATTCCACACTACTAATGTCAGTAGTGTGTATGTGCAAAACTTGGGGGCTGTAGCTATTAAATTTAAGGGTTAAATCGCGGAAAAAATTGGCGTGGACTCCCGCGCAATTTTCTCCGCCAGTCGGGGAGGGGGGCAATAACCGGGGACCCTCTCTAGGCTATTAATATCTGCTCTCAGTCACTGGCTTTACCACTCTGGCGGAGAAAATTGCACGGGAGCCCACGCCAATTTTTTCCGCGATTTAACCCTTAAATTTAATAGCTACAGGCTAAGCACCTTGCAATCCACCACTGTAACAAGGGTGATATTTTCCAACCCAAAGTAGTCTTTGGACTACCAGTAGCTCTGCTCCACATTGCTCCCGGCTATGCTCCCACATTCATGCTGAGCTGTACTACTTCAGAGAAAATGCTTCTGCCACTTTTCTTTTCTGTTTCACATTTGATTTCTGCTTGGCTGATGCTCCCTGTGCTGTAACTACATGCATTCTGATGAACTAAGTCTCTACAGCCCCTTATATTGCTAAAGCCTCTCCCTGAACCTTCCACACTAATTGTTAACCATTTACTACATACAACGCCCTCAGTTAGCATTAGCTTTCACAGTACACTTATAATTTAATGTGTGGCACCCCTAGGGGTATTTGCCACAAAAATAGTTACTGACAGTAAGTACAAATACTAAAATAGCAAGACTGCACTACCACCTCCGGCCAGAAGGGGGAGCTCCAGAGACTCCCCTTGATCCATTCTGGTCTGAGAGAAGAAATGGCAGTTGGGCTAAGGAGCTGAAAGTGAGAGGTCATACAGTTGAATCTCTAACAGCCCTGTGATTGTTACCAGGCCTAAATCACCGGCCTGAGGAGAAGAGGGATAGAGAAAAAGGACATTGTGAGAACCGGGTAGCATTAATCACTACCCAGAACAGGCGCAAAGACAGATACCGGATCCGTGGCTGTATTCATTATATATAATACAGCAACCGGAAAAACGTGAGGTGATATCAGCTTCACTAGGGCCGGACGCAGCAACAGACACAGAGTTCAGCGGTACTCCCAGAGGGGGTAAACCGATAAAAGGACTCGGGTTGCCCGTCGAACCAGGACCCGGAGGGGACAGATTGGGCCGGCAGCCAGTTCACATACAGCAGCAGGGCCACACAGAAATTGCGCACAATAAGAGGCGAAGACCCCGGCAGGGTCAAAGTAACTCAGAGTTCCCATACAGACTCCGGTGACAGGACTGGTTGTAAATCCTTTTATGTTAAAGTAAACTGGTTAAACGTTTCAGTGCCTCAGTCTTTCATTTGGACAATAGCCATCTATCCAGGATCGGGATCGTCACCGCTGGGAGAACCTGCTGCTGATCAAGTAAGTGCCTGTCCCCTCATGATACCCCTTACACTGTGCATTGCCTGAGGCCACAGCACCGGGTCAAGCCACCCGTGACATCCCCCTCAAGAGACAGACTCCATTGGTCCGGTGCTGGGTATCCCGGTCTCCTGGGCGTCACAATTGGCGTCACGAACAGGATCTAGCCAGCCCGTATACCGGGTATTGTGTGCCGTGATTGGAGCCCAAAACTGTGAAAACTGGGATGAAAAATCTTGAAAATTGACTTTATTAAAGAAAAATCCATTCCCCATTGAAAACTATTGAAAGTGACTTTTCCCCATTGGTTATAATGGAGTAAAGATGGCCGCCATCCCCTGAGGTAATCACTTCATAACCGTTAGGCACGAGACTGTTAATTGAGCTACGCCATTACCTGAGCCCCAGTCTAACTGAAAAACTTCAGAATCCGCCATTACTGAGCGCGCGGCGGGCGGGAGCAGCAGGGGGCGTGTCATTGTGTGCGGCACCAAGCTGAGCGCTCTGACATCAGAGCAAGGGGAAAATCGATCCTGCTGCACAGCGGAACATATCTACACTATCCCGACGGAAGCGGAGGACCAGAAGGGTCCGGATTAACTAAGGGGGCACAGTATGTCGCAGCACGGAGACGCCGCAGCACCCGGCAACGCTAATGCAGCTGAAAGACAGAGTGTCAATAGAGAGTCCGGTAGCGCAGCGGTGCAAGGAGTGGCGCCCATCATGCCGGTGCTGATGCCATATACCCCGGGTGGCCCATGGCTTCCAATGTATGAAGGTGAGCCTAATACCCTTGACGATTTCAGAGAAAAGATGCTGGCCCATTTTGACATGTTCCCTGTGGGTGAAGTTCAGCGTGTTAGTCTCCTGATGATGCAGTTAAGTGGCCATGCTAAGCGAGAAGTCACAGCATGGGCAGCTGATCTAAAAGGCACTGTTGAACGCATATTTGCTGGATTAAAAGCTACATTTGAAACCACGGCCAGCAGCAAAGCTAAAATCCGATTCTTTAATTGCAAACAAAAAGCTAATGAGGGCGTGAGAGACTTTGCCTTAAACCTGCAGGAAGCCCTTAAATCACTTACACTGGCTGAACCCATTTTTAACACCGGAGCGGATAAACTACTAAGAGATCAATTTATTGAGGGACTCTACACCCCTTCTCACCGGGGGCATGTGAGGATGCTTGTTTTTAAGAACCCTGAATTGACATTTGCCCAATTAAAGGAGAGCGCTATACGTCTCCAGCTGGCAGAGGCACCTCGGGATCAGGATCCTGCGCAACCCATGGCAGAGGCACCTCAACAACAGGGAGTGCCAGTGACATCAGCTATGTCTGGGGCCATTGCTAAGCCCCTGGGGCCCAGTACTAATGAGGCTCTTCAACAAAAGCTTGACTCTTTAGCTGATGTTGTTGCTTCAATGGCTAAAACCATGCAGGAGATGAGAGGACACAAGATGGAGTTGGCAAACTGTAGAGAGGATGTTCCATGGATGAGACCCCGGAGATACCCGACATGGAGAGGACGACCCCGCGACCGCTACCAACCGGATGGACAGCCCATTTGCCGCCGTTGCCAGCAGCCGGGCCACTTTGCACGAGATTGTGATTTAAACGGGAATCCCCTGGGAATGCGGGCCGCTTCGCAGGAATGAACTTTCAAGGCCCAACACCCTGGCACGACAGGTACATCGGAGGACGACCCATTATCCCTATCGTGCTGGACGGAATTCCCCTCAACGCTTTGCTGGACACAGGTTCCCAGATTTCATCTATACCGTATATCCTTTATAAGAGGTACTGGGCTGATGCAGATATTGATAAAGGACCCTCTGATGTTGAACTAGATATATGGGCCAGTAATGGTAAGTTGGTACCGAAACTAGGATTCAGGGAGATGACCATAAAGATTGGTAAAGTAGAACTGAAGAAACAGGGTATAATTGTTGTTGATGTTGACCGGCGGAACTGTGAACCAACTGTATTGATAGGAATGAATGTGTTAGAGAACTACTTTTCCGAAGTCATTTCTGTCTTACAGCAAATTGCTGAAACTGCCCAATCCTGCCAGCAGAGAGTTCTCCGGAGGGAAATAAAAGTATTGATGTTAAGGCAACAGGTAGAAGTTGCAGGTGGAGAAATCAGCAGTGTGAGGGTAAGTGATCCAACGTCTATTGTAATCCCACCAAAAACAGAAATGCTGGTATGGTGTAGAGCAGCCATTGGTACTAAGGGACGAGATTATCAAGCCTTAATAGAACCAGTGTACACCGACAGCAGGCCCACTATACTCACAGCACGAGGGATAGTCGAGGTACACCGGGGACGAGTGCCGGTACGACTTTTGAACTGTGGAGAGGAAGAGGTCACTTTGCCAAGGTATGCTACAATGGCAAAGCTATATACTGTTGACAACAATGCCATCACAACCATTGAGCCCTTAGAACCAACCTGTCAGGTGGAAGGCAATGGCTCAGATGGAGAAATGGAGGATTGGTGCCAACAGCTACACGTGGGCATAAATTCAACACCTACCCATCAAAAACAAGGGGTGTATAGGCTAGTGACGGAATATGAACAAGTCTTCAGTAAACACCCATTGGACTTCGGACGGATAGAAGGGGTAGAACACACAATCCCCACAGGTGACCATCCCCCAATAAAAGAAAGATATAGACCCATACCGCCCGCTCACTATCAATGTGCAAAAGATATGCTGAGGGAAATGAAACAGGCCGGGGTAATAAGAGACAGCTGTAGCCCCTGGGCGGCCCCTCTAGTGATTGTCAAAAAAAAGGACGGAACCATGAGAATGTGCATAGACTACCGGAAGATTAATAACATCACCCATAAAGACGCCTACCCCTTGCCTAGGATAGAAGAGTCCTTAACTGCTTTGAAATCTGCTAATTATTTTTCCACCTTAGACTTAACAAGCGGGTATTGGCAAGTCCCTGTGGCTGAGAGAGATAAGGAAAAGACGGCATTCACCACACCAATGGGTCTATGTGAATTTAATCGCATGCCGTTCGGACTCTGCAACGCATCCGGTACCTTCCAGCGGCTGATGGAATGCTGCCTCGGACACAAGAACTTCGAGACCGTCCTCCTGTACCTAGATGATGTGATCGTCTACTCGAAGACTTACGAACAACACTTAATAGACCTGGCAGAAGTGTTCGAAGCCTTATCCAGGTATGGCATGAAAGTCAAGCCATCCAAATGTCACCTTCTCAAGCCAAAGGTACAGTACCTGGGACACATCGTGAGTTCGGAGGGAGTAGCACCAGATCCCGAGAAAATAAGCGCCATAAGGGATTGGCCAAGACCTACCAGCGCAAAAGAAGTGAGACAATTCCTGGGATTGGTGGGTTACTATCGCAGATTTATAAAAGGATTTACCAAGTTGGCAGCACCCTTGCAAGACACCTTGGTAGGGCAGACGAAGAAACCTTCAAACCGAAACCCTCCTTTTCAGTGGAACGACGAAAGGGAAGACTCCTTTGAACAACTAAAGAAGGCACTAACCGGAGAAGAGGTTCTGGCACACCCAGATTACCATCAACCTTTCATCCTCTACACCGATGCCAGTAATGTGGGACTAGGAGCGGTGCTGTCACAAAAGCAAGAAGGTCGGGAGAAAGTCATCGCCTTTGCAAGTAGAAAGCTCCGGCCTACTGAAAGAAATTCAGAAAATTACAGCTCCTTCAAATTGGAACTACTGGCAGTAGTTTGGGCTGTGACGGAGCGTTTCAAACACTATCTGGCCGCTGCAGAATTTATTGTCTATACTGACAACAATCCGTTGACCCACCTGGACACAGCCAAATTAGGTGCGTTAGAACAGCGATGGATAGCCCGGTTATCTAATTACAACTTCATAATCAAGTATCGAGCAGGTTGCAAGAATGGAAATGCCGATGCCCTATCCCGGATGCCACACTTGAGAGATGTAGAAGAGGAAACGGGGGAGCTTGAAGAAATTGAACTACCAGCCTTCCATCGTCCCAAGGCAAAACATCATCAGTCAAGTACCTATCAGAAACAAAAAGAGGTGAATTTTAATCCGTTAGCACACCATAGATGGGCTGACACCCAAGACAGCAATCCGGCTGTGAAGTTGGTGAAGGAACTGTTGACTGAACAAAGTGCATATCCCGATGAGGATGCCCCAGAAGAGACGCATCAACTCTGGAAAGAGAGAGGCAAAATGTTCCTGTATCAAGGGAAGCTCTGTAGAAGATACACCAATCCGAAAACACATGAATTGGTTTGGCAGATTATTGTGCCTAAACAAGATGTGAAGATGGTCCTCAAAGCTTACCATAATGGTGCTGGTCACTTCGGTTGGAAAAAGTTAGAAGTACTTCTAAGAGAAAGATTTTATTGGGTCGGGATGAGAAAATCAATCGAACAGTGGTGCAGAAATTGTGGCCCGTGCAACCTCAGAAGAAACGATCAAAAGAACCAAAGAGCACCACTGCAGCCCATAATCACCAAACAACCACTTGAACTTGTAGCCATGGACCACGTGAAGTTGACACCAAGCCGGTCCGGCTAGGTCTATGCCTTGACCATCGTGGACCATTATTCACGTTTCTTGGTAGTAGTACCCGTAAAAGATCTGACAGTAAAACCAGCAGCCAAAGCGTTCCAAACGTACTTTTGTAGACCCCATGGATATCCGGAACAGGTTCTCACCGACCAAGGTACAGCCTTTGAATCAGAGATCTTCAGAGAATTCTGTAATATGTATGGTTGCAAAAAGATCCGGACGACGGCCTATCATCCACAAACAAACGGCTTATGCGAGAAGATGAACCATATTGTAATAGACCTACTAAAGACTTTACCTGAGACAGATAGGAATCAATGGCCAGAGAAATTGCCTGACTTGGTGGATCTGTATAATCATGTCCCGGTGAGCTCCACCAACTGCACCCCAGCTTACCTTATGCGTGCAAGACCCGGCCAATTACCAATCGATCTAGAAATGGGAATTCTAAAACCAGACGCAGAAGTTCAAGACTCCAATTGGGATATCATACGGCAAAAGCAGTATCGCCAAGTGCAAGAGAGTGTGGAAAGAAGCCTTCAGCAAACTAGAGAAAGACAAGAGCGAACTTTCAACCAGAATGCTCTAGCGACCCCATTAAGACCGGGTGACCAAGTGCTCAAGAGAAATCGTCGAACCAATAAACTAGACAATCAGTGGGAAGCCGTACCCTACACAGTTTTACCAACAAGAATGGATAATCCTAAAATGTGTCTCATTAGCAAAAACGGAGGCTTAACATCTGTACTAGTGTCAAGAGACAATCTTAAATTGTGTCCGGAAGCATTGAAAGAGCCAGAAGTTGTCCAGCCAGAACCAGAAGTTATTCAACCCATACAGGTTCAACCAGTAAAGGAAAAAGAAGAGGAAATGTATCACACCTGTATAGGAGACTTTCCCAAAACCCTACTAACATACCATGGTGCAGTAGTGGTTCCCATGGTGGCCTTTTACCCAACACCGAACCCAATACCAGAAGTCCCAAGACAGGAAGAGGCTGACCCCGTACTACAGGAGGTTCCAGGCCAGGAAGAACAGATTCCTGATCAGAGTAATCTCATTCACGGTGGACTTGCCAACTCCATAGTCATGGAATTATCTTTAGCAGAGCGGGCAGATACTACATCCGCAGTAGACAGTAGTACACCACATGAAGAGATACCGCTATTACGTAGATCACAGCGTAGTACCCAGGGCCAATTACCGGCCAGGTATGCAGATTACCAACTATAAAGCTCATAATGTGAATTGTATATATGTTATGCCATGTATAGTTAAACAGAAAATGTAGTATAGTCATTGTTATCAGTCTGCAACGTTTAAGCCCAGTGCCTACAGAGACTTGTCTGTATGAACTTATTGCATATTCTTGAACTTTTTATCAGCCCGGAGGCACTAAATCAAAGCTCCGGAAAGACTGCTTTTTGAACTTTGCTTTTTGCTCTTTTTGAACTTTCTTTAGACTTTATATTGATAACTCCGTTGGAAAAATGGAACTAAATTCCTGGACACTAAGTACAGTGCCTTTCCTAATACCTTCAAGGATAGAACTGTATTAATGGACGCTATTTGAAGTGACTTTTTACAGAACTCTATTTTTGTTTCCTTGAGTGGTTTTTGTAACTTTTCATTTTTAAGACTCTGTACATATTAATTGTTATTTCAAAATGTTATTGTCCCACAGTCCCGGAGTACTGTTCTTAACTAAGGGGGAATGTGGCACCCCTAGGGGTATTTGCCACAAAAATAGTTACTGACAGTAAGTACAAATACTAAAATAGCAAGACTGCACTACCACCTCCGGCCAGAAGGGGGAGCTCCAGAGACTCCCCTTGATCCATTCTGGTCTGAGAGAAGAAATGGCAGTTGGGCTAAGGAGCTGAAAGTGAGAGGTCATACAGTTGAATCTCTAACAGCCCTGTGACTGTTACCAGGCCTAAATCACCGGCCTGAGGAGAAGAGGGATAGAGAAAAAGGACATTGTGAGAACCGGGTAGCATTAATCACTACCCAGAACAGGCGCAAAGACGGATACCGGATCCGTGGCTGTATTCATTATATATAATACAGCAACCGGAAAAACGTGAGGTGATATCAGCTTCACTAGGGCCGGACGCAGCAACAGACACAGAGTTCAGCGGTACTCCCGGAGGGGGTAAACCGATAAAAGGACTCGGGTTGCCCGTCGAACCAGGACCCGGAGGGGACAGATTGGGCCGGCAGCCAGTTCACATACAGCAGCAGGGCCACACAGAAATTGCGCACAATAAGAGGTGAAGACCCCAGCAGGGTCAAAGTAACTCAGAGTTCCCATACAGACTCCGGTGACAGGACTGGTTGTAAATCCTTTTATGTTAAAGTAAACTGGTTAAACGTTTCAGTGCCTCAGTCTTTCATTTGGACAATAGCCATCTATCCAGGATCGGGATCGTCACCGCTGGGAGAACCTGCTGCTGATCAAGTAAGTGCCTGTCCCCTCATGATACCCCTTACACTGTGCATTGCCTGAGGCCACAGCACCGGGTCAAGCCACCCGTGACATCCCCCTCAAGAGACAGACTCCATTGGTCCGGTGCTGGGTATCCCGGTCTCCTGGGCGTCACAAATGCATCAACTGAGAAATATATTAACAGGATACAATTATTATAACATCCTACCTGGGATGCTGGTCAACGTTTCACTTTCTTACAAATTGATAACCTACCTTAAGGTCATAACTATGTAAGAGTGACAACCCTTTAAGTTTTGGATTAGATGCAGAAATAATATTTTGCATAGTTTGCACAAATATTGTCTCAATAATAGCATTTCAACCTAGATTACAGCAGTTCCTGCGTGTGAGACTCATTGGAGATCTGGTATAAGAAGATGTTCAATAAAAGTTGAATATACATCCATTAAGTGTTATCAGAGAAAATGCAGAGCAGAAATAAATCAGGCTCCATCTTCCTCCAGTGGGACCCAGTAAAATGCTGGGTCATATGCTGATGTTAGCCCTAATATATTGTGCCCTGGTGCAGACAGCCATATTATATGTAAGCAAAGTAAGACAAAAGGTAAAATATGAACAGTGTAGGTTAGGGCTAGCGGAACGCACCGAGTATATAGAGATGTTTATTATAAATGGTGCGTTCGCAGCCCGGGGTCCACCGTGCAGGAGGAACCTGCTGCTAGTGAATGGTGGCACTGTTTGGTGGAATAGACTAGCTCTGTTACCTCACAGAGTAGCCATGAAAGGAAAGCACTGCGCCACAGGAGCACAAGCTTACTGCCAAGCTGATAGCAGTCAACCACACTGGCGCACAGCACATAACTTAGATTTGATACTAGCGCATGGCCGTGCGGCTATGCAAACCTTATATAGCTGCAGCACGTACAGGACCTTCCTAGAAGGACCAATGAGAGGCTGCCACAGAGCCTGAGGAACTTCAGGACCTTCCTGGAGAACCAATGGGTCTTGCTGCAGTATCTAAACATGTGACCCTTGATCTCCAATGAGAGATCTTACCCTGGGCATGCTCAGAAGGGGAAAAACAGGACTTAGTCCCAAAAGCATCTGCTCGCCGCTGCCCAACATTGGCTTCAATGGCAGAAGCTGGAAAAGCAGCAGTAACCCTTTGCACAGAGTCAGACTGAGCGAGATACTGGGACCGATGTCTCCGCTGAGCAGGCTCCACTGCGGCAGGAGAAAAATGGGAGACCGCAGCGGAGATGGCTGGAGATTCTCCCTGTGCAGAGGCGGGAACTCGACCCCTAACAGTGTATCTGTACTTACCACATATATATTTTGGTTCAGGGGGCGAAGCTTCTCAGTGGGCTAACCTTTATTACAACTGGGTGACACACCCTAATAGTGGAGGAGAACCTCAGCAGATGACAGTGATATTGCTGAAAATAATCTCTATGCAAAGAGCAACATTGATAATGCCGCTATATGGTCAGTGGTAAATACCGTCACTGCAGAACATATAACAGATCACAGCACAGTTACAGATGGTGACTTACCGCTGATGTTCTTTCTGATAGAGTTGTTCTCTTTTCCAGTCTTTTCCATCTGACCCAGACTGACACAACTTCTTCCACCCAGGACTCGTCTGCAGAGAATACAACAAAGACTCATTTCACTTCTCATATTTTCAGCATGTCACCATCTATTCCCAACCTGCACAAACTCCTCATCCTACTAGTAACTAGGGTTGAGCGAAACGGGTCGAACATTTTCAAAAGTCGCCGACTTTTGGCTAAGTCGGGGTTTCATGAAACCCGATCCGACCCCTGTGCGGGGTCGGCCATGCGGTACGCGACTTTCGCGCCAAAGTCGCGTTTCAATGACGCGAAAAGCGCCATTTCTCAGCCAATGAAGGTAAACGCAGAGTGTGGGCAGCGTGATGACATAGGTCCTGGTCCCCACCATCTTAGAGAAGGGCATTGCAGTGATTGGCTTGCTGTCTGCGACGTCACAGGGGCTATAAAGAGGCGTTCCCGCCGACCGCCATCTTACTGCTGCTGATCTGAGCTTAGGGAGAGGTTGCTGCCGCTTTGTCAGAAGCAGGGATAGCGTTAGGCAGGGTCCATTAACCACAAAACCGCTTGTGCTGCAGCGATTTGCACTGTCCAACACCACCCTCGGTGTGCAGGGACAGTGGAAGTTTTTTTTTTTTTTTTTTTCCCCTCAGCGCTGTAGCTCATTGGGCTGCCCTAGAAGGCTCCCTGATAGCTGCATTGCTGTGTGTACGCCGCTGTGCAAACCAACTGCTTTTTTCAAAGCACAAATCCTCTTGTTCCTTCCTTTCTGCACAGCTATCTTTTTTGTTTGTCCACACTTTTTATTTCATTTGTGCATCAGTCCACTCCTTATTGCTGCCTGCCATACCTGGCTGAGATTACTGCAGGCAGGGAGATAGTAGCTGCCTGCCATACCTGGCTGAGATTACTGCAGGCAGGGAGATAGTAATTGTAGGACATTCCCTGTTTTTTTTTTTTTTTTTTTTTTGGTGGGAGATTAAGATTGGCAATTTGGCATTTCTGCTAGAGTGCCATCCCTGTGTGTGCCATCTCTCTCACATAGTGGGCCATAGAAAGCCTTTTCATTTTTCTGTATTTTTTTTTGTGGGGTGTATAAATTCTCCCTGATAAAAATACAGTGGGAGATTAATATTGGCCTTTGGGCTTGTGTGCCAGTCCTGAGTGTGCCATCTCTCTCACAAATAGTGGGCCATAGAAAGCCTATTTTATTTTTTTTGGGGTTTTATAAATTCTCCCTGAAAAAAAGGGAGATTAATATTGGCCTCTGGGCTTGTGTGCCAGTCCTGAGCGTGCCATCTGTGCCAGCCCTAGGCGTGCCATCTCTCTCACAAATAGTGGGCCATAGAAAGCCTATTTATTTTTTTTTTTGGTTTTATAAATTCTCCCTGAAAAAAAGGGAGATTAATATTGGCCTCTGGGCTTGTGTGCCAGTCCTGAGCGTGCCATCTGTGCCAGCCCTGAGCGTGCCATCTCTCTCACAAATAGTGGGCCATAGAAAGCCTATTTAATTTTTTTTTTTGTTTTATAAATTTTCCCTGAAAAAAGGGAGATTAATATTGGCCTCTGGGCTTGTGTGCCAGTTGTGAGCGTGCCATCTGTGCCAGTCCTGAGCGTGCCATCTCTCTCACAAATAGTGGGCCATAGAAAGCCTATTTAAATATTTTTTTGGTTTTATAAATTCTCCCAGAAAAAAAGGGAGATTAATATTGGCCTCTGGGCTTCTGTGCCAGTCCTGAGCGTGCCATCTGTGCCAGTCCTGAGCGTCCCATCTCTCTCACAAATAGTGGGCCATAGAAAGCCTATTTTATTTTTTTTTTGGGTTTTAGAAATTCTCCCTGAAAAAAGGGAGATTAATATTGGCCTCTGGGCTTGTGTGCCAGCTGTGAGCGTGCCATCTGTGCCAGTCCTGAGCGTGCCATCTCTCTCACAAATAGTGGGCCATAGAAAGCCTATTTAAATATTTTTTTGGTTTTATAAATTCTCCCAGAAAAAAAGGGAGATTAATATTGGCCTCTGGGCTTCTGTGCCAGTCCTGAGCGTGCCATCTGTGCCAGTCCTGAGCGTCCCATCTCTCTCACAAATAGTGGGCCATAGAAAGCCTATTTTATTTTTTTGGGGGGTTTTATAAATTCTCCCTGAAAAAAAGGGAGATTAATATTGGCCTCTGGGCTTGTGTGCCAGTCCTGAGCGTGCCATCTGTGCCAGCCCTGAGCGTGCCATCTCTCTCACAAATAGTGGGCCATAGAAAGCCTATTTAATTTTTTTTTTTGTTTTATAAATTTTCCCTGAAAAAAGGGAGATTAATATTGGCCTCTGGGCTTGTGTGCCAGTTGTGAGCGTGCCATCTGTGCCAGTCCTGAGCGTGCCATCTCTCTCACAAATAGTGGGCCATAGAAAGCCTATTTAAATATTTTTTTGGTTTTATAAATTCTCCCAGAAAAAAAGGGAGATTAATATTGGCCTCTGGGCTTCTGTGCCAGTCCTGAGCGTGCCATCTGTGCCAGTCCTGAGCGTCCCATCTCTCTCACAAATAGTGGGCCATAGAAAGCCTATTATATTTTTTTTTTGGGTTTTAGAAATTCTCCCTGGAAAAAAAAAGGGAGATTAATATTGCCCTTTGGGCTTGTGTGCCAGTACTAAGCGTTCCATCTCTCTCTCTCTCTCAGTCAGTGGGCCATAGAACGCCTATTTTTGGTTTTATTTGTTTTCTAAATTCTCCCTGAAAAAATCATTTTATTTTATTTGGTTTCTAAATTCTTCCTGATAAAATCATATTTTTTTTATTATTTTTATTTCTAAAGTCTCCCTGAAAAAAAAAAAAAAAAAACAACCAAAAAAACAGTGGGAGATTAATATTGGCCTTTCTGCTTGTGTGCCAGTCTTGACTCCTGGGTGTGCCATCTCTCTCTCTCTCTCTCTCTCTCTCTCTCTCTCTCTCTCCAATTGTGGTCCATAGAAAGCCTATATTTTTTTTCCTTGATTTGGGTTCTAAAATCTACCAGAGAAAATAACTACATCAATCATTGGTAGAAAAATATTGGCCTCTGGGTTTGTGTGCCACTCCTGACTCCTGTGTGCGTCATCTCTCAGTCAGTGGGCCATAGAACGCCTATTTTTGGTTTTATTTGTTTTCTAAATTCTCCCTGAAAAAATCATTTTATTTTATTTGGTTTCTAAATTCTTCCTGATAAAATCATATTTTTTTTTATTATTTTTTTTTCTAAAGTCTCCCTGAAAAAAAAAAAAAAAAAAAAACAGTGGGAGATTAATATTGGCCTTTCTGCTTGTGTGCCAGTCTTGACTCCTGGGTGTGCCATCTCTCTCTCTCTCTCTCTCCAATTGTGGTCCATAGAAAGCCTACATTTTTTTTCCTTGATTTGGGTTCCAAAATCTACCAGAGAAAATAACTCCATCAATCATTGGTAGAAAAATATTGGCCTCTGGGCTTGTGTGCCACTCCTGATTCCTGTGTGCGTCATCTCTCACTCAGTGGCCCATAGAAAGCATATAGTTTGTTACATTTGTTTTCTAAATTCTCCCTGCAAAAATCTATTTTTTTTTTTTGGGGGGGTTTCTAAAGTGTTCCTGAAAAAAATAAAAATAAAAAAAAAATAATAGTGTGACATTAATATTAACATTTGTGCTTCAGTGACAGTCCTGCGTGTGGGGCATCTCTCTAATTTGCAGCCACCAAAAAAAGAGTGTGTAACATTGGGCCTGATTTTCGCTGTGGTCTCACCAACCTGTAAAGGGGTAGCTAAATCATACTGAAGTTATAGCTCACCGTGTAAGTTGTGTGACTGCAACAAATAACGTTAGTTTGGTTACGTTTTTAAAACAATGAGGAAGTCTAGTGGAAGAGGTCGTGGCCGGGGGCGTTCATTGTCAGCTGGTAATGAGGGTAGTGGTAGTGGTGGAGCATCAGGTGGTCGTGGGGGAAAAAATATTGCACCTAAGTCTGGAGCTGTGGAGCCAGGTTCGTCGTCCGGCTACACAAGGCCTCGAACGCTCCCTTTTCTGGGATTAGGAAAACCGCTTTTAAAGCCGGAGCAGCAAGAGCAAGTTTTGGCTTATCTTGCTGACTCAGCCTCTAGCTCTTTTGCCTCATCTCGTGAAACTGGTAAAAGTAAAAGCAGCGCGTCGTTAGTGGATGTTCACGGTCAGGGACAAGTCACTTCCTTGTCCTCTTCAGCAAAAACAACAACAGAGAAGAATGCAGCAGGCGACACAACGGGTTACTCCATGGAGCTCTTTACACATACCGTCCCTGGCTTAGAAAGTGAAGCAGTTAACAGTCCATGCCCATTACAAATTGAATCTGACATGGAGTGCACTGACGCACAGCCACAGCCAGACTACTATGCTGGTCCTTTGACTCAGACCACAACATTGCCCTCGCAGGGTGCTGATCAAGAATCAGACCCTGATGAGACTATGTTGCCCCATCACGAACGCTATACCACCGAACGACACGGTGACACAGACGAAGTTGCGCAGGAGGTACAAGAAGAGTTATTAGATGACCCAGTTCTTGACCCCGATTGGCAGCCATTGGGGGAACAGGGTGCAGGCGGCAGCAGTTCTGAAGCAGAGGAGGAGGAGGGGCCGCAGCAGGCATCAACATCGCCACAGGTTCCATCTGCCGGGCCCGTATCTTGCCCAAAACGCGTGGCAAAGCCAAAACCTGGTGGAGGACAGCGTGGCCATCCGGTTAAAGCTCAGTCTGCAATGCCTGAAAAGGTATCCGATGCTAGAAAGAGTGCAGTCTGGCATTTTTTTAAACAACATCCAATTGATCAGCGCAAAGTCATCTGTCAAAAATGTTCTACTTCCTTAAGCAGAGGTCAGAATCTGAAAAGTCTCAATACTAGTTGCATGCATAGACATTTAACCACCATGCATTTGAAAGCTTGGACTAACTACCAAACGTCCCTTAAGGTTGTTGCACCCTCGGCCAATGAAGCTAGTCATCAACGCAACATCCCTTCCGGCAGTGTAGGACCACCATTTAGCGCACCACCTGCTGTATCTGTGCAGGTATCTTTGCCAGGCCAAAGCAGTCAGGGTCAGGGAATCACCAGTTTCGTAGTAGGAAACACTGCATCTAGGGCACCGGCGGCAACAATACCATCTCCCACCGTCTCTCAGTCTGCCATGTCCACCGGCACCCCCGCTAGTTCCACGATCTCCAGCTCTCCAGTCCAGCTCACCCTACATGAGACTATGGTTAGAAAAAGGAAATACTTAGCCTCGCATCCGCGTACACAGGGTTTGAACGCCCACATAGCTAGACTAATCTCGTTAGAGATGATGCCCTACCGGTTAGTTGAAAGCGAAGCTTTCAAAGACCTGATGGACTACGCTGTACCACGCTACGAGCTACCCAGTCGACACTTTTTTTCCAGAAAAGCCATCCCAGCCCTCCACCAGCATGTTAAAGAGCGCATCGTCCATGCACTCAGGCAATCTGTGAGCACAAAGGTGCACCTGACAACAGATGCATGGACCAGTAGGCATGGCCAGGGACGTTACGTGTCCATCACGGCACACTGGGTAAATGTGGTGGATTCAGGGTCCACAGGGGACAGCAAGTTTGGGACAGTTCTGCCTAGCCCACGGTCTAGTAAACAGTTGTCTGTAGCCGTTCGCACCCCCTCCTCCTCCTCCTCCTCGTCCTCCTGCAGAAGCAAGAGCTCGTCCACAGACCGCAGTCGCACAACCACTCCATCCGCACCTGCCACTGTTGCACACCAGGTCTCCCATTATGGGGCAGCTACTGGCATACGTCAGCAGGCTGTATTGGCTATGAAGTGTTTGGGCGACAATAGACACACCGCGGAAGTTCTGTCCGAGTTCTTGCAGCAAGAAACGCAGTCGTGGCTGGGCACTGTAGATCTTGAGGCAGGCAAGGTAGTGAGTGATAACGGAAGGAATTTCATGGCTGCCATCTCCCTTTCCCAACTGAAACACATTCCTTGCCTGGCTCACACCTTAAACCTGGTGGTGCAGTGCTTCCTGAAAAGTTATCCGGGGTTATCCGACCTGCTCCTCAAAGTGCGTGGACTTTGCGCACATATCCGCCGTTCGCCTGTACACTCCAGCCGTATGCAGACCTATCAGCGTTCTTTGAACCTTCCCCAGCATCGCCTAATCATAGACGTTGCAACAAGGTGGAACTCAACACTGCACATGCTTCAGAGACTGTGCGAACAGAGGCGGGCTGTTATGTTTTTGTGGGAGGATACACATACACGGGCAGGCAGTAGGATGGCAGACATGGAGTTGTCAGGTGTGCAGTGGTCGAAGATTCAAGACATGTGTCAAGTCCTTCAGTGTTTTGAGGAATGCACACGGCTGGTTAGTGCAGACAACGCCATAATAAGCATGAGCATCCCCCTAATGCGTCTGCTGATGCAAAGTTTGACGCACATAAAGGATCAGGCGTCTGCACCAGAGGAAGAGGAAAGCCTTGATGACAGTCAGCGATTGTCTGGTCAGGGCAGTGTACATGACGAGGTACCGGGCGAAGAGGAGGTGGAGGATGAGGAGGATGATGGGGATGAGTATATTTTTAATGAGGAAGCTTTCCCGGGGGCACGGGAAATTGGTGGCGTGGCAAGGCCGGGTTCTGGTTTTTTGAGGGACACAAGTGACGTAGATTTGCCTGCAACTGCCCCTCAACCAAGCACAACCGCAGATTTGACAACGGGAACTTTGGCCCACATGGCGGATTATGCCTTGCGTATCCTCAAAAGGGACACACGCATTACAAAAATGATGAACGATGACGATTACTGGTTGGCCTGCCTCCTTGATCCTCGCTATAAAGGCAAATTGCAAAATATTATGCCACATGAGAACTTGGAACTAATATTAGCAACAAAACAATCAACTCTTGTTGACCGTTTGCTTCTGGCATTCCCTGCACACAGCGCCCGTGATCGTTCTCACACGAGCTCCAGGGGCCAGCAGACCAGAGGTGTTAGAGGGGCAGAAATCAGAAGTGGCGTTGGACAGAGGGGTTTTCTGACCAGGTTGTGGAGTGATTTTTCTATGACCGCAGACAGGACAGGTACTGCAGCATCAATTCAAAGTGACAGGAGACAACATTTGTCCAGTATGGTTACAAACTATTTTTCATCCCTTATCGACGTTCTCCCTCAACCGTCATTCCCATTTGATTACTGGGCATCCAAATTAGACACCTGGCCAGAATTGGCAGAATATGCATTGCAGGAGCTTGCTTGCCCGGCAGCTAGTGTCCTATCAGAAAGAGTATTCAGTGCTGCAGGTTCAATACTAACAGAAAAAAGGACTCGTCTGGCTACCCAAAATGTAGATGATCTAACCTTCATTAAAATGAACCACAACTGGATTTCAAAATCTTTTGCCCCACCCTGCCCGGCTGACACCTAGCTTTCCTATGAAAAGGTCTTGCCTGTGGACTATTCTGAATGACTTTTCCAATCTCGTAATTTTCTTCACCTGATTGTCCAGCATACGACATGTTTCCACCTCACGAAATGGCCAAACTCCCCACACGGGGCCGTGCTATCGCCACTTTGCGCTTGGACCCTTGAGAGTGCTGTTTGTCTGAAGAGGTGGGTGTGGCCGCTTTTGGTCGACGGCACTGCCACTGGGTCCCTCATAGTACAATAAAGTGTCTCTGGCGGTGGTGGTGCGCACCCAACGTCAGACACACCGTTGTAATATGAGGGGCCCTGTGCCTGTACCGCCGGCCACAAGACAGTTCCCCCCCCCAGCTCAAACAGTGCTCTACCACTAGCAAAATTATCTCTCACAGCTTCACCAATGTGTAGTCTAGCCGCTGACATCCTTCAATGCCTGGCACTGACAATACCATTGTTTTGACATTTTTGTTATGTTAGGCCTTCGAAGCCTGTCTGCGGTCCCTTCTTTCTACAACTACTACACTGACCAGGCCACTGCTGGCCGTGTTACCCTGGAACCAATTTAAAAGTGCCTACAGTCAGCCCAATTTTGTTATGTTAGGCCTACGAAGACTGTCTGCCGTCACTCCTTCCACTAGACTTCCACTGACCATACACTGCTGCCCATGTACCCCTGGAACCAATTTAAAGTGCCTACAGCCAGCCCAATTTTGTTATGTTAGGCCTTCGAAGCCTGTCTGCGGTCACTCCTTCCACTAGACTTCCACTGACCAGACCACTGCTGCCCGTGTACCCCTGGAACCAATTTAAAAGTGCCTACAGCCAGCCCAAGTTTGTTATGTTAGGCCTTGGAAGCCTGTCTGCGGTCACTCCTTCCACTAGACTTCCACTGACCAGACCACTGCTGCCCGTGTACCCCTGGAACCAATTTAAAAGTGCCTACAGCCAGCCCAAGTTTGTTATGTTAGGCCTTGGAAGCCTGTCTGCGGTCACTCCTTCCACTAGACTTCCACTGACCAGACCACTGCTGCCCGTGTACCCCTGGAACCAATTTAAAAGTGCCTACAGCCAGCCCAAGTTTGTTATGTTAGGCCTTCTAAGCCTGTCTGCGGTCCATTCTTTCAACTACTACTACACTGACCAGGTCACTGCTGCCCGTGTACCCCTGGAACCAATTTAAAATTGCCTACAGCCAGCCCAATTTTTTTATTTTAGGCCTTCGATGCCTGTCTGCGGTCCATTCTTTCAACTACTACTACACTGACCAGGTCACTGCTGTCCGTGTACCCCTGGAACCAATTTAAAATTGCCTACAGCCATGTGTTATTATTTTAGGCCTTCGATGCCTGTCTGCGGTCACTCCTTCCACTAGGCCTCCACTGACCACACCACTGCTGTCCGTGTACCCCTGGAACCAATTTAAAATTGCCTACAGCCAGCCCAATTTTTTTATTTTAGGCCTTCGATGCCTGTCTGCGGTCCATTCTTTCAACTACTACTACACTGACCAGGTCACTGCTGCCCGTGTACCCCTGGAACCAATTTAAAATTGCCTACAGCCATGTGTTATTATTTTAGGCATTCGATGCCTGTCTGCGGTCCATTTTTTCAACTACTACTACACTGACCAGGTCACTGCTGCCCGTGTACCCCGGGAACCAATTTAAAATTGCCTACAGCCATGTGTTATTATTTTAGGCCTTCGATGCCTGTCTGCGGTCACTCCTTCCACTAGGCCTCCACTGACCACACCACTGCTGTCCGTGTACCCCTGGAACCAATTTAAAATTGCCTACAGCCATGTGTTATTATTTTAGGCCTTCGATGCCTGTCTGCGGTCACTCCTTCCACTAGGCCTCCACTGACCACACCACTGCTGTCCGTGTACCCCTGGAACCAATTTAAAATTGCCTACAGCCAGCCCAATTTTTTTATTTTAGGCCTTCGATGCCTGTCTGCGGTCCATTCTTTCAACTACTACTACACTGACCAGGTCACTGCTGCCCGTGTACCCCTGGAACCAATTTAAAATTGCCTACAGCCATGTGTTATTATTTTAGGCCTTCGATGCCTGTCTGCGGTCACTCCTTCCACTAGGCCTCCACTGACCACACCACTGCTGTCCGTGTACCCCTGGAACCAATTTAAAATTGCCTACAGCCATGTGTTATTATTTTAGGCATTCGATGCCTGTCTGCGGTCCATTTTTTCAACTACTACTACACTGACCAGGTCACTGCTGCCCGTGTACCCCTGGAACCAATTTAAAATTGCCTACAGCCATGTGTTATTATTTTAGGCCTTCGATGCCTGTCTGCGGTCACTCCTTCCACTAGGCCTCCACTGACCACACCACTGCTGTCCGTGTACCCCTGGAACCAATTTAAAATTGCCTACAGCCATGTGTTATTATTTTAGGCCTTCGATGCCTGTCTGCGGTCACTCCTTCCACTAGGCCTCCACTGACCACACCACTGCTGTCCGTGTACCCCTGGAACCAATTTAAAATTGCCTACAGCCATGTGTTATTATTTTAGGCCTTCGATGCCTGTCTGCGGTCACTCCTTCCACTAGGCCTCCACTGACCACACCACTGCTGTCCGTGTACCCCTGGAACCAATTTAAAATTGCCTACAGCCATGTGTTATTATTTTAGGCCTTCGATGCCTGTCTGCGGTCCATTCTTTCAACTACTACTACACTGACCAGGGCACTGCTGGCCGTGTACCCCTGGAACCAACATCAGAAAATATAAAAATAAGTATTTTGCTTATAAAAAAGAAAATACTGGTGAGATATCAAATGCAGACATTTTAACATTAAAAACAAACACACAACTAAAATCTGGTACAGTACTAAAAATGGCCACCAGCTACAATTACTTTCTCCTGCAAGTAGTTAACTGAAAGTTTTTTTAAATTGAAAACACACATATGGCATCCACCGAGTGTTGTCCTGTCGCGTCTTCTTTATATTATTGCCGAGAAGATGCAAAATAATGAAAATAATAAAATCATTAATTACCAAAATAATAGAGAAAGTCAACACCACATTGCAAATAAACATTCATTCCAAATAAAGAAGCAGGGCGCGTCCGAGGGTGAGTATATACCTAATAAGAATATAATCACCCTCGGACGCGCAATGCTTATTTCCAACAGCCTTCCTTCCTAAGAATCAGCCCTTCCGTCGTGTAGAGAGACGTTGTGTTACACTCCAAGGTGTTCCCCAGGTTGCCTTTCCTGAGCTTCGATCTTCCGGCTCTCGTTTAGTAGTTCTTGGAAACTACTCTGCATTAGGCCTTCAAATTGGGTATGGGGTGTAGAGAGATGGTGTGTTCCACTCCAAGGTGTTCCCCAGGTTGCCTTTCCTGAGCTTCGATCTTCCGGCTCTCGTTTAGTAGTTGTTGGAAACTACGCTGCATTAGGCCTTCAAATTGGGTATGGGGTGTAGCGAGAGGGTGTGTTACACTCCAAGGTGTTCCCCAGGTTGCCTTTCCTGAGCTTCGATCTTCCGGCTCTCGTTTAGTAGTTCTTGGAAACTACACTGCATTAGGCCTTCAAATTGGGTATGGGGTGTAGAGAGAGGGTGTGTTACACTCCAAGGTGTTCCCCAGGTTGCCTTTCCTGAGCTTCGATCTTCCGGCTCTCGTTTAGTAGTTCTTGGAAACTACACTGCATTAGGCCTTCAAATTGGGTATGGGGTGTAGAGAGAGGGTGTGTTACACTCCAAGGTGTTCCCCAGGTTGCCTTTCCTGAGCTTCGATATTCCGGCTCTCGTTTAGTAGTTGTCGGAAACTACGCTGCATTAGGCCTACAAATTGGGTATGGGGCGTAGAGAGAGGGTGTGTTACACTCCAAGGTGTTCCCCAGGTTGCCTTTCCTGAGCTTCGATATTCCGGCTCTCGTTTAGTAGTTGTCGGAAACTACGCTGCATTAGGCCTACAAATTGGGTATGGGGTGTAGAGAGAGGGTGTGTTACACTCCAAGGTGTTCCCCAGGTTGCCTTTCCTGAGCTTCGATCTTCATGCTCTCGTTTAGTAGTTGTCGGAAACTACGCTGCATTAGGCCTACAAATTGGGTATGGGGTGTAGAGAGAGGGTTTGTTACACTCCAAGGTGTTCCCCAGGTTGCCTTTCCTGAGCTTCGATCTTCCGGCTCTCGTTTAGTAGTTGTTGGAAACTACGCTGCATTAGGCCTTCAAATTGGGTATGGGGTGTAGCGAGAGGGTGTGTTACACTCCAAGGTGTTCCCCAGGTTGCCTTTCCTGAGCTTCGATCTTCCGGCTCTCGTTTAGTAGTTCTTGGAAACTACACTGCATTAGGCCTTCAAATTGGGTATGGGGTGTAGAGAGAGGGTGTGTTACACTCCAAGGTGTTCCCCAGGTTGCCTTTCCTGAGCTTCGATATTCCGGCTCTCGTTTAGTAGTTGTCGGAAACTACGCTGCATTAGGCCTACAAATTGGGTATGGGGTGTAGAGAGAGGGTGTGTTACACTCCAAGGTGTTCCCCAGGTTGCCTTTCCTGAGCTTCGATATTCCGGCTCTCGTTTAGTAGTTGTCGGAAACTACGCTGCATTAGGCCTACAAATTGGGTATGGGGTGTAGAGAGAGGGTGTGTTACACTCCAAGGTGTTCCCCAGGTTGCCTTTCCTGAGCTTCGATCTTCATGCTCTCGTTTAGTAGTTGTCGGAAACTACGCTGCATTAGGCCTACAAATTGGGTATGGGGTGTAGAGAGAGGGTTTGTTACACTCCAAGGTGTTCCCCAGGTTGCCTTTCCTGAGCTTCGATCTTCCGGCTCTCGTTTAGTAGTTGTTGGAAACTACGCTGCATTAGGCCTTCAAATTGGGTATGGGGTGTAGCGAGAGGGTGTGTTACACTCCAAGGTGTTCCCCAGGTTGCCTTTCCTGAGCTTCGATCTTCCGGCTCTCGTTTAGTAGTTCTTGGAAACTACACTGCATTAGACCTTCAAATTGGGTATGGGGTGTAGAGAGAGGGTGTGTTACACTCTAAGGTGTTCCCCAGGTTTCCTTGCCATTGCTTCGGTCTTCCGACTCTCGTTTAGTAGTTGTAGAAAAGTACACTGCATTAGGCCATACAAAATGGGTATGGGGTGGAGAGAGATGGTGTGTTACACTCCAAGGTGTTCCCCAGGTTGCCTTTCCTGAGCTTCTATCTTCAGGCTCTCATTAAATTGTGGTTAAATGGAACAACTGCATTTGGCGTACTAGTTGGTTTGGGGCCTACTATCGGTGTCTGCCACTCCTTGCTGTTCTCCTCCACTGAACAAAGCTGTGCCGCCTGTTTACTACGGTTGCCAATTTTGAACTGCATTTCGACTACTTACTGATTTGGCCCTACTCTCTGTGTCAGCCTCTCATTCCAGTTGTCCTCCACTGCAATGCCCCCTGGTTATTCCTGTGTTACCAATTTTGAACTGCATTTAGCCCACTTTCTTCTTTGGGCCTATATCTGTGTTTCCACTTCATCGTGCCCATTGCCCAGCCAGTGATAGATGAGTCTGCTGGTACATTGACCCATAACGCAACATTCCCCGTGCACGCTACACAACAACATTGTGACCCTGCTGAAAGTCAGGTTGCTCTTCCCGCATACCATACCACCTTACACGGGGACAAAGAGGAAGGTGCAGATGAAAGTGCAGGTTCCTTCATCAGGTGGGGGGAGGAATACTAGTTGGCGACGTCACTGGCACAGGGCCTCTCATAGTACGCAAAAGTGTTGCTGCCGGTGGGAGGCGCCCCCGCCGTGCAAACACACCGCTGTACTTTGAGGGGCCCTGTGCCAGTGCCAATGCCAACGAGTGGGCCCCCCCTGCTTGCTCAGGTTCACAGCACTTGCAAAGTTGAAATACTTACCTCTCCCTGCTCCACTGCCGTGACGTGGTCCAGATTTCCTGGGCCCACTAATTACTTGAACCAGCCCTACCCCCCACAACTTTAGCCAAATGACCCCCAATTTCAAATGCCTTCCAATTATTATAAGGTAAATTACGCTTGACAAGCTTCATTAAGAAGAATGGATGGTTTTGACATTAAAATGGCCACTCTAGGTGTTTTCCTGGCCCCCACTCACTGCCGACTATGCTGCCCCATTGACTTGCATTGGGTTTCGTGTTTCGGTCGATCCCGACTTTACGTCATAATCGGCCGATTTCACTCGACCCGACTTTGGACATAGTCGGGTTTCGCAAAACCCGGCTCGACTCTAAAAAGGTCAAGGTCGCTCAACTCTACTAGTAACCCAATGCTGCTGCCGTATGTGTCCCTATTATTGCACCTGCTGTGTGGTTCTCTGTGCTCTCTAAATTCTAAAGCAACCCTCCAGAACAGTGTTACCCATCTCCGGTCCTCAAGAACCACCAACAGGTCATGTTTTCAGGATTTCCTTAGTATTGAGGACTGGAGTTGGGGAACACTGCGCTAGAATATAGTAATGCCGTGTGCATGTGCCCTAGAAAGCAGTGCCCACATTTTGCTCCCTAGAAAGCAATATTGCCCTGTGTGTCTCTTTGATAGTCACAGTAACCTGAGTTCCCCTATAACAATTAGTGCCCACTTAACATTGAATACTGTCCCGAGTCTCCCCCCTGTACAGCTCCCCTATACACAGCATGATTCTCTCTTATACATAACATGATGCCTCCTCACTGTAATGCACCACCACGCAGTATACTAATCCCTTAGTAGACCCTAAACTGCTTGATGGCCCCTTCACTGTAATCCCCACCATATAGCTCTCAATATAGTATAATAGGCCTGTATAGTATAACGCATTCCCCAAAGACCTGTGTAGTATAATGCATTCCCCATAGACCTGTGTAGTATAATGCATTCCCCATAGGCCTGTATAGTATAATGCTCTCCCCATAGGCCTGTATAGCATAATGCACTTCCTATAGGCCTGTATAGTATACTACACTCCCCATAGGCGTGTATAGTAGAATGTACTCCCCATAGGCCTGTATAGTATAATGCTCTCCCAATAGAGCTGTATAGTATAATGCACTCCCTATAGGCCTGTATAGTATAATGCACTCCCCGTAGGCCTGTATAGTATAATGCTCTCCCCATAGACCTGTATCTTTTCTTTTTTTATTTATTTAGTTTTTATATAGCGCTAACATATTCCGCAGCACTTTACACACATTATCATCGCTGTCCCTGATGGGGCTCACAATCTAAATTCCCTATCAGTATGTCTTTGGAATATGGGAGGAAACTGGAGCACCCGAAGAAAACCCACGCAAACACGGATAGAACATACAAACTCTTTGCATATGTTGTACTTGGTGGGGTTTGAACCCAGGACTCCAGCGCTGCAAGGCTGCTGTGCTAACCAGTACGCCACCGTGCTGCCCCCTGTATAGTATAATGCACCCCCTATACGCCTGTATTGTATAATGCAGTCCCCATAAGCCTGTATAGTTTAATGCACCCCATTAGCCAGCCAGTACAGTATAATGCACCCCCATGGGCAGCCAGTACAGAATAATGCACTCCCATGGGCAGCCAGTACAGTATAATTGTAGCCAGTACTGCACAATGCACCCCCATTAAGCTGTCTGTACAGCATAATGTACCCCCATTAGGCAGCCATTACAGTATAATGCATCCCCATTAGGCAGTCTGCATAGTATAATGCACCCCCATTAGGCAGCTAGTATTGTATAATCCACCCGATTAAAAAAAAAAATCCAATACTTATTTTTCTTCCTCCTTGTTCCCGTGGTGCTCTGAGCGCCCGCTCATCTCCAGACAGCGGGCATCAAGTACTGTCATCATCGAGACCCCCTGTCAGTGTCTACGTCGGTGATGTCAGATGCTGACAGGGGGATGAAGGGAAATGGAGCATAACTCTCCCTCTCTCATTATTGCGGACAGCTGTATAGTCGATACAGCTGAACCTGCGATGACAGGTGGAGGGCCCACTGCTGGCACAGGGGCCCTCACCGCCTTCTCAGGGGCCCCATAGCGGCTAGGCGGCAGAGCTGTGCACATCAAAACAATTACATAGCATAGCTCTGGGTGGGCCCCCTTGGAGCGCAGGGCCCTGGGCCACTGCCTCCTCTGCCCCTCGGTAGCTACGCTACTTCCGACATGTAAATATGAATTCATGGATTGCAAGAGATATGTACAAAGAAAGTTGTCTTTACAATTTGTTGCCATTAAATAGATTGTACTCTTGCAAGCAGGGCCCTCGCTACTCTTGGAATCTGTTGATTTAAGTGATTATTGTTATTCTGTAATATCTTTAACTGTCTGTACATGTCCCCTCTAAAATGTAAAGTGCTGTGGAATATGTTGGTGCTTTATAAATAAAATAATAATATTATTATTATTATTATTATTATTATTAGTGTAGCCTAGGACATGACCACTTCATTTATGCCACATTTTCAGGTCACCACCGAATATATACTAACAAGATAAGAATTTCACAGACAGAATTCAAACTTAAAACCCTTTTAGTGCCGTGTCATCAAAAGAGGAGTCAAGCTGATTAAGAAGGTTTGATTATAGCTGGCATTTTGTCACTGTGTCATTTATTTTAAACCTTTAAAACTTTAAAGCACTTACTATAATTGCTATGGCTTTTTCTGCTAAGCGTGTACCAGCTCAATATTACAAAATCTCCAATCGGCTAAATGTAAATATTCGTTATCATCTTACAAAAATATTAAATCTACAGATTTAATTTTAGCTTGAGGAACAAGCAGAAAGCATTTGTCCAGTATTGGTGGCCCATTCATAGGCTTACATACTATTACGTACCAGGGGCAGACACAGACAGCTTGGGTCCCGTGTGCAGGAAATGTGTGTATATATACTGTATATAAATCTATATATCCACTCACACATACATGTATATATTACATAGTCTCCTTTATTATGTATATTGCCGTCCCTTATTATACAGTGTCCTCTCTTGTTATGTACAGCACCGTCCCATACATATTGGATTTCATAGAGCCCTGTTTTTTATTACATAATGTCCTTTCTTGTTAGCTATATAATGCAAAGATTGTTGATGAAGCATGGGAAAGCTTCTTTTCTAAAGGAGGAGCTGATGGATTGGTAGTCTGGTCACCTCCTCCTCAGTAGTCATTTTATATCTAACAAGAGAGGGGACTATGTAATAAAAGAGGGGGCCGTGAATAACAAAAATAACAAGAATACACTATGCAAGTGACAGCACTGTACACAACAACAGAGGAAGCTATATAAGGGAGGGCATCATATATAGCTAAAGAAGATGGTACGTAATAAGGGACGGTGTTATACATAACAAAAGGAAACTATTTAACTAAGGATGGTGTTATACATAATAAGTTAGCACACTATACACTAAGATACTGTCCTATACATAAGTGAGTACATTTTACACTAAAGGACTGTGTTAGACATAATAATCGATAATAACGTCTTCCTCCACCTCCTCCTGTTCCTTAATCCATTATAAGTCCCCATTCCTCCCATCCCAATCCCCTACACACCTGATTGTCCTCCTCCCCTGCATCCCATTATTGCCCTCTCCCTACCACCCCATTACTGCCCTTTCCACCACCTCCATCATTGCCTCCTCCCCACCACCCCATTATTGTCCTTTCCACTGCCACCCACCATAATTTCCTCCTCTCCCACCACCCCCATCATTATCCTTTCCACCGCCATCATCATTGTCTTCTCCCCACCACCCCATCATTACCCATTCCATGATCTACATAATTTCCTCCTCCCCCACCATCCCCATTATTTTCTTTCTCCCCACCACCCCCATCATAACCCATTACATTGCCTCCTTTGTTGCCTTCTCCCCACCACCCCATCATTGTCCTTTCCACTGCCATCATCATTGTCTTCTCCCCCACCATCCCCATCATTACCCATTTCACCACCTTCATCATTGTTTCTTTCCCACAACCCCCATCATTGTCCTTTCCACTGCCACCATCATTGTCTTCTCTCCCACCACCCCATCACAGATTCCACCACCTCCATAATTTCTTCCACCCCCACCACCCCATCATTGTCCTTCCCACTGCCATCATCATTGTCTTCTCCCCCACCACTCCCATCATTACCCATTCCACGACCGTCATCATTTCCTCCTCCCCCACCATCCCCATCATTGCCCTTTCCACCACCTCCATCATTTCCTCCTCCCCCACCACCCCCATTATTGCCCTTTCCACCATCCCCAGCATTGCTTTCTCCCCCACCACCCCTATCATTGCCCTCTCCATCAACCCAAGCATTGCCTTATGCCCCATCACCTCCATCACTGCCCTCTCCATCAACTCAATCATTGCCTTCTGCTCCATCACCCCATCATTGCCCTATCCGTCAATCCAATCATTGTCTTCTGCCCCATCACTGCCCTCTAGGGTTGAGCGAAACGGGTCGAACATTTTCAAAAGTCGCCGACTTTTGGCGAAGTCGAGTTTCATGAAACCCGATCCGACCCCTGTGCGTGGTCGGCCATGCGGTACGCGACTTTCGCGCCAAAGTCGCGTTTCAATGACGCGAAAAGCGCCATTTCTCAGCCAATGAAGGTAAACGCAGAGTGTGGGCAGCGTGATGACATAGGTCCTGGTCCCCACCATCTTAGAGAAGGGCATTGCAGTGATTGGCTTGTTGTCTGCGGCGTCACAGGGGCTATAAAGGGGAGTTCCCGCCGACCGCCATGTTACTGCTGCTGATCTGAGCTTAGGGAGAGGTTGCTGCCGCTTCGTCAGAAGCAGGGATAGCGTTAGGCACGGTCCATTAACCACAAAACCGCTTGTGCTGTAGCGATTTCCACTGCCCAACACCACCTTCGGTGTGCAGGGACAGTGGAAGCTCCTTTTTTTTTTTTTCCTCAGCGCTGTAGCTCATTGGGCTGCCCTAGAAGGCTCCCTGATAGCTGCATTGCTGTGTGTACGCCGCTGTGCAAACCAACTGCTTTTTTCAAAGCACAAATCCTCTTGTTCCTTCCTTTCTGCACAGCTATCTTGTTTGTTTGTCCACACTTTTTATTTAATTTGTGCATCAGTCCACTCCTTATTGCTGCCTGCCATACCTGGCTGAGATTACTGCAGGGAGATAGTAATTGAAGGACAGTTCCTTTTTTTTTTTTTTTTTTTTTTGTGGGAGATTAAGATTGACATTTCTGCTAGAGTGCCATCTCTGTCTGTGTCATCTCTCACTCAGTGGGCCATAGAAAGCCTATTTATTTTTTTGCTTGATTTGGGTTCCAAAATCTACCAGAAAAAATCACAACATCAATCAGTGGGAGAAAAATATTGGCCTCAGGGCTTGTGTGCCACTCCTTACTCCTGTGTGTGCCATCTCTCACTCAGTGGGCCATAGAAAGCCTATTAATTTTTTTGCTTGATTTGGGTTCTAAATTCTACCTGAAAAAATCATTAAATCAATCAGTGGGAGATTAATATTGGCCTTTGGGCTTGTGTGCCAGTCCTAAGCGTGCCATCTCTCTCTCTCTCAGATAGTGGGCCATAGAAAGCCTATTTTTTTATTATTTTATTGGGTTTATAAATTTTCCCTGGAAAAAAAAAAAGTGGGAGATTAATATTGGCCTCTGGGCTTGTGTGCCAGTCCTGAGCGTGCCATCTCTCTCACAAATAGTGGGCCATAGAAAGCCTATTTATTTTTTTGGTTGATTTGGGTTCATAATTCTACCTGAAAAAATCAATCAATCAATCAGTGGGAGATTAATATTGGCCTTTGGGCTTGTGTGCCAGTCCTAAGCGTGCCATCTCTCTCTCTCAGATAGTGGGCCATAGAAAGCCTATTTATTATTATTTTTTTTATTGGGTTTATAAATTTTCCCTGGAAAAAAAAAAATGGGAGATTAATATTGGCCTCTGGGCTTGTGTGCCAGTCCTGAGCGTGCCATCTCTCTCACAAATAGTGGGCCATAGAAAGCCTATTAATTTTTTTGCTTGATTTGGGTTCCAAAATCTACCAAAAAAAGTCACTAAATCAATCAGTGGGAGATTAATATTGGCCTCTGGGCTTGTGTGCCACTCCTGACTCCTGTGAGCGTCATCTGTCACTCAGTGGGCCCTAGAAAGCCTATTTTTTGTTTTATTTGTTTTCTAAATTCTCCCTGAAAAAATCATTTTATTTTCTTTGGTTTCTAAATTATTCCTGAAAAAAATCATTTTTTTTGTATTTTTTTTTCTCTAAAGTCTCCCTGAAAAAAAAAAAAAAAATCTGTGGGAGATTCATATTGCCCCTTCTGCTTGTGTGCCAGTCTTGACTCGTGGGTGTGCCATCTCTCTCTCTCTCCCCAATTGTGGGCCATAGAAAGCCTATTAATTTTTTTGCTTGATTTGGGTTCCAAAATCTACCAAAAATAATCACTAAATCAATCAGTGGGAGATTAATATTGGCCTCTGGGCTTGTCTGCCACTCCTGACTCCTGTGTGCGTCATCTGTCACTCAGTGGGCCCTAGAAAGCCTATTTTTTGTTTTATTTGTTTTCTAAATTCTCCCTGAAACAATCATTTTATTTTCTTTGGTTTCTAAATTATTCCTGAAAAAAATCATTTTTTTTGTATTTTTTTTCTCTCAAATCTCCCTGAAAAAAAAAAAAAAAAAAAAATCTGTGGGAGATTCATATTGCCCCTTCTGCTTGTGTGCCAGTCTTGACTCCTGGGTGTGCCATCTCTCTCTCTCTCCCCAATTGTGGGCCATAGAAAGCCTATTAATTTTTTTGCTTGATTTGGGTTCCAAAATCTACCAAAAAAAATCACTAAATCAATCAGTGGGAGATTAATATTGGCCTCTGGGCTTGTGTGCCACTCCTGACTCCTGTGTGCGTCATCTGTCACTCAGTGGGCCCTAGAAAGCCTATTTTTTGTTTTATTTGTTTTCTAAATTCTCCCTGAAACAATCATTTTATTTTCTTTGGTTTCTAAATTATTCCTGAAAAAAATCATTTTTTTTGTATTTTTTTTTCTCTCAAGTCTCCCTGAAAAAAAAAAAAAAAAAAAAAAATCTGTGGGAGATTCATATTGCCCCTTCTGCTTGTGTGCCAGTCTTGACTCCTGGGTGTGCCATCTCTCTCTCTCTCCCCAATTGTGGGCCATAGAAAGCCTATTAATTTTTTTGCTTGATTTGGGTTCCAAAATCTACCAAAAAAAATAACTAAATCAATCGGTGGGAGATTAATATTGGCCTCTGGGCTTGTGTGCCACTCCTGACTCCTGTGTGCGTCCTCTCTCACTCAGTGGGCCCTACAAAGCCTTTTTTTTTTTTTTTTCCTAAATTCTCCCTGAAACAATCATTTCATTTTATTTGTTTTATAAATTCTTCTGTAAAAAATAATTTTTTTTTAATTTTTTTTTTTCTGAAGTCTCCCTTTTAAAAAAAACAAACACAAATCAGTGGGAGATAAATATTTACATTTGCTCTTCAGTGACAGTCCTGCGTGTGTGCCATCTCATTTGTTGCCAACAACAACAGAGTGTGTAACATTGTGGCTGATTTTCGTTGTGGTCTCACCCACCTGTAAAGGGGTAGCTAAATCATACTGAAGTTATAGCTCACCGTGTAAGTTGTGTGACAGCAACAAATACCGTTCGTTTGGTAACGTTTTTAAAACAATGAGGAAGTCTGGTGGAAGAGGTCGTGGCCGGGGGCGTTCATTGTCAGCTGGTAATGAGGGTAGAGGTAGTGGTGGAGCATCAGGTGGTCGTGGGAAAAAAAATATTGCACCTAAGTCTGGAGCTGTGGAGCCAGGTTCGTCGTCTGGCTACACAAGGCCTCGAACCCTCCCTTTTCTGGGAGTAGGAAAACCGCTTTTAAAGCCGGAGCATCAAGAGCAAGTTTTGGCTTATCTTGCTGACTCAGCCTCTAGCTCTTTTGCCTCCTCTCGTGAAACTGGTAAAAGTAAAAGCAGCGCGTCGTTAGTGGATGTTCACGGTCAGGGACAAGTCGCTTCCTTGTCCTCTTCAGCAAAAACAACAACAGAGAAGAATGCAGCAGGCGACACAACGGGTTACTCCATGGAGCTCTTTACACATACCGTCCCTGGCTTAGAAAGTGAAGCAGTTAACAGTCCATGCCCATTACAAGTTGAATCTGACATGGAGTGCACTGATGCACAGCCACAGCCAGACTACTATGCTGGTCCTTTGACTCAGACCACAACATTGCCCTCGCAGGGTGCTGATCAAGAATCAGACCCTGATGAGACTATGTTGCCCCATCACGAACGCTATACCACCGACCGACACGGTGACACAGACGAAGTTGCACACGAGCTACAAGAAGAGGTAATAGATGACCCACTTCTTGACCCCGATTGGCAGCCATTGGGGGAACAGGGTGCAGGCGGCAGCAGTTCTGAAGCGGAGGAGGAGGGGCCGCAGCAGGCATCAACATCGCAACAGGTTCCATCTGCCGGGCCCGTATCTTGGCCAAAACGCGTGGCAAAGTCAAAACCTGTTGGAGGACAGCGTGGCCATCCGGTTAAAGCTCAGTCTGCAATGCCTGAAAAGGTATCCGATGCTAGAAAGAGTGCAGTCTGGCATTTTTTTAAACAACATCCAATTGATCAGCACAAAGTAATCTGTCAAAAATGTTCAACTACCTTAAGCAGAGGGCAGAATCTGAAAAGTCTCAATACAAGTTGCATGCATAGACATTTAACCACCATGCATTTGCAAGCTTGGACTAACTACCAAACGTCCCTTAAGGTTGTAGCACCCTCGGCCAATGAAGCTACTCATCAACGCAACATCCCTTCCGGCAGTGTAGGGCCACCATTTTCTGCACCACCTGCAGTATCTGTGCAGGTTTCTTTGCCAGGCCAAAGCAGTCAGGGTCAGGGAATCTCCAGTTTCGTAGTAGGAAACACTGCATCTAGGGCACCGGTGGCAACAATACCATCTCCCACCGTCTCTCAGTCTGCCATGTCCACCGGCACCCCCGCTAGTTCCACGATCTCCAGCTCTCCAGTCCAGCTCACCCTACATGAGACTATGGTTAGAAAAAGGAAGTACTTAGCCTCGCATCCGCGTACACAGGGTTTGAACACCCACATAGCTAGACTAATCTCGTTAGAGATGATGCCCTACCGGTTAGTTGAAAGCGAAGCTTTCAAAGACCTGATGGACTACGCTGTACCACGCTACGAGCTACCCAGTCGACACTTTTTTTCCAGAAAAGCCATCCCAGCCCTCCACCAGCATGTTAAAGAGCGCATCGTCCATGCACTCAGGCAATCTGTGAGCACAAAGGTGCACCTGACAACAGATGCATGGACCAGTAGGCATGGCCAGGGACGTTACGTGTCCATCACGGCACACTGGGTAAATGTGGTGGATTCAGGGTCCACAGGGGACAGCAAGTTTGGGACAGTTCTGCCTAGCCCACGGTCTAGGAAACAGTTGGCTGTAGCCGTTCGCACACCCTCCTCCTCCTCCTCCTCCTCCTCGTCCTCCTGCAGAAGCGAGAGCTCGTCCACAGACCGCAGTCGCACAACCACTCCATCCGCAGCTGCCACTGTTGCACACCAGGTCTCCCATTATGGGGCAGCTACTGGCAAACGTCAGCAGGCTGTATTGGCTATGAAGTGTTTGGGCGACAACAGACACACCGCGGAAGTTCTGTCCGAGTTCTTGCAGCAAGAAACGCAGTCGTGGCTGGGCACTGTAGATCTTGAGGCAGGCAAGGTAGTGAGTGATAACGGAAGGAATTTCATGGCTGCCATCTCCCTTTCCCAACTGAAACACATTCCTTGCCTGGCTCACACCTTAAACCTGGTGGTGCAGTGCTTCCTGAAAAGTTATCCGGGGTTATCCGACCTGCTCCTCAATGTGCGTGGACTTTGCTCACATATCCGCCGTTCGCCCGTACACTCCAGCCGTATGCAGACCTATCAGCGTTCTTTGAACCTTCCCCAGCATCGCCTAATCATAGACGTTGTTACAAGGTGGAACTCAACACTGCACATGCTTCAGAGACTGTGCGAACAGAGGCGGGCTGTTATGTTTTTGTGGGAGGATACACATACACGGGCAGGCAGTAGGATGGCAGACATGGAGTTGTCAGGTGTGCAGTGGTCGAAGATTCAAGACATGTGTCAAGTCCTTCAGTGTTTTGAGGAATGCACACGGCTGGTTAGTGCAGACAACGCCATAATAAGCATGAGCATCCCCCTAATGTGTCTGCTGATGCAAAGTTTGACGCACATAAAGGATCAGGCGTCTGCACCAGAGGAAGAGGAAAGCCTTGATGACAGTCAGCCATTGTCTGGTCAGGGCAGTGTACAGGACGAGGTAGCGGGCGAAGAGGAGGTGGAGGATGAGGAGGATGATGGGGATGAGTATATTTTTAATGAGGAAGCTTTCCCGGGGTCATTGGAAATTGGTGGCGTGGCAAGGGCGGGTTCTGGTTTTTTGAGGGACACAAGTGACGTAGATTTGCCTGCAACTGCCCTCAACCAAGCACAACCGCAGATTTGACAACTGGAACTTTGGCCCACATGGCGGATTATGCCTTGCGTATCCTCAAAAGGGACACACGCATTACAAAAATGATGAACGATGACGATTACTGGTTGGCCTGCCTCCTTGATCCTCGCTATAAAGGCAAATTGCAAAATATTATGCCACATGAGAACTTGGAACTAATATTAGCAACAAAACAATCAACTCTTGTTGACCGTTTGCTTCTGGCATTCCCTGCACACAGCGCCCGTGATCGTTCTCACACGAGCTCCAGGGACCAGCAGACCAGAGGTGTTAGAGGGGCAGAAATCAGAAGTGGCGTTGGCCAGAGGGGTTTTCTGACCAGGTTGTGGAGTGATTTTGCTATGACCGCAGACATTACAGGTACTGCAGCATCAATTCAAAGTGACAGGAGACAACATTTGTCCAGTATGGTTACAAACTATTTTTCATCCCTTATCGACGTTCTCCCTCAACCGTCATTCCCATTTGATTACTGGGCATCCAAATTAGACACCTGGCCAGAATTGGCAGAATATGCATTGCAGGAGCTTGCTTGCCCGGCAGCTAGTGTCCTATCAGAAAGAGTATTCAGTGCTGCAGGTTCAATACTAACTGAAAAAAGGACTCGTCTGGCTACCCAAATTGTAGATGATCTAACCTTCATTAAAATGAACCACAACTGGATTTCGAAATCTTTTGCCCCACCTTGCCCGGCTGACACCTAACTTTCCTATGAAAAGGTCTTGCCTGTGGACTCTTCTGAATGACTTTTCCAATCTCGTAATTTTCTGCACCTGATTGTCCAGCATACGACATGTTTACTCCTAACAAAATGGCCAAACTCCCCACACGGGGCCGTGGTATCGCCACTTTGCGCCAGCACCCGTGAGAGTGCTGTTTGTCTGAAGAGGTGGGTGTGCCCGCTTTTGGTCGACGGCACTGCCACTGGGTCCCTCATAGTACAATAAAGTGTCTCTGGCGGTGGTGGTGCGCACCCAACGTCAGACACACCATTGTAATATGAGGGGCCCTGGGCCTGTACCGCCGGCCACAAGACAGTTCCCCCCCCAGCTCAAACAGTGCTCTACCACTAGCAAAATTATCTCTCACAGCTTCACCAATGTTTAGTCTATGCGCTGACATCCTTCAATGCCTGGCACTGACAATACCATTGTTTTGACATTTTTGTTATGTTAGGCCTTCGAAGCCTGTCTGCGGTCCGTTCTTTCTACAACTACTACACTGACCAGGCCACTGCTGGCCGTGTTCCCCTGGAACCAATTTAAACTTGCCTACAGCCAGCCCAATTTTGTTATGTTAGGCCTTCTTAGCCTGTCTGCCGTCACTCCTTCCACTAGACTTCCACTGACCAGACCACTGTTGCCGTGTACCCCTGGAACCAATTTTAAATTGCCAACAGCCAAATGTTATTATGTTAGGCCTTTGATGCCTGTCTGCCGTCACTCCTTCCACTAGACTTCCACTGACCAGACCACTGTTGCCCGTGTACCCCTGGAACCAATTTTAAATTGCCAACAGCCCAATGTTATGATGTTAGGCCTTTGATGCCTGTCTGCCGTCACTCCTTCCACTAGGCCTCCACTGACCTGTCTACTGCTGCCCGTGTTCCCATGGAACCAATTGTAAATTGCCTACAGCCAGCCCATTTTATTACGTTAGGCCTTCGAAGCCTGTCTGCGGTCCCTCCTTCCACTAGGCCTCCACTTACCTGTCTACTGCTGCCCGTGTTCCCCTGGAACCAATTTTAAATTGCCTACAGGCAGCCCAATTTATTATGTTAGGCCTTCGAAGCCTGTCTGCGGTCCCTCCTTCCACTAGGCCTCCACTTACCTGTCTACTGCTGCCCGTGTTCCCCTGGAACCAATTTTAAATTGCCTACAGCCAGCCCATTTTATTATGTTAGGCCTTCGAAGCCTGTCTGCGGTCCCTCCTTCCACTAGGCCTCCACTGACCTGTCTACTGCTGCCCGTGTTCCCCTGGAACCAATTTTAAATTGCCTACAGCCAGCCCATTTTATTATGTTAGGCCTTCGAAGCCTGTCTGCGGTCCCTCCTTCCACTAGGCCTCCACTTACCTGTCTACTGCTGCCCGTGTTCCCCTGGAACCAATTTTAAATTGCCTACAGGCAGCCCAATTTATTATGTTAGGGCTTCGAAGCCTGTCTGCGGTCCCTCCTTCCACTAGGCCTCCACTGACCTGTCTACTGCTGCCCGTGTTCCCCTGGAACCAATTTTAAACTGCCTACAGGCAGCCCAATTTATTATGTTAGGGCTTCGAAGCCTGTCTGCGGTCCCTCCTTCCACTAGGCCTCCACTGACCTGTCTACTGCTGCCCGTGTACCCCTTGAACCAACATCATAAAATAAAAAAAAAAGTATTTTGCTTATAAAAAAGACAATACTGGTGAGATATCAAATGCAGACATTTTAACATTAAAAACAAACACACAACTAAGATCTGGTACAGTACTAAAAATGGCCACCAGCTACAATTACTTTATCCTGCAAGTATTTAACTGAAAGGTTTTTTAAATTGAAAACACAGATATGGCATCCACCGAGTGTTGTCCTGTCGCGTCTTCTTTATATTATTGCCGAGAAGATGCAAAACAATGAAAATAATAAAATCATTAATTACCAAAATAATAGAGAAAGTCAACACCACATTGCAAATAAACATTCATTCCAAATAAAGAAGCAGGGCGCGTCCGAGGGTGAGTATATACCTAATAAGAATATAATCACCCTCGGACGCGCAATGCTTATTTCCAACAGCCTTCCTTCCTAAGAATCAGCCCTTCCGTGGTGTAGAGAGACGTTGTGTTACACTTCAAGGTGTTCCCCAGGTTGTCTTTCCTGAGCTTCGATCTTCCGGCTCTCGTTTAGTAGTTCTTGGAAACTACACTGCATTAGGCCTTCAAATTGGGTATGGGGTGTAGAGAGAGGGTTTGTTACACTCCAAGGTGTTCCCCAGGTTGCCTTTCCTGAGCTTCGATCTTCCGGCTCTCGTTTAGTAGTTGTTGGAAACTACGCTGCATTAGGCCTTCAAATTGGGTATGGGGTGTAGAGAGAGGGTGTGTTACACTCCAAGGTGTTCCCCAGGTTGCCTTTCCTGAGCTTCGATCTTCCGGCTCTCGTTTAGTAGTTCTTGGAAACTACACTGCATTAGGCCTTCAAATTGGGTATGGGGTGTAGAGAGAGGGTGTGTTACACTCCAAGGTGTTCCCCAGGTTGCCTTTCCTGAGCTTCGATCTTCATGCTCTCGTTTAGTAGTTGTCGGAAACTACGCTGCATTAGGCCTACAAATTGGGTATGGGGTGTAGAGAGAGGGTTTGTTACACTCCAAGGTGTTCCCCAGGTTGCCTTTCCTGAGCTTCGATCTTCCGGCTCTCGTTTAGTAGTTGTTGGAAACTACGCTGCATTAGGCCTTCAAATTGGGTATGGGGTGTAGAGAGAGGGTGTGTTACACTCCAAGGTGTTCCCCAGGTTGCCTTTCCTGAGCTTCGATCTTCCGGCTCTCGGTTAGTAGTTCTTGGAAACTACACTGCATTAGGCCTTCAAATTGGGTATGGGGTGTAGAGAGAGGGTGTGTTACACTCCAAGGTGTTCCCCAGGTTGCCTTTCCTGAGCTTCGATATTCCGGCTCTCGTTTAGTAGTTGTTGGAAACTACACTGCATTAGGCCTACAAATTTGGTATGGGGGAAACATTGGCGCATCTGCGGTCCCTCCTTCCTCTAGGCCTCCACTGACCTGTCTACTGCTGCCCATGTTCCCCTGGAACCAATTTTAAATTGCCTACAGCCAGCCCATTTTATTATGTTAGGCCTTCGAAGCCTGTCTGCGGTCCCTCCTTCCACTAGGCCTCCACTTACCTGTCTACTGCTGCCCGTGTTCCCCTGGAACCAATTTTAAATTGCCTACAGGCAGCCCAATTTATTATGTTAGGGCTTCGAAGCCTGTCTGCGGTCCCTCCTTCCACTAGGCCTCCACTGACCTGTCTACTGCTGCCCGTGTTCCCCTGGAACCAATTTTAAACTGCCTACAGGCAGCCCAATTTATTATGTTAGGGCTTCGAAGCCTGTCTGCGGTCCCTCCTTCCACTAGGCCTCCACTGACCTGTCTACTGCTGCCCGTGTACCCCTTGAACCAACATCATAAAATAAAAAAAAAAGTATTTTGCTTATAAAAAAGAAAATACTGGTGAGATATCAAATGCAGACATTTTAACATTAAAAACAAACACACAACTAAAATCTGATACAGTACTAAAAATGGCCACCAGCTACAATTACTTTATCCTGCAAGTATTTAACTGAAAGGTTTTTTAAATTGAAAACACAGATATGGCATCCACCGAGTGTTGTCCTGTCGCGTCTTCTTTATATTATTGCCGAGAAGATGCAAAACAATGAAAATAATAAAATCATTAATTACTAGTGTTGAGCGATACCGTCCGATACTTGAAAGTATCGGTATCGGATAGTATCGGCCGATACCCGAAAAATATCGGATATCGCCGATACCGATATCCGATACCAATACAAGTCAATGGGACATCAAGTATCGGAATGTATCCTCATGGATCCCAGGGTCTGAAGGAGAGGAAACTCTCCTTCAGGCCCTGGGATCCATATCAAAGTGTAAAATAAAGAATTAAAATAAAAAATATTGTTATATTCACCTCTCCGGCGGCCCCTGGACATCAGCGGGAGGATCCGGCGTCCGGCACGGCTTCTTTCTTCAAAATGCGCGCCTTCAGGACCTGTGGAATGACGTCCCGGCTTCTGATTGGTCGCGTGCCGCCCATGTGACCGCCACGCGACCAATCAGAAGCCGCGACGTCATTCCTCAGGTCCTAGAAGGCGCTCATTCTAGGACTTTAGCTGAGGAATGACGTCGCGGCTTCTGATTGGTCGCGTGGCGGTCACATGGGCGGCACGCGACCAATCAGAAGCCGGGACGTCATTCCACAGGTCCTGAAGGCGCGCATTTTGAAGAAAGAAGCCGTGCCGGACGCCGGATCCTCCCGCTGATGTCCAGGGGCCGCCGGAGAGGTGAATATAACAATATTTTTTATTTTAATTCTTTATTTTACACTTCCGATACCGATACCCGATATCACAAAAATATCGGATCTCGGTATCGGAATTCCGATACCGCAAGTATCGGCCGATACCCGATACTTGCGGTATCGGAATGCTCAACACTATTAATTACCAAAATAATAGAGAAAGTCAACACCACATTGCAAATAAACATTCATTCCAAATAAAGAAGCAGGGCGCGTCCGAGGGTGAGTATATACCTAATAAGAATATAATCACCCTTGGACGCGCAATGCTTATTTCCAACAGCCTTCCTTCCTAAGAATCAGCCCTTCCGTGGTGTAGAGAGACGTTTTGTTACACTCCAAGGTGTTCCCCAGGTTGCCTTTCCTGAGCTTCGATCTTCCGGCTCTCGTTTAGTAGTTGTTGGAAACTACGCTGCATTAGGCCTTCAAATTGGGTATGGGGTGTAGAGAGATGGTGTGTTCCACTCCAAGGTGTTCCCCAGGTTGCCTTTCCTGAGCTTCGATCTTCCGGCTCTCGTTTAGTAGTTCTTGGAAACTACACTGCATTAGGCCTTCAAATTGGGTATGGGGTGTAGAGAGAGGGTGTGTTACACTCCAAGGTGTTCCCCAGGTTGCCTTTCCTGAGCTTCGATCTTCATGCTCTCGTTTAGTAGTTGTCGGAAACTACGCTGCATTAGGCCTACAAATTGGGTATGGGGTGTAGAGAGAGGGTTTGTTACACTCCAAGGTGTTCCCTAGGTTGCCTTTCCTGAGCTTCGATCTTCCGGCTCTCGTTTAGTAGTTGTTGGAAACTACGCTGCATTAGGCCTTCAAATTGGGTATGGGGTGTAGAGAGAGGGTGTGTTACACTCCAAGGTGTTCCCCAGGTTGCCTTTCCTGAGCTTCGATCTTCCGGCTCTCGTTTAGTAGTTCTTGGAAACTACACTGCATTAGGCCTTCAAATTGGGTATGGGGTGTAGAGAGAGGGTGTGTTACACTCCAAGGTGTTCCCCAGGTTGCCTTTCCTGAGCTTCGATCTTCCGGCTCTCGTTTAGTAGTTCTTGGAAACTACACTGCATTAGGCCTACAAATTGGGTATGGGGTGGAGAGAGATGGTGTGTTACACTCCAAGGTGTTCCCCAGGTTTCCTTGCCATTGCTTCGGTCTTCCGACTCTCGTTTAGTAGTTGTAGAAAAGTACACTGCATTAGGCCTACAAAGTGGGTATGGGGTGGAGAGAGATGGTGTGTTACACTCCAAGGTGTTCCCCAGGTTGCCTTTCCTGAGCTTCTATCTTCAGGCTCTCATTAAATTGTGGTTAAATGGAACAACTGCATTTGGCGTACTAGTTGGTTTGGGGCCTACTATTGGTGTCTGCCACTCCTTGCTGTTCTCCTGGTTTCCTGTCCTGAAATTCCATTTTCAGGCTCTCGTTAAGTAGTTGTTAATGTTAGACTGCATTTGGCCTACTAGTTGGGTTGGGGCCTACTATCGGTGTCTGCCACTCCTTGCTGTTCTCCTCCACTGAACAAAGCTGTGCCGCCTGTTTACTACGGTTGCCAATTTTGAACTGCATTTCGACTACTTACTGATTTGGCCCTACTCTCTGTGTCAGCCTCTCATTCCAGTTGTCCTCCACTGCAATGCCCCCTGGTTATTCCTGTGTTACCAATTTTGAACTGCATTTAGCCCACTTTATTCTTTGGGCCTATATCTGTGTTTCCACTTCATCGTGCCCATTGCCCAGCCAGTGATAGATGAGTCTGCTGGTACATTGACCCATAACGCAACATTCCCCGTGCATGCTACACAACAACATTGTGACCCTGCTGAAAGTCAGGTTGCTCTTCCCGCATACCATACCACCTTACACGGGGACAAAGAGGAAGGTGCAGATGAAAGTGCAGGTTCCTTCATCAGGTGGGGGGAGGAATACTAGTTGGCGACGTCACTGGCACAGGGCCTCTCATAGTACGCAAAAGTGTTGCTGCCGGTGGGAGGCGCCCCCGCCGTGCAAACACACCGCTGTACTTTGAGGGGCCCTGTGCCAGTGCCAATGCCAACAAGTGGGCCCCCCCTGCTTGCTCAGGATCACAGCACTTGCAAAGTTGAAATACTTACCTCTCCCTGCTCCACTGCCGTGACGTGGTCCAGATTTCCTGGGCCCACTAATTACTTGAACCAGCCCTACCCCACACAACTTTAGCCAAATGACCCCCAATTTCAATTGCCTTCCAATTATTATAAGGTAAATTACGCTTGACAAGCTTCATTAAGAAGAATGGATGGTTTTGACATTAAAATGTTTTCCTGGCCCCCACTCACTGCCGACTATGCTGCCCCATTGATTTGCATTGGGTTTCGTGTTTCGGTCGATCCCGACTTTTCGCCATAATCGGCCGATTTCACTCGACCCGACTTTTGAGATAGTCGGGTTTCGCGAAACCCGGCTCGACTCTAAAAAGGTCAAGGTCGCTCAACTCTACTGCCCTCTCCTCCACCTACACACACACAGACACACACACACACAGCACTATTTGCCTCTCTGCATACACACACACACCACCTCACCTCTGCGCATGGCATCCTGAAGCTGCACTGTGTCTCACACAGCTGCAGCGCTGAATGATGATGTCATTGAAGCATGGGCAGGAAGCAGGACAGATCCCTGCAGCTCCACTCCACTGCCATCTTCTCTTGCAGGCAGTGGAGTTGCAGGGATTGTTCCTTGCCTGCCACACAATCTGGCCAGGGGCCTCCTGAAGCCTTGGGGCTGGATAAACTGGCCAGATTTCCCTCATTATTAGCCACCCTGCAGGGGCCCCCTGGAACCTCCCGGCCCCAGTGAAGCTGCACCAGTTGAACAGGCGGTATGTCCACCCATGTTACTTACCATATGTATGGTCATAGCATTGTGTGTGTTTGTAGTGTGCATCTGCAAACCCATGCATGCATTAAAATAAACAAGCAATATGCAATTAATTTGTCATTGAGCAGTAAATCACCTTCTTAGCAGCCATACTTCAAGGCGTCAGGCTGTGTGCACACGGTGCGCTTTTGAAGCATTTTTTCTGCTTGGAAATGGGCCAAAAGCACTAGGAAATCCTTTTGCCAGCTCATTCAATGAGAATTTTGAAGTACTGTGCACATGAACAGTATGGTAATTTTCCTGTGAGCATTTGCAGTGTGCTTTTTCTGCAGCATGTCAATTCTTTGTGTGAAGTTTTATCGTTTTTCACCTATTGACTTCAAATTAGTCAGTCAAATCTGCAGCAAAAATGCAAGCATATAAGTGTTTGCAGATTTCATTAGTTTATGCTTGTGTTTTTACGGACTTCCTATGGTGTTTCCCCTACTGCCATATGTGTGACAGCACAAGAAACACAGACAGTTCTGATTGGCGGTAAAGTTACCATAGGTAAGAATGTTACCGTCGGCCAGAGTGCTGCATTGTCATGCAGTCAGAGGTCAGCGTGACCCTGCAGATGTGAATGTGGCCCACGAAAGTCATCTTACTGCAGGTCGCTGACTTTGGCTGATGAGAGACTACTACTCCCATCAGGCGTTGTTTCATGCAACTGAAAACAGTTATAGCAGGCACAGCGGATAGGAAAAGTAGTCTATCGTTAGCTGGCGCCTGTGTTCAAATGAAAAAAAAAAAGGAAAAGAATAAAACATTAAAAAATGTTAAATACATATTCAAATTAAAATAAAAAACAACATATACTCACCTTAATGCCCAAACCTGTCTCCTGACAACAATAAAAAATAATTATCAAGAATATACTCTCCTTTCTGCCGTAATCCAGAGTGTCTCACTGTGAGTTCACTAGTAGAACAGTCATATCCGGAGATGTGATTGCCCTAACTGGCAGCGGGTTACACACTGACAGGGGCATCATCACTCCAGCAGTATATAGCGCTGAGAGAGGTCACACAAGGTCATCAGATGATGAGCTCTGGTGATCTCATTTATGGCACCACTGCTGCATGAGATCATCAGAGCTCATCAGCTGATGAACTCCGGTGAACTTTATCACCACAGCTCAGCACCATACACTGCAGGAGTGATTACCACTTGTGTCAGTGTGTAGTTGGCTGTCCTTGAGAGCAGTCATGTCAGTTATTGCTCTCAAAATCAACCCCTCCCCAACTAGCACCTTACTTGCTACTGCACTGCACCATTTCTGGGGCATCTGAGAGCTGATGTTTTTAGTTTGGTCGTGAGCCAATATCCATGGTCCTTTCCTAGGCTATTAATATCAGCCCACAGCTGTCTTCCTTGCCTTTGCTGGTTAGATTTTACAGGGGGACCTTACGTAAACTTTTCTCTGGGGTCCCCCTGTAAACTAACCAGTAAAGGCTAAGCAAAGAGCTCTGAGCATATATTAATCCCTTAAAGGGAACCTGTCACCTGAATTTGGCGGGCTCTGTTAATGGTCCGATGGGCAGTGTTTTCTGTTCTTTCATGCACCCCTTCCTTTCCCGCTGGCTGCAATATTGTTTTGAATATGATTTGGTTTCCTCCGTAGTACACGCGTGCGCAATGCAATATCGCCTTGCGCACGCGCAGTATGCTTTGCCCAACTGCGGGCAAAGCAGTTGCCGGCGCACTATGTCCCGGAAGTATTTCGCTGTGTTCCAGAACATAGTGCGCCAGCGCATGCGCACTAATGCTTTTCGGCTTTGCCCACAGTTGGGCAAAGCATACTGCATGTGCGCAAGGCGAGATTGCATTGCGCACGCGTGTAGTACAGAGGAAAACGAATTACATTCAAGACAATATTGCGGCCAGCGGAAAAGGAAGTGGAGCATGAAAGAACAGAAAACACCACCCATCAGACTATTAACAGAGCCCGCCAAATTCAGGTGACAGAGTCCCTTTAGCGACCAGAGATATTTACATTTTTGGGTTTTCGTTTTTTGCTCCCCTTCTTCCCAGAGCCATAATTTTATTATTTTTCTGTCAATATGGTCATGTGAAAAAAGTTCCAAGTGCGGTGAAATTGCAAAAAAGTGCTATTCCACAGAAATGGTGCCATTTTCCAAGACTTGTAGAATCTACATTTTTGGGAGCTGGAGCTGGGTGAGGGCTTATTTTTTATGTGCAGAGCTGATGTTTTTATTGATACCATTTTGGTGTAAGTACGATCTTTTGATCGGCTGCTATTGCATTTTATTGCAATGTAGTGGCTACCAAAAAAATGTAATTCTGGCATTTTGAATATTTTTTATCATTAAGCCTTTAGCGATCGGGTTAATTCTTTTTTTTCATTTTGATAGATTTGGCGATTCTGAGCACAGTGATACCAAATATGTGTATATTTGATTTTTTTTTATTGTTTTACTTTGAATGGGGTGAAAGAAGGTGATTTAAACTTTTATAGAATTTTTTATTTTTTTATATTTTTTAAAACATGGGAGACCAGAAGCTTCAATACTTTGATCGCCTCTGCTACACACAGGTGATGATCAGATCACCTGGGTGTAGCAAAAATGCTCACTTGCTATGAGCGCTGACCACAGTAATCTGGCAATGACAGTAATCTGGCAATGACAACCACATAAGTCTGCTTCACATCTCAGTTTGTCATGCCAATCCATCGGTGACCTGCATTCATGTGACGGGATCACCAATGGGCGGGATTAGTAGAGCACTTCTGATAAGCGCGAGTTAAATGCCACTTTCAGAAATTGACAGCGGTATTTAACTAGTTAACAGCTACGGGTGGATTGCGATTCCACCCAAGGCTGTTGCATGCACATGTCAGCTGTATCTATCAGCTGACATGTGCCCAGAAAAGTGCAGTCTCAGCAATACAGCCCTCACCAAACAGGGGGAGTTCAATATCGGTGTCCTGTTATGCCCAATGTTGGGAAGAGGTTAATAGCCTCGGAATATTTATGGTATTGGCTCCTTACAAGAATAGTAACAACTTTCAAGTATTGCGGTGCATGCTGATTTCTGCCAGTTTCTGTGTGGTTACAGCCTATGTAAGTTCATTCTGTTAATGATCCTACATAAGCAGGTGACTGTGTGTGTGTGTTTCTTTCACTTTTTACTTATCGGTTTTGTATTGAGGGTGTTTGGCTGACATCTCTTTATTACTAAACCTAGAGCTTGGTGTCAGCGACAGTTTCTAAGCTGATGCCACTGCATCAGAATGAAAAAAAGGTGTTGAAGCAGTAAATTACATCACAAAAGATTTTTTTTTAAATCGTTATATTTAGCTAAAAAAAGCATTAATTGTTGTACAAAAATGCATGCAAAAAATGCATACAAAAACGCTCCATATATGCGATAAAAGTAAAAATTTTTGCATCAGCGTTTTTCTACCTAGATATAGAGAAACCTTGCAGAAATTTCAGCAAGCAAATACTCATGTGCCCACATACCCTGGCACACATCAAATTCTACCTGAGACCCAAGCCTCACTTTTTGTGCAAAGTGACATGTAGGGTTAGATTGTGATGCATACATAACTATATATAAACAAACTTCAGTATTATTTGTGTACTGATTCCACTAGTACACATAGTGTTTATATAACTATCACGGAAGGTACAAAGGAGCACTGTGGGGGGCTTAACCCTTACCTCTCCTGCACAGGACATACAACTTAGTGTTGAGCGATACCTTCCGATATTCGGAAGTATCGGTATCGGATTAGATCGGCTGATATCGACAAAATATTGGATATCGCCGATACCCGATACCAATGCAAGTCAATGGGACAAAAATATTGGAATTTAAATAAACCCTTTCTTTTCTTGTGGTTAATTCCACATGAAGGAAAACAACAAAGAACGTAGAATGTATCAGGGGAGGTGGAGGAGACAATAAAGGCATAGAGGTTTAGCCAAAATTAAATGGAACAGCAGGAATTAATTTTTTTAAGACGTTCGGAGTTACAAAGATATTGACTATGTTTAGATTTTTTATATTTTGTCAGATATTTATGTTTCACTACTTACATGCTCTGCACCTTTTTTTTACTTCTCCCTCACTTTCCTCTTCATCATCCTCAGCAGCATCTTTTTCATCAATATCTTCTTCACCTTATTCATCTTCTTCTTCACCTTCTTCCTATTATTCTTTTTGTAAAAATTCTCCATATTCCTCTTATTCAACTCTTATTCTTCTTCATATTCTACTTCTTCATCTTCTTCATATTCTTCTTCTTCATAATATTCTTATTTGTGACAGGCATTCCTGTAGTTGAGATCTATAAAAATTTGAAGATTACACCTTCCGTTCTGCCTGTCACAAAAGATTTACAACAGTATTTGTCCGCGTTCAGTTTTGCCTGCAGCAGCAGGTATTTTCCAGGGGCACCACGAGGAGGAATGGACTCACCCCCATACACTGCTTAGTCTTCTTCTGCTTATAATTTAGATAATATCTTTTTCTCTGATTTTTAGTCTTATGCTTAATGTTCTTCTGCTTTTTGTTCTGCAGCTTCTTGTTCTTCTGCTTCTTGGTCTTCAGGGTCGTCATCTTTAGGGTCTTGAACTTGGAAATGTAGCAGAAGGTACAAGAGCAAAAGACCCTGCCGAGAACCAGCTGATGGTACTGGAACCTGTTACTAAGCCGGAGGTACCCGTGCCTGAAAGCACTACCAATGTCCACCTGACGTTGGTGGAACTCGGACACCAAGAAGGAGGCACCTAAGCCAAAGGCTCTGCCCAAAACCAGCTGACGGTGCTGGAACCAGGATGGGGAGAAGGCGGAAGAGCAAAAGACACTGCCGAGTACCAGCTGACGGTATTGGAACCCGGATGGCGACCCGAAGGTAGAAGAGCCAATGGCACGACCAAGGACCAGCTGACAGTACTGGAACCTGGTTACTAAGCAGGAGGTACCCGTGCCTGAAAGCACTACCAAGGACCACCTGACGCTGGTGGAACCCGGATACTCAGAAGGAGGCACCTAAGCCAAAGTGTTGTGAATTCTGTTGTCGAGCTCCCTCCTGTGGTCGTGAATGGTACTTCGGCGAGTTCTGTCTATGGGCTCCCTCTGGTGGCTATGAGTGAAGCTGCGGCTTCTGAGGTTCCTTACACAGGTGACGTGGGTTATCCTTTGGTTGGCTGCTCTATTTAACTCCTCTCAGATCGTTACTCCATGCCAGCTGTCAATGTTTTTGCATTTGTTCAGTTCGCTCCTGGATCTCTCTGGTGACCTGCCTTCTCCTGCAGAAGCTAAGTTCCTGATAGTCATTATTTGCTCTTTGTTTTCTTGTCCAGCTGGTTATCATGATTTTGTGTTGTTAGCTGGAAGCTCTGGGATGCAGAGTGGTCCCTCCACACCGTGAGTCGGTGCGGAGGTCTTTTATGCACACTCTGCGTGGTCTTTTGTAGGTTTTTATGCTGATCGCAAAGTTACCTTTCCTATCCTCTGTCTATTTAGTAAGTCTGGCCTCCCTTTGCTGAAACCTGTTTCATCTCTGCGTTTGTGACTTTCATCTTGACTCACAGTCAATATATGTGGGGGGCTTCCTTTACCTTTGGGGAATTTCTCTGAGGCAAGGTAGTTTTTATTTTCCATCTCTAGGGCTAGATAGTTCTTAGGCTGTGACGAGGCGCCTAGGTCTGGTCAGGAGCGCTCCACGGCTATTTCTAGTGTGTGTGATAGGATTAGGGCTTGCGGTCAGCAGAGTTCCCACATCCCAGAGCTCGTCCTGTATTATGTTTAACTATCAGGTCATTCCGGGTGCTCCTAACCACCAGGTCATAACAGTACAGCTGGCCCGAAGTATTAATGCATCTCAATAGAGAGATAAGAGAACTTCTGAGACCATTTTTTTTCTTTGCACTGTGTTTTGTTTCTCTTTTCCCTAGACCTTTGGGTGGTTCAGGACACAGGTGTAGGTATGGACATTCAAGGTCTGTCCTCTTGTGTGGATCATCTCACTACAAGGGTACAAAACATTCAAGATTTTGTGGTTCAGAATCCTATGTTAGAGCCTAGAATCCTATTCCTGACTTATTTTCTGGGGATAGATCTAGGTTCTTGAATTTCAAAAATAATTGTAAACTGTTTCTAGCTTTGAAACCCCGCTCCTCTGGTGACCCCGCTCAACAAGTAAAAATCATTATATCTTTGTTGCGTGGTGACCCTCAAGACTGGGCATTTTCCCTTGCGCCAGGAGATCCTGCATTGCGTGATGTTGATGCGTTTTTTCTGGCACTTGGATTGCTTTATGATGAACCAAATTCAGTGGATCAGGCAGAGAAAATCGTGCTGGCTTTGTGTCAGGGTCAGGATGAAGCGGAGGTGTACTGTCAGAAGTTTAGAAAGTGGTCTGTGCTTACTCAGTGGAATGAATGTGCCCTGGCAGCAATTTTCAGAAAGGGTCTTTCTGAATCCCTTAAGGATGTCATGGTGAGATTTCCCACGCCTGCTGGTCTGAATGAGTCTATGTCTTTGGCCATTCAGATCGATCGGCGCATGTGTGAGCGCAAAGTTGTGCACCATCTGGCGGTCTTCTCTGAGCATAGGCCTGAGCCTATGCAGTGTGATAGGACTTTGACCAGAGCTGAAAGGCAAGAACACAGACGTCGGAATGGGCTGTGTTTTTACTGTGGTGAATCCACTCATGCTATCTCCGATTGTCCTAAGCGCACTAAGCGGTTCGCTAGGTCTTTCACCATTGGTACGGTACAGTCTAAATTTCTTTTGTCCGTTACTCTGATTTGCTCTCTGTCGTCCTATTCTGTAATGGCAATTGTGGATTCAGGCGCTGCCCTGAATTTGATGGATCTGGAGTTTGCCAGGCGCTGTGGTTTTTTCTTGGAGCCCTTGCAGTATCCTATTCCATTGAGAGGAATTGATGCTACGCCTTTGGCCAAGAATAAGCCTCAGTACTGGACTCAATTGACCATGTGCATGGCTCCTGCACATCGGGAGGATATTCGCTTTTTGGTGTTGCATAATCTGCATGATGTGGTCGTTTCGGGGTTGCCATGGCTACAGGTCCATAATCCAGTGTTGGATTGGAAATCTATGTCTGTGTCCAGCTGGGGTTGTCAGGGGGTACATGGTGATGTTCCATTGCTGTCTATTTCGCCTTCCACTCCTTCTGAAGTCCCTGAGTTTTTATCAGATTACCGGGATGTATTTGAAGAGCCCAAATCCGGTGCCCTACCCCCTCATAGGGATTGCGACTGTGCTATTAATTTGATTCCTGGTAGTAAGTTTCCTAAGGGCCGTCTGTTTAATTTTTCTGTGCCAGAGCACGCCGCTATGCGGAGTTATATAAAGGAATCCTTGGAGAAGGGTCATATTCGTCCGTCGTCGTCACCATTGGGAGCAGGGTTCTTTTTTGTGGCCAAGAAGGATGGTTCTTTGAGACCTTGTATTGATTACCGCCTTCTTAATAAGATCCCAGTCAAATTTCAGTATCCTTTGCTGCTGCTGTCTGATTTATTTGCTCGGATTAAGGGTGCTAGTTGGTTCACCAAGATAGATCTGCGTGGTGCGTATAATCTTGTGCGAATTAAACAGGGTGATGAATGGAAAACGGCATTTAATACGCCCAAGGGCCATTTTGAGTACCTGGTTATGCCATTCGGGCTTTCTAATGCTCCATCTGTGTTTCAGTCCTTTATGCATGACATCTTCCGAGAGTACCTGGATAGATTCATGATTGTATATTTGGATGACATTTTGGTCTTTTTGGATGATTGGGAGTCTCATGTGAAGCAGGTCAGAATGGTGTTCCAGGTCCTTCGTGCAAATTCCTTGTTTGTGAAGGGGTCAAAGTGTCTCTTTGGTGTTCAGAAGGTTTCATTTTTGGGTTTCATTTTTTCCCCTTCTACTATCGAGATGGACCCTGTTAAAGTTCAGGCCATTCACGATTGGACTCAGCCGACATCTGTGAAGAGCTTGCAGAAGTTCCTGGGCTTTGCTAATTTTTATCGTCGCTTCATTGCCAATTTTTCCAGTATTGCTAAACTGTTGACTGATTTGACCAAGAATGGTGCTGATGTGGTCAATTGGTCTTCTGCGGCTGTAGAGGCTTTTCAGGAGTTGAAGCGACGTTTTGCTTCTGCCCCTGTGTTGTGCCAGCCAGATGTTTTGCTCCCTTTTCAGGTTGAGGTTGATGCTTCTGAAATTGGAGCAGGGGCTGTTTTGTCGCAAAGAAGTTCTGATGGCTCGATGATTCGAGGAGTGGCGACATTGGCTTGAAGGAGCTAAACATCGCGTGGTGGTCTTGACGGATCACAAGAATTTAACTTATCTCGAGTCTGCCAAATGGTTGAATCCTAGAGGGGCTCGATGGTCTCTCTTTTTCTCCCGTTTTGATTTTGTGGTTTCATACCTTCCGGGATCTAAGAATGTGAAGGCTGACGCCCTGTCAAGGAGTTTTGTGCCTGACTCTCCGGGTGTTCCGGAGCCGGCGGGTATTCTTAAAGAAGGGGTAATTTTGTCTGACATTTCCCCTGATTTGCGGCGTGTGCTGCAAAAGTTTCAGGCTGATAGACCTGACCGTTGTCCTACGGAGAAACTGTTTGTCCCTGATAGATGGACTAGTAGAGTTATCTCTGAGATTCATTGTTCAGTGTTGGCTGGTCATCCTGGAATCTTTGGTACCAGAGATTTGGTGGCTAGATCCTTTTGGTGGCCTTCTTTGTCACGGGATGTGCGTTCTTTTGTGCAGTCCTGTGGGACTTGTGCTCGGGCTAAGCCCTGCTGTTCTCGTGCCAGTGGGTTGCTTTTGCCCTTGCCGATCCCGAAGAGGCCCTGGACGCATATTTCCATGGATTTTATTTCAGATCTCCCTGTTTCTCAAAGGATGTCGGTCATTTGGGTGGTTTGTGATCGCTTCTCTAAGATGGTCCATTTGGTACCCTTATCTAAATTGCCTTCCTCCTCTGATTTGGTGCCATTGTTTTTCCAGCATGTGGTTCATTTGCATGGCATTCCAGAGAACATCGTCTCGGACAGAGGTTCCCAGTTTGTTTCGAGGTTTTGGCGGTCCTTTTGCGCTAAGATGGGCATTGATTTGTCTTTTTCTTCGGCTTTCCATCCTCAGACTAATGGCCAAACCGAACGAACTAATCAGACTTTGGAGACATATCTGAGATGCTTTGTTTCTGCTGATCAGGATGATTGGGTGTCCTTCTTGCCTTTGGCTGAGTTCGCCCTCAATAATCGGGCCAGCTCGGCTACTTTAGTTTCTCCTTTTTTCTGTAATTCTGGTTTCCATCCTCGTTTCTCTTCAGGGCAGGTTGAGCCTTCGGACTGTCCTGGTGTGGATGCGGTGGTGGACAGGTTGCTGCGGATATGGACTCATGTGGTGGACAATTTGACATTGTCCCAGGAGAAGGCTCAACGTTTCGTTAACCGCCGGCGTTGTCTTGGTCCCCGACTTCGTGTTGGGGATTTGGTTTGGTTGTCTTCTCGTCACGTTCCTATGAAGGTTTCCTCTCCTAAGTTTAAGCCTCGTTTCATTGGGCCTTATAAGATTTCTGAAGTTCTTATTCCTGTGTCATTTCGTTTGGACCTTCCAGCTTCTTTTGCCATCCATAATGTGTTCCATAGGTCGTTGTTGCGGAGATACGTGGCGCCTATGGTTCCCTCTGTTGATCCCCCTGCCCCGATGTTGGTTGAGGGGGAGTTGGAGTATGTGGTGGAGAAGATTTTGGATTCTCGTGTTTCGAGACAGAAACTTCAGTACCTGGTTAAGTGGAAGGGTTATGGTCAGGAAGATAATTCCTGGGTTTTTGCCTCTGATGTTCATGCTGCCGATCTTGTTCGTGCCTTTCATCTGGCTCATCCTGATCGACCTGGGGGCTCTGGTGAGGGTTCGGTGACCCCTCCTCAAGGGGGGGGTACTGTTGTGAATTCTGTTGTCGAGCTCCCTCCTGTGGTCGTGAATGGTACTTCGGCGAGTTCTGTCTATGGGCTCCCTCTGGTGGCTATGAGTGAAGCTGCGGCTTCTGAGGTTCCTTACACAGGTGACGTGGGTTATCCTTTGGTTGGCTGCTCTATTTAACTCCTCTCAGATCGTTACTCCATGCCAGCTGTCAATGTTTTTGCATTTGTTCAGTTCGCTCCTGGATCTCTCTGGTGACCTGCCTTCTCCTGCAGAAGCTAAGTTCCTGATAGTCATTATTTGTCCTTTGTTTTCTTGTCAAGGTGGTTATCATGATTTTGTCTTGCTAGCTGGAAGCTCTGGGATGCAGAGTGGTCCCTCCGCACTGTGAGTCGGTGCGGAAGTCTTTTTTGCACACTCTGCGTGGTCTTTTGTAGGTTTTTGTGCTGATCGCAAAGTTACCTTTCCCATCCTCTGTCTATTTAGTAAGTCTGGCCTCCCTTTGCTGAAACCTGTTTCATCTCTGCGTTTGTGACTTTCATCTTGACTCACAGTCAATATATGTGGGGGGCTTCCTTTACCTTTGGGGAATTTCTTTGAGGCAAGGTTGGCTTTATTTTCCATCTCTAGGGCTAGATAGTTCTTAGGCTGTGACGAGGCGCCTAGGTCTGGTCAGGAGCGCTCCACGGCTATTTCTAGTGTGTGTGATAGGATTAGGGCTTGCGGTCAGCAGAGTTCCCACATCCCAGAGCTCGTCCTGCATTATGTTTAACTATCAGGTCATTCCGGGTGCTCCTAACCACCAGGTCATAACACCAAAGGCTCTGCCTGGAACCAGCTGACGGTGCTGGAACCAGGATGGGGAGCAGGAGGCAGAAGAGCAAAAGACACTGCTGAGAACCAGCTGACGGTACTGGAACCCGGATGGCGACCCAAAGGTAGAAGAGCCAATGGCACGACCAAGGACCAGCTAACGGTACTGGAACCTGGTTACTAAGCAGGAGGTACCCGTGCCTGAAAGCACTACCAAGGACCACCTGACGTTGGTGGAACTCGGATACCCAGAAGGAGGCACCTAAGCCAAAGGCTCTGCCAGGAACCAGCTGACGGTGCTGGAACCAGGATGGGGAGCAGGAAGCAGAAGAGCAAAAGACACTGCCGAGAACTAGCTGATGGTACTGGAACCCGGATGGTGACCCGAAGGTAGAAGAGCCAATGGCATGACCGAGGACCAGCTGACGGTACTGGAACCTGGTTACTAAGCAGGAGGTACCCGTGCCTGAAAGCACTACCAAGGACTACCTGACGTTGGTGGAACTCAGATACCCAGAAGGAAGCATCTAAGCCAAAGGCTCTGCCTGGAACCAGCTGACAGTGCTGGAACCAGGGGTACCTAGTCAAGATTGTCTTCCCAAGAACCAGCTAATGGTGCTGGAACTCAGATAGGCAGCAGAAGGTCCACAGGAAAAGAAACAATAGCTAGGCCGCGAGACGGCCGCAGTTACCGAAAAACCACAGTCCTACAGGGGGAGCTTGTCCTATTAGCACTACAGAACAAGCCTTGATTGCCACTTCCCGCAGCCCACATAGGAAGCACCTAAACTGCAGGCAACATGGAGTCGGCTAATCCGACCGCAACACGACAGGACAACGTTTTGGAGTCTAAGTGACCTTGACACTACCCAGAAACAGCAGGCGTGCTGGAACTAGGCTGGGCAGGAGGGAGTACCCGTGCCAAAGACACTTCTGAGCCACAACTGGCGGTGTTGGAGCCCAGGGTCATAGCTTGAAACTGACTGTAATAATTGCCGCACACACAGCTGGGGATCAGCTGACGCTACTGAACCCCAATAACAGAGGAGCAGCTATTAACTGTGCAGACAGCACTTCCGAGCACGAACTGGCGGTGTAAGTGCCCAGGGACAGCAGGAGGAACAGAGTGTAGGCCGAAGCCTGCACTGGAGGAGTTTAATATCTGATGTGCCAGCGTGGCGGTCACATGACACATTGCCGCACACACAGCTGTGGATCAGTTGACATTACTGAACCCCAATAAGAGAGTAGCAGCTGTTAACTGTGCAGCCAGCACTTCCAGACACCAAGTGGCAGTATTGGAGCCCAGGGAATCATGGAGGAGCAGAATGGAGGCAGGTTAATGTCTGTTGTTGTGCCAGTGTGGCGGTCGCTGGACACGTTGCCGGATACACAGCAGGGGAGCAGCTGGCTTTACTGAACCCCACTGCCACATGAGTGAGTGCTTTTCTCTGTGCAGCCAGCACTTCCGGGCAACAACTGACAGTGTTGAAGCCCAGGGACAACAGGAGAAGCAGAATGTAGGCCGAAGCCTGCACTGGAGGCAGGTTAATGTCTGTTATTGTGCCAGCGTGGCAGTTGCTGGACCCGTGGCCGGATACACAGCAGGGGAAGAGCTGGCATTACTGAACCCCACTGACACATGAGCGAGTGTTTTTCTCTGTGAAGCCAGCACTTCCGGGCAACAACTGACAGTGTTGAAGCCCAGGGAATCCAGGAGGAGCAGAGTGTAGGCTGAAGCCTGCACTGGAGGCAGGTTAATGTCTGTTATTGTGCCAGTATGGTGGTGGCTGCTGGACACGTTGCCGGATACACAGCAGGGGAACAGCTGGCGTTACTGAACCCCAGTGACACATGAGCGAGTGTTTTTCTCTGTGCAGCCAGCACTTCCGGGCAACAACTGACAGTGTTGAAGCCCAGGGAATCCAGGAGGAGCAGAGTGTAGGCCGAAGCCTGCACTTGAGGCAGGTTAATGTCTGTTATTGTGCCAGCGTGGCGGTTGCTGGACACGTTGCCGGATACATAGCAGGGGAACAGCTGGCGTTACTGAACCTCACTGACACATGAGCGAGTGTTTTTCTCTGTGCAGCCAGCACTTCTGGGCAATAACTGACAGTGTTAAAGCCCAAGGAATCCAGGAGGAGCAGAGTGTAGGCTGAAGCCTGCACTGGAGGCAGGTTAATGTCTGTTATTGTGCCAGCATGGCGGTTGCTGGATACGTTGCCGGATGCACAGCAGGGGAGCAGCTGGCGTTGCTGAACCCCACTGACACATAAGCGAGTGTTTTTCTCTGTGCAGTCAGCACTTCTGGGCACTAACTGGCGGTATTGGAGCCCGGGGAATCCAGGAGGAGCAGAATGGAGGCAGGTTAATGTCTGCTGTTGTGCCAGCATGGCGGTCGCTGGACACATTGCCGGATACACAGCAGGGGAGCAGCTGGCATTACTGAACCCCAATAACACTGGGTCATGTGTTGACTGTGCAGCTGGCACTTCTGAGCAGTAACTGGCGATGTTGGAGCACAGGGATTAAAGTTCAGGTGGTAGAAACATGAACACAACAGGAGACTTGGATACTGTTGCCAACCAAGTAGTTAAACTGGAGGAGGAGTGGCAAATTCCTGTGAGATCCAGGCCTTGTTCATTTCTAGAAAAGTAAGCCGGTCGACATTATCAGATGATAGTCGCATGCGACGGTCTGTTGTTACACCACCTGCGGCACTAAAGACGCATTCCGATAATACACTAGCAGCAGGGCAAGCCAGCAACTCCAATGCATACTGGCTAAGCTCTGGCCATGTATCCAGCTTAGAGACCCAAAACTTGAAGGGGGAAGACCCGTCTGGGAGAACGCTGAGAGGGCAAGACATGTAGTCTGTCCCCATCTGACGGAAACGTGGCCTCCTGCTGAGTGGACTAATCTGTGATGGTGTAGACATTTGTGGCAGGCACACAAAACTTTGCCACTGTTGGGCCAGACTGGTCTTGCCTTGTGCTGAGGCACTGCTTCTGCTCCCTCTTTGTGCAGAGCTTCCTCCACTGCCTTGATGCACTGAGCTGCATTTCAAAGCACTAGCAGCACTTCTCTCGATTGGACTGGCGAAGATGATGGACTGCACCAGCTTGTCTTGGTACTCCCTCAGTTTACGCTCCCGCTGCAATGTTATGAGGGTTTGTAAGTTGTCCCGGTAGCGCGGATCTAGGAGGGTGTACACCCAATAATCAACCATGGTAAGAATGTGGGCGATGCTGTGGTCGTTTCTCAGGCACTGCAGCATGAAGTCAACCATGTGCTGCATACTGCCAACTGGCCAAGAAACGCTGTCCCCTGCTTGAGGCGTGATCTCTGCCTGCTCTGCATCACCTCACCGTCGCTCTACATACTGACTACTGGAGATTTGTGTAACTCCCTCCTCTGGACAGATCTCTTCCTCCTCCATTGACTCCTCCTCATCCTCCTCACAAAGTGTCCCCTGCGTAGGCATTTGAGAGGAACCACGTGGCGCAGACTGTCCAGAAGCAGAAGGCATTTCTAACTCCTCATCCTCCACTTCTTCCACCACCTCATCCATTAGCGCTTGCAGTGTTCTTTCAAGCAGGCAGATAAGGGGGACAGTCATGCTGACTAGTGCATCATCTGCACTTGCCATCCGCGTCGAATCATCGAAGGCATGCAAAACCTGGCAGACATCCTTCATAGTGGCCCAATCAGTGGTTGTGAAGTCTGAATGGCGTGCACTGTGACTTTTTTGCGCCTGATGCAGCTGGTACTCCATTACTGCTGGCTGCTGCACACACAACCGCTACAACATATGTAACGTTGAATTCCACCTGGTGGGTAGGTCACATATTATGCGATGTTCCGGAAGGTGGCAGAATCAGTGCTGCAGAGTTGCAATGCATGGTCTTGCCATGCTGGAACGCCGCAAATGAGCACACTCTAGGCGGACCTTGGGCAGCAGTGCATCAAGATCTGGAAAGTCCCTCAAAAAACTCTGAACGACCAAGTTGAGCACATGTGCCAGACATGGGATGTGAGTGAGGTTGCCTAGGCCCAGAGCTGCCACCAGATTTCGGCCATTGTCACACACTACCATGCCTGGCTGGAGATTCGCTGGCACAAACCACACGTCGCTCTCCTGCTTGATGGCATTCCAGAGCTCCTGCGCTGTGTGGCTTCGATTTCCCAAAGAAATTAATTTCAATATGGCCTGTTGACGTTTGGCCATGGCTGTGCTCATATCGGTCGGATCAGGTAAGCGTTCACGGGTCCATGTGGAGGTGGACCATGACTGCTCCTGCAGCGATGATTCTGAGGAACTGGAGTATGAGGAGTAGTCAATGTGCACAGACTGGATTCCTGCAATCCTAGGAGTTGGCAGAACACGTAGAGCGCCACTATCACGATCTGTACCCGGCTCCACAACATTAACCCAACGGGCAGTGAGGGAAAGGTATCATCCCTGTCCATGGTGACTGGTGCACGCATCTGTGGTGAGGTGGACCTTGCTACTGACGGCATTTAGTAGCACATGTTTAATGTTTCCCTCCACATGCATTTGCAGGGCAGGGATGGCTTGCCTGCTGAAATAAAAGTGGCTGGGCACATTGTATTGTGGGACTGCCAAGCCATCAAGTTACGGAAGCTGTCAGTCTCCACTAGCCTGAATGACAGCATTTCAAGGGACAGTAGTTTTGCAATGCCTCCATTCAGAGCCTGTGCTCATGGGTGGTTTGCTGAGAATGGCCACCTTTTCTCCCATGCCTGTGCTACTGATGGCTGTAGAGTGGGCTGGGAGTGAGAAGATGACTGGGAATGTGGTGCTGTGGGTGGAATTACACTGGGTCTCTGGACAACAGTGCCAGAGGTTCTTCCATGGTGATCCTGTGAGGACACCGAACCAGCTGTGTGTGAGCTGGAGGATGAAGCTACAACATGAGCTGAAGAGGTGGTAGGTGCCGCTGTAGGTTGGCCTAGGTCTTCAGTGTGTTTTTGTAACTCCACCGCGTGCTTGGTCCGCACATGTTTCCACATACTTGTGGTATTGAGGTTGCTGACACTTTTCCCTCATTTGATTTTCTGATGACACAGCTTGCATTTGACAAAACAAATGTCAGGTGCAACTGAGTCAAAAAAGGACCAGGCACTGCAAGTCTTGGGAGCGCCCACTTTGGCTTTCGGAAGAGGCATGCTCTTAATGGGTGCCAAAATGGAGACTACAGGCACCGCAGTCTTCCCCCTCCCTCTCCCTCTTTGGGCCGTTCGGGGAATCTCTTCCTCAGAGCTGCTCCCACCACCTTCCTGTACCTCACGCCATGATGGGTCAAGGACCTCATCGTCTACGCTAACCTCTTCCACCAACTGCTTCTCCTGGGTAGTCTCGGCAGCAGAGTACGCACCAGAAAGTGGCACCTGAGTCTCATCATCAGATGCATACTGAGGTGTGCTGACTGGAGGCACTGTCCCACCCGCCTCTTCAGATTCAGAGAGACAAAGCTGTTGGGCATCACTGCATATTGCCTCTTCTTCACATTCTAGAATGCTGCTTGGCTGGCCCCCTAGTTCCAAGCCAAGAGATTCAGAGAACAGAAGTAGAGATGGCTCCTGTCCTGGGCTCTCTGACTGCCTGGGCAATTTGGCAGGTGGTGAAGAGACAGATGGTTGCTCTTCAGTGCTCTGTGCCTGAGAGGATGTGGCACTAATTGAAGTCGATGCGTTAGCTGCCATCCATCCGACAACGGCTTCAATTTGTTCGTTCCGCAGCAGCGGGGTACGGCGAGCTCCTACAAAGCTGCGCATGAACGTCTGTTCCCTGCTAAAACTGGGGGATGATGAGTCGCCGGTGCCCGCAGCAGGCACAGAATTCCCACGTCCTCTCCCTGCTCCATGCCCACGAACACCTGCCTTACTCCCTGCCTTCTTCATCTTGGTAGACTGATAAAGATAGGCAGAAAAGTACTAAGGGCTTAGTGTGCTTATTCCTGAACAGCTGCTAACAGGTATAAGAAACACTAATTTTTTAAAGTGTGGACTACACTTTAATACAGTATGTGCTAATGTGGCCTACACAACTGTAAAGTGGTGTGTTTGGTGAACTTTATTGTATTTTATTTTTTTGCAGAACAGACACTACAGAGTGAGCTGCACTCACACACAGACGGTGCAGACAGCCGTGAACGGCGCTGCAAGGCCAAAACAATCTCCTCTATGTAATCCTATATAGTGTTTTTCCACAATCTAGCTGGATACGGAGGTAAAGCCACTAATAGGATAAATTTGAAAAAATGTGCAGCAGGCTGCACTAATTGACAAACGGACAATGGAACGGTAGGAGGCAGTGACACACCCTGGGCTGACTACAACCGGCTCTGGCAGTAGAACAGACTACAGAGCGAGCTGCACTCACACACAGACCGTGCACACAGCCATGAATGGCGCTGCAAGGCAAAAACAAGCTCCTCTATGTAATCCTATATAGTGTTTTTCCGCAATCTAGCTGGATACGGAGGGAAAGCCACTAATAGGATAAATTTGAAAAAATGTGCAGCAGGCTGCACTAATTGACAAATGGACAATGGAACGGTATGAGGCAGTGACACACCCAGGGCTGACTACAACCGGCTCTGGCAGTAGAACAGACTACAGAGCGAGCTGCACTCACAGACAGACCGTGCACACAGCCGTGAACAGTGCTGCAAGGCCAAAACAATCTCCTCTATGTAATCCTATATAGTGTTTTTCCACAATCTAGCAGGATACGGAGAGAAAGCCACTAATAGGATAAAATTGAAAAATTGTGCAGCAGGCTGCACTAATTGCAAAAAAGGACAATGGATTGAGCAGTATGAGGAAGTGATGCACCCTGAGCTAACCATGACCGGCTGTGGCTGTGGACAGACTACAGAGTGAGCTGCACTCACACACACAGAGACCTTGCAGACAGCTGTGAACAGCGCTGCAAGGCAAAAGCAAGGTTCTCACACAGCGGTTGCTAAATTAGCCTGGGTAAAGCACAATTAAGCAAATTGCTATCTCAAAACTGGCCCTCAGTCAGAACACAGCGTCCTGTCCCTAACTGAATTCACAGCAGAGTGAACCCAAAATAGCGGCGGCGACTTTTATAGGGCATCGTGACATCATTTCAGCAGCCAATCACAGCCATGCCAGTAGTTACATGCCCACCATGCAAAACAGGATGTGCCCACACTTGTAATCATTCCTCATTGACTGAATTACCGTATTTTTCGGACTATAAGACGCACCGGACTATAAGGCGCACCCAGGTTTTAGAGGTGGAAAATAGGGAAAAAAAATATTTGAAGCTAAAAAATGTGGTAAAATATTTAATAACATAAATGACATACTATTATATGTGGTGTTATTATATATAATAGTATGTTATTATGTTGGAAGCTGCGGGACCAGTGTGGTGTCTGTACTATATGAAGATGCTGGAGGGTGAGTATAAGAATGGGGGCACAGGGCTTATATTTAAAGCACCACTCCAGCACTGCAAAATAACACTGGAGTGCTGCTTTAAAATCCCATGGGAGAACTATAAATCCCAGCATGTTCTGCAGATCCTATGACATGCTGGGAGTTATAGTTCACCAAAGGAGTGGCAGAGTGCTTTATTGTGTTTTGTAAAGACTAACCTCTTAAATGTGGCAGCCAGCCACGCTATGGTGAGGTTAAAGCTGGAGCATCCCATGACTGCACACAGAGCAGTCCCTCGTTTCCTTTCCACAGCACAGGTTATGAGGAAGCTGCAGATTCTAGTGGAGACTGGAGAGCCTGAAGGACCTGTGATGATTATTACGCTACACGGAGGTGAGACGACGAGACGTAGTAAACCCAATAGTGGACCCTCTGGGTCACGGTCCCAGAGCCCCCCAGGGCGAGCAAACCTGATGGATGCGACCCCTATACAGGGAGCGTTAGGAGCAGGCCCAAGGAGGATGATACCGCAACTGCCGGAGCCAAAGGGACGACTGGGTGAAGCAGCGGAGCAGGAACGCAGAGGGAGACGAGGCAGAGAGCTGAAAAGGGAAAACACAAAATAAGGACAAGGCAAAACCAAAAACCAGCAGGAACAGGGAACAGGGGATAACCGGAGGAACAGGGAGAAACCGGAGAAACGGAACACAGAGAGTAATCCTGAGGATGGGCCCAAACACAACGCTGGCGCTAGCAGGAACGCTACAGCGAAGATACACAGGCGCTTACCTGAGGAAGCGCCGAGCAGAAATACCCGGTGGGCGCCGCCATATTGGAGGTGGAGCCACCGGGTCACAACCTCCCAGCAGGCAGAGCGGCGGAAGAGACCCTACGGCGCATGCGCGGACCGCAGCTGTGCCGAGAAGCAGAGAAGCCGAGCCGACCAGAAGAAGAAGGGACGTTAGGAGCGCGCCGGCCGGACAGGTAAGTATCGGCGATCGTGACAGTACCCCCTTTCTTACTCCCCCTTCTTTTAGAGCTGGAAAGAAACCTCTTTAAAATATGGGGCGCATTGATGTTCTCTCGAGGTTCCCATGATCTCTCCTCAGGACCAAATCCCTTCCAGTCAATTAGAAATAGCGTTTGGCCCCTAACTGTCTTTTGAGCTAAAATATCCCTCACCTCGAACTGATCGTTGGAAGAGGAAAAGGATGGGGCAAAAGATGACGAAGAGTGAAAACGATTGAAAACAGCAGGTTTAAGAAGCGAGACATGAAAGGCATTAGGCACACGCAAAGAAGCCGGTAATCTTAACTTATATGCCACCTCATTGATTCGGCTAGAAATTTCAAAAGGACCAATGTAGCGAGGACCTAATTTATGAGAAGGGATTTTTAGCCTAATGTACCGAGAGGAGAGCCAAACCTTATCCCCCGGTAGATATGGGGGAGCATCAAGTCGTCTTTTATCTGCAAACCTTTTCATACGATCAGTAGCTTTTAGAAGTGACTCCTTAGTCTCTAGCCAAATCTTGGAGAACTCCAAGGACAGAGAATCAGCCGCCGGTACGCCTGAAGTGCTGGAAATGGGAAAAGGAATGCCAGGGTGTTGCCCAAAGACCACAAAGAAAGGAGATTTAGAAGAAGATTCATTAGGATGATTGTTATAGGCAAATTCCGCCCAAGGAAGCAAGGAAACCCAATCGTTATGATGAGCATTGGAGAAATGTCGTAGATAGGACGTGAGAATTTGTTTGACGCGCTCCACTTGGCCATTAGACTGAGGATGATAAGCGGAGGAGAAATCTAGAGTTATTTTCATTAAGCCACACAGAGCTCTCCAGAATCGAGTTGTGAACTGGACTCCTCGATCCGAAACAATATGAAGAGGGAAGCCGTGAAGTCGAAAGATATGGCGGATGAAGATCTTCGCCAGTTCGGGAGCAGATGGCAAACCAGATAAGGGTATGAAGTGAGCCATTTTGGAAAATCGATCGACAACCACCAGGATAACGGAGCAATTAAAAGAGCGAGGGAGATCCGTGATAAAGTCCATGGCGATATGACTCCAAGGAGTAGAAGGTACTGGTAGCGGATGTAAGAGTCCAGAAGGTAATTGCCGGGGAACCTTGTTTTTAGCACAAGAAGGACACGAAGCGACGAAATCTCGGACATCTAGACGAAGAGACGGCCACCAATAGTGGCGAGCAATAAGAGAAAGAGTCTTCTTAACTCCAGCATGTCCAGCAATTTTGGAAGAATGACCCCACAGTAGTACTTTCTTTCTGTCCTCGCTTGCCACGAAGGTCTTCCCAGGAGGTAAAGAGATTACTTCTAAAGGAGTAACGGAAATGATCCTAGCAGGGTCAATAATATGTGCATGAGTCTCCAGTTCATCCAACGGCTGAAAGGACCGTGAGAGAGCATCAGCTCGGACATTCTTGTCACCAGGACGAAAATGGAGTTCAAAGTCAAAACGTCCAAAAAACAGGGACCATCTAGCTTGTCGAGGATTAAGTCTTTGGGCCGACTGCACATAGGCCAGATTCTTATGGTCCGTAAATATAGTGAAGGGGTGAACAGCCCCCTCGAAGAGATAACGCCACTCTTCTAAGGCCAACTTAATGGCTAACAGTTCCTTGTCTCCGATGGAGTAGTTTCGTTCCGAAGACGAAAATGACTTGGAGAAGAAACCACACGTGACGGTACGTCCAGAGGCTGACTTTTGTAAGAGGACTGCTCCGACTCCCAAGGAAGATGCATCCACTTCAAGAACGAAGGGTCTGTTGACATCAGGGCGATGAAGCACCGGAGCTTCAGCAAATCTCTGTTTCAAAGTGAGAAATGCATTTTGCGACTCTGTAGACCAGTTGTTGGAATCAATCCCTTTGCGAGTAAGAGCCGAGATGGGCTTGGTTAAAGAAGAAAAATGTGGGATGAATTGCCTATAGTAATTGGCAAAGCCGAGGAAACGTTGAATGGCTTTCACTCCTACTGGTCGTGGCCAATCCAGAACTGCAGACACTTTGGCTGGATCCATTCTTAGACCGGCATCAGAAACGATATATCCCAGGAAAGGTACACTTGACTGTTCGAAAACACATTTTTCGATCTTGGCAAAAAGATGATTCTCACGGAGACGTTGTAAAACCAGACGGACGTCACGTCGATGAGTGGAGAGGTTCGGAGAGAAGATGAGAATGTCGTCTAGATAAACCACGACACTAACATACAGGCAATCTCTGAAGATGTCATTTACGAATTCTTGGAATACAGCTGGAGCGTTACAGAGTCCAAAAGGCATAACCAAGTACTCATAATGGCCGTCTCGAGTGTTAAACGCGGTCTTCCATTCATCTCCTGCGCGGATTTGTACCAGATTGTATGCACCACGGAGATCCAGCTTAGTGAACACTCGTGCTCCTCTTAGACGGTCAAAGAGCTCAGAGATTAATGGCAATGGATATTTGTTCTTCACCGTTATGTTGTTCAAACCTCTATAATCAATACATGGACGAAGAGAGTCGTCTTTTTTCTTGACGAAAAAGAAACCGGCTCCTGCAGGCGAAGAGGATTTTCGAATGAAACCTTTGGCAAGATTCTCCTGAACGTACTCCGACATGGCTTGAGTCTCTGCAGGGGAGAGAGGGTAGATTCTTCCTCGCGGAGGCATGGTACCAGGAACCAGGTCTATGGGACAGTCGTAAGGCCGATGTGGGGGAAGACACTCCTTCTTATTGAAAACATCAGAAAAAGAAGAGTAGACAGAAGGCAGACCAGAAAGAACAAGGGAAGAGGAAGAGTCACCCACAGGACGTACTGACGACAGACACCGAGTCCGACAGGAATCCCCCCAACAAAGAATATTGCCATTATGCCAATCAAATGCGGGCTCGTGGGTCTGCAACCAGGGTAAACCTAAAAGAACAGGATGAGAAATATTGGCTAAAACGTAAAACGCAATTTTCTCCTTATGTAAAACCCCTACTTGCAGCTCTACTATCTGAGTGACTTGGGTTACAGTCTCCTGCAGGGGTTTACCGTCCACCGAGGCAAGAAAAAGAGGACTTTCTAGGGTCCTAACGGGAACAGAAAATCTAACAACCTCCTCTTGTCTAATAAAATTCCCGGCAGCACCCGAGTCAATGTAGGCAAGCAAAGAATAGCGTTTACCAGAGACATGAAGTAAAACGGAAAGCGTAAGGGGTTGAGAGGTATCACATGCACCTAGGGAGGCCTCTCTTACCTGACCTAGGCGGAGGAGTTTTCCGGACGATCAGGGCAAGCACGGAGGAGATGGGAAGCACTACCACAGTAGAAACACAAGCCTTGGGTGCGCCTCTCCTGGCGCTGTTGCTCAGACATCTTGAGCCGGTCCACTTGCATCGGCTCTGGAGCTGGTACAATAGTAGATGCTCTGGGTCTGGGACTAGGTGGTCTTCGAGATGGCAGGGAGGGACGAGGATTCCTTCTCTCACGCGCACGCTCTTGAAATCGGAGGTCAATACGGGTAGCCAGAGATATCAAATCCTCCAAATTGGTAGGAGTATCTCGACCCGCCAACTCATCCTTAATGCGTCCGGACAATCCCCGCCAAAATGCCCCTACCAAGGCCTCGTTATTCCACCCAAGATCAGATGATAACGTGCGGAACTGAATTGCGTACTGACCCACAGATAGAGTCCCCTGTTGTAAACTGAATAGAGACTCGGTAGTAGAGGCCAGACGACCAGGTTTGTCGAAAACTCGACGGAAGGTTTCAAAGAAATCGGCTAAGTGTGACATCAGATGGTCGTCTCGCTCCCAGAGAGGATTTACCCACGCCAACGCATCCCCCTCAAGATGGGAAATTATGAAAGCTATCTTAGCCCGATCGGTGGGGTATTGTAAGGGCAAGAGCTCAAAATGGAGACGGCACTGATTTAAGAAACCCCGACATAATTTGGGGTCTCCATTATAACGTGGGGGTTTGGCCAGATGAGGTGGTGCGTGAGAAGCGGGGACCGGAGCGGGAGTAGATGCAGAGGTCTGCAGAGAGAGGAGGCGAGAATCTATAGCGGCCATATAAGACAGAATTTGCGTTTGTGTGTCACGCTGCTGTGCCAGTTCTTGCTGCAAATTAAGCAACAAAGACGCATTCGCGGGATCGGAAGACTGAAGTGAGGACAAACGGGAGTCCATAGACTTCATGAAGGCCATCATACGGGACTGATTTTCACGAAGAAAGAGTAATTCTTTCTGAGCAGCCGAGGCTCCAGCGGGATCCATGGCCTGTGTATACTATTGCGCTACACGGAGGTGAGACGACGAGACGTAGTAAACCCAATAGTGGACCCTCTGGGTCACAGTCCCAGAGCCCCCCAGGGCGAGCAAACCTGATGGATGCGCCCCCTATACAGGGAGCGTTAGGAGCAGGCCCAAGGAGGATGGTACCGCAACTGCCGGAGCCAAAGGGACGACTGGGTGAAGCAGCGGAGCAGGAACGCAGAGGGAGACGAGGCAGAGAGCTAAAAAGGGAAAACACAAAATAAGGACAAGGCAAAACCAAAAACCAGCAGGAACAGGGAACAGGGGATAACCGGAGGAACAGGGAGAAACCGGAGAAACGGAACACAGAGAGTAATCCTAAGGATGGGCCCAAACACAACGCTGGTGCTAGCAGGAACGCTACAGCGAAGATACACAGGCGCTTACCTGAGGAAGCGCCGAGCAGAAATACCCGGTGGGTGCCGCCATATTGGAGGCGGAGCCACCGGGTCACAACCTCCCAGCAGGCAGAGCGGCGGAAGAGACCCTACGGCGCATGCGCGGACCGCAGCTGCGCCGAGATGCAGAGAAGCCGAGCCGACCAGAAGAAGAAGGGACGTTAGGAGCGCGCCGGCCGGACAGGTAAGTATCGGCGATCGTGACAATGGTGTCAAGAAGAGGGAGGGCTCTGAGCTGCCATGTGATGCTCCAGCCCGCCCACTCCTGACATCATCACAGGTCCTCCTGCACAGAACTCAGCATCCAGCCCAGGCATGGCAGGCAGGTATGCAGCCATCTCCTCTCTCCCTTGGCCCCCGCTGCTGCCTCCTCTCCCCCAGACACACAGACCTGCCCAGCTGCTGCAGGAATCAGCGCTGGAGAAGCCATGTGTGTCCCTGCACATGGTTTCTCCAGCGCTGATTCTGGGCAGCGGGGACATCCTGAAGTGGGATAACAGTGCGATCCCACTCACTGCTGCTCCCCTCCCCACATGCTACATCCGTACCATAAGACGCACCCACACTTTCCTCCCAAGTTTGGAGGAAAAAAAGTGCGTCTTATGGACGGAAAAATACGGTAAATAAAACTGGGACTTAGCATTATGGGAACTTCCGATTGTGGTATCCGATATACTAATAGTATCAGAACTCGGTATCGGAATTCTGATACCGCGAATATCGGCCGATACCCGATACTTGCGGTATCGGAATGCTCAACACTACATACAACACTGCACAATAACAGACAAGCATAGTGCAAAGGGGGAGGTAGAGCTTAACCCTCAAACAAACATGAAAAGGCAGCAGATACCTAGTAGGGCTTTAGAAAATGCTCTTTGAGGAGCACATAGAATATTACTAGTGATGAGCGAGCACTAAAATGCTCAGGTGCTCATTGTTTGGGTCATGAAATTACTGTCACGAAGTAGGCTAACACAACGCCAGAAAAGTAAAATGTATGACTGAAAAGCAAGTATTTGGAGACCACAAATAGATCGGGCGTCAGACGATGGAGATAGCGGACTGTTGTAATAAGTGGTCTGGAGTTTTTAAAAAATTTTTTACCCCAAAATATTATATAGACCAAGGGTAGCAGACAGACAAAAATGTGGAATGTATGCCAGAAAAGCAAGTATTTGGAGGCCACAGATAGACCAGGCGTCTGACTGAGATAACAGACTGTTTCAATATGTGGCATGGAGTTTTTTTTAATCTTTTAACCCCATAATACTATATAGACCCAGGGTAGCAGACAGACAAAAAAGTGAAATGCATGCCTGAAAAGCAAGTATTTGAAGACCACAGATAAACCGGGAGTTGGACAGAGATAACAGACTGTTTCAATATGTGGCCTGGAGTTTTTTAAATGTTTTTAACCCCCAAATACTGTATAGACCAAGGGTAGCAGACAGACAAAAAAGTGGAATTTATGCCTGAAAAGCAACTATTTGGAAACCACAGATAGACTGGGCATCTGACGGAGATAATAGACTGATCAAAATGTGGCCTTGATATTTTTGGACCCACCAAAATTGTGTCAATGTGTAGGCTATGACACACAAAAAAATTGGAGTACTAAAATTCCAACATATTTAGTTCAATAATATGCGAAGCGTGTGGAGCACAAATCACAGTGATAAATATAAGAACTGTAGCTAAATATTTTTGGGCCAGCTAAAGATTTTTTGGTCACCAAAATGGTGTCCAAAAATTTTGTAAGACACTCCAAACAATACTATAGTACCAAAAAAGGCCACAATTTTCTGCACACTCACATTTGATGCCTGGGACAAAAAAAAAACATTTTAAATTGTTAGATTTTCACGCTCTTGTATTAAAATGACCTGGCTGTAGTCTGCAGTGTGACCAAGCAAATAAATGTAGAAAAAAGGGGGCTATGGATTGCTTTGTAATAAAATTAGCAGGTATAAGGTGCAATAAAAAAATCCTAGCCACGGATACCTGCAGCTAGGTATACATAAAAAAGCAGCAGCAGACAGTGCCTGCATGCCTTGCACTGATGTGGATATGTGCACATAAACTCCTCTGCCTACCTAGCACTGCAATCTATATACCCTCGAACTAGCCCTGAAAGGACTGTTGGTTTATCAGGATTTGCAGATTGAACAATGGTAGACCCACACTAACTAATAAAAGAACGAATCTGATCCTATCTCAGCAGCAGCTCTCCCTACACTAGCTGAGTCTGGAGCAGAGTGCGCTGAGCAGGTCTCTTATAGACTTGATGACGCTCTGTGGCCATTCATTTGCTGTAATACCTCAACAAAGATGGCTGCGGTATTACAGTGCATGGCAGACAATTCCTGCATGTTCATTGGCGCTCTGAAAAGCACCAAAATTTAAAGGCGGAGACCCAAGCTCCCACCGAAAAATCCCGGAAATGCTCAGTGCTCGCAGAGTGCACCCAGTACCGTGATACTCGGGCGAATACCGAGTAATGGCAGCATGCTCGCTCATCACTAATAAATATCCCTATCTCCAGCTCTAGTCATCTCCCACAGTCTACTTCTCCACCCTTCAATTAGATCTCATCCCTCCATAACATGATTAGTGTACGTTCACATTAGCGTTTTGTGTGTTTGTGTCGGGCGCCGCAGCGGCGACGCATGCGTCTTGCGCCCCTATATTTAACATGGGGGGCATGGACATGCGTTGTGCTGCGTTGTGCGACGCATGCATTTTTTTTGCCGCAAGCGTTGGGCACAGAAAACGCAACAAGTTGCATTTTTTTTTTGCGTCCAAATTTCGGCAAAAAAGGACGCATGCGTCGCAAAATGCAGCGCTTTAGCGTGCGTTTTGGTGCGTTTTTATTTGCGTTGTGCGTTGCGTCGCTGACGCAGCGGCGCACAACGCAAATGTGAACGTAGCCTTAGTCATATTGTTGGCATTGTCGTTACCCTCATCCCTAATTTAAAGTGAAGGAATTTGTCATTAGATTCATTCTTCCCAAACCACGTGTAGCATGAATCAGAGTGGGGCTGTGCCATTGCAGTCATGTATTACTTTTCAGAAATGCTGCATTGTTCCAGAGAAAACAGTCTGAAAAGTCAATCGAAGACTAAAATGAAAATCCAAACTAGTTTGGTGCAGCGTTCAGACAGGTTTTTCCTGACCAAATAGTTGTCAGGTCTCTTCCCTTTGCAAGCGCTTGACATCACACAGCAAGTGAGTTTTCAGTCAAGGGGCAATGGGAGAAGTAAAGTATGTACTTAAACCGGTTGCTGCGGAAGCTCGGAAAGAACTCCATCACGTCCAGTAATTGTTTGCCAATTACAAATTCAGCGCAAATATAGCACATTTGTATTCGTGTTCGGATACGCGTGCATTTTTACAAAAAAACTGCAATATTCTGCCAAAGTTTGTTACATCATCGCTTTTCTACTAATGCTTTGTTATGACTTTGGGTAGGATAGTCATGCTGTATGATGAACGGGGGTGACGTGCTTGGTGAGGGGAGGGGGTTGGGAGAGGTTTGAGAAGCAGCAGACTATTTTTCATTCTTTACTATATGTGTGGAGATTCTGGCAACGAATCAGGAAGCAGAAACCATCCACAACATCTAGACACAAGAGCTTGTGTCAGTCACATGTCTCTCTCCATATTAAGAGCCGACACGTTGATTTGGTTCCATTTTGTCAGTGGAACAGCGCAGAGAGGTCACTCCTGCTGCTGCTACTGGATAGTCAGAAAGTTATCTAGGCGGTTGATTGTCAATCGGCTAGTTCAAGATAGATTGGATTCTGTGTGGCTGTGAAAATAAACCTTCTAGCTGATCAATTGTTGTTGCTCATTGTGTGGTCCAGAGATACCAGTGCACATTTCAACTTATAACTCTTTTGTGCTGCTAAAGTTGTGCTTGAGCCTGTAATCCACATTTGAGAATTTAAATTGTTTGGTCTAATACCATGCTCCAGAAAGCAGGGTACATTTCAGTATCTAAAATTGTGTGCTCATATTTTACAAGAGAGGGCACTGTATAATAAGGGTTGGCAATACATGGCTTACGTGTGGCTATATATATACTGTATATGGCTTTGTCGCCATAAAAGGAGGGGGGCCCAGACACATTTCTTGCACAGAGGCCCCAAGAGGTCAGTGTTCGCTCGTGCTGCTGGGAGAGTGACATCAGCAGCATGATCAGTGCAGGGTGGGCTTTATTTTGTGTGGGGAGAATTTGAGTGGGGATGGGGGGATTTATTATGTGTGATTTTTTATGCATAGGGAGAATTGGAGTGGGGGTGGGGGGATTTATTATGTGTGATGTTTTATGCATAGGGAGAATTGGAGTGGGGGTGGGGGGATTTATTATGTGTGATTTATTCTGTGTGGGTAGATTTGAAGTGGGGATGGGTTGCTGTAATGTGTGGGGGAGATTTCAGGACACAAAGTGAAGAGCAAAAGGGGAGATGGGGGCATGTATGAGGAAACAGTACGGGGAAATGGGGGGCATGTACGAGTAAATAGTATGGGGGAATGGTGGGCATATATGAGGAAAAAGTATGGGTGGATGGGTCCAGACAGTATGGGGAGCAAATGGGGAATGTATGCAGACACAGTATGTGTAGCGATGTGAAAAATGTATGTGGACAGAGTATGGGGAGCGAGTGTGATGGGATGTGTGCAGACACAGTATGGGGAGTCAGGTGAGCAGGCAGTATAGAAAGTGAGGGGGTAAATATAGTGTGAGGAGACAGTATGTGGGAAGAAAAGTGAGTGGGCACAGAATAGAAACTGAGTAGTGGGGGCATAGTATGGAGGGACACTGTAAGGGCACAGCCTGGAGGGGACAGTATACCAAGGAGGGGAAGTGTGATGCAAGAGTACAATATAAATACTGGTCCCTATAGGGGGGACACAGTATGAGAGGACAGTGTGAAGAGGGGGCCAGTATGGAAAGGAGAGGTCAGTGTAAAGAGCATGTACCATAAGGGGGACAGTGTGAGGGTCTTATTTTGTACAATATAGTGAGGGGCAATTTTTTATTCAGGAGCATTATAAAGACACTTTTATCTTTATGGGCATCATGTGGAGATTTTCTCCAAAAGAGCAGAGAAGATGGAAGTCTGCAGAGACGAGCTGTGGATGAGAAAACTCATCTTGGGGTCTGTACAAGATGAAGAAAAGGAGGAGTCTGCAGTCATTATTTAGACTTTACAGTGCACACTGCATGCTGTCAGGATTCTCTCGTAATGGCGATTTACGTACATGTGGTAAAGTGCTGACTCTGACTAGACATGTGTGGCCTCAGTCAATGAAAATGAACTGAGCGAGGCCAGGCACATCTAGTCGGAATATGGTTAAAAGTATACAAATCACATACTTGTGCTGACATGACTGTTCATCTGCAAGAGAAAATCCTAAAAGTGTTCAGTGCCAGCGATGTCAGGATTCAGCTCTGCAGGTTCCAGTAGTCATCACATGGACACTTTACTCGTGCAACTTTCATACTTATGGTCCTGTGACGATGAGCTTCTCTTCCTGCTTCCCACAGTTTTTTACTGAACATTGAGAGCATTAGGGAGAGGAGCTCATGGATACATGACTAAGGGTATGTGCACACGTTGCGGATTTGCCTGCGGATCTGCAGCGGACCCCATTCACTTGAATGGGGGCCTGAACATCCAGTGTTTGCTCTGCTGTTATGTGCATGACAGCACGGCAAACACCGCTTCTGATCACCGGTGAAATCAACCCCACTAGTCAGAGAGCCGTGGTTCCCACGCTGCCACTAAAGTATTTTGAGCACCTTGGCTAAGATAGTGGTGGTGTATGATGAGTGTGGGACACGTGTTTGATGATGGGAAGGGCTGGGGAGAGCCCAGAGGAGCGGATTGCTTGCAAAATCTTTTTTTCCCTAACTGCATGTGTGCACATTGCGGCTAGCCAATTAGGGTCCAGGAAATATCCACAATTTCCTGACACAACGCCTGGTGTCATTGGCTACTGAAATAAATTTTCCCTCTCTATATACAGAAAGAACATCTTGTTTTTACACCATTTTTGTCAATATAGCATCACAGAGAGGCTGCTGCTGACGCTGGGCCTGGGTGTTGATAGATTTTAGCTAGTTACAGTTGTGGACAAAAGTATTGACACCCCTGCAATTCTGTCAGATAATACTCAGTTTCTTCCTGAAAATAAATGCAAACACAAATTCTTTGGTATTATTATCTTCATTTAATTTGTCTTAAATGAAGAAAACACAAAAGAGAATGAAGAAAAAGCAAAACATTGATCATTTCACACAAAACTCCAAAAATGGGCCAGACAAAAGTATTGGCACCATCAGCCTAATACTTGGTTGCACAACCTTTAGCCAAAATAACTGCGACCAACTGCTTCCGGTAACCATCAATGAGTTTCTTACAATGCTCTGCTGGAATTTTAGACCATTCTTCTTTGGCAAACTGCTCCAGGTCCCTGATATTTGAAGGGTGCCTTCTCCAAACTGCCATTTTAAGATCTCTCCACAGGTGTTCTATGGGATGATTCAGGTCTGGACTCATTGCTGGCCACCTTAGAAGTCTCCAGTGCTTTCTCTCAAACCATTTTCCAGTGCTTTTTGAAATTTGCTTTGGGTCATTGTCCTGCTTGAAGACCCATGACCTCTGAGGGAGACCCAGCTTTCTCACACTGGGCCCTACATTATGCTGCAAAATTTGTTGGTAGTCTTCACACTTCATAATGCCATGCACACGGTCAAGCAGTCCAGTGCCAGAGGCAGCAAAGCAACCCCAAAACATCAGGGAACCTCCACCATGTTTGACTGTAGGGATCGTGTTCTTTTCTTTGAATGCCTCTGTTTTTCTCCTGTAAACTCTATATTGATGCCTTTGCCCAAAAAGCTCTACTGACCAGAGAACATTCTTCCAAAATGTTTTAGGCTTTTTCAGGTAAGTTTTGGCAAACTCCAGCCTGGCTTTTTTTATGTCTCGGAGTAAGAAGTGGGGTCTTCCTGGGTCTCCTACCATACAGTCCCTTTTCATTCAGATGCCGACGGATAGTATGGGTTGACACTGTTGTACCCTCAGACTGCAGGGCAGCTTGAACTTGTTTGGTTGTTAGTCGAGGTTCTTTATCCAACATCTGCACAATCTTGCGTTGAAATCTCTTGTCAATTTTTCTTTTCCGTCCACATCTAGGGAGGTTAGCTACAGTGCCATGGGCTTTAAACTTCTTGATGACAGTGCGCACGGTAGACACAGGAACATTCAGGTCTTTAGAGATGGACTTGGAGCCTTGAAGCTCATGCTTCCTCACAATTTGGTTTCTCAAGTCCTCAGACAGTTCTTTGGTCTTTCTTTTCTCCATGCTCAATGTGGTACACACAAGGACACAGGACAGAGGTTGAGTCAACTTTAATCCATGTCAACTGACTGCAAGTGTGATTTAGTTATTGCCAACACCTGTTAGGTGCCACAGGTAAGTTATAGGTGCTGTTAATTAGACAAATTAGGGAAGCATCACATGATTTTTCGAACAGTGCCAATACTTTTGTCCACACCCTTTTGTTATGTTTGGTGTGGAAATATATCCAATTTGGTTTTATGACAATTCTTTTTGTGTTTTTTCATTTAAGACAAATTAAATTGGTGGTTCCGTGAAATTGGACAGATCCAGACCACAGGCTCCTTTCACTTCTGCTGATATGCCAGTTTCCTCTGGTTTCAATATTCCTCCTGTCACTCCCTCAGTGTATGTATTTATCATATGCATGCATTTTTTTTGCAATATATCACATCCTTTTCTGCAGGATGTGGCCAGGCCTCTTTATGTTGGCTAGGTTTTTCTGGGGTGTCTTTCACTGTGCGCTGCATTTTTTAGTGCTGGGCAGCCCGCCTGTTAATACAAGGGGCGTCATAAATAGGTTGCATACCAGACACTGTGCACCGCACCTATCAGTGTGACTGGCGTCCTATGTGAGTTATATCAATGTGCATTTTTTCTGCTAGGCAGCCAACCCCTGCAATGTTTGGTTGGGGTGGTTGTTTTTATCAAGTAGTTTGCACCTGTGCCGCCCCTAGCCTTTATCAGTGGAGGCCTGCTGCATCCTGCTAAGTGTGCATTTGTCATCAGACAGGGTTTTGGGAAGGCCGTATCTCACGGTACGTATTTTTTCTGAGTTTTTTCTATGTTAGCTGTTTTTGATATTAGTGTTAGGACCCGCAATATTATGGGGACCCTTGACGTTGGGTTGCGGGCTTACTTTATTTTGGCCAAAATATTAAACCAATACCTCATATAGTGTATGTATTTATCATATGCATGCATTTTTTTTGCAATATATCACATCCTTTTCTGCAGGATGTGGCCAGGCCTCTTTATGTTGGCTAGGTTTTTCTGGGGCGTCTTTCACTGTGCGCTGCATTTTTTAGTGCTGGGCAGCCCGCCTGTTAATACAAGGGGCGTCATCAATAGGTTGCATACAGACACTGTGCACCGCACCTATCAGTGTGACTGGCGTCCTATGTGAGTTATATCAATGTGCATTTTTTCTGCTAGGCAGCCAACCCCTGCAATGTTTGGTTGGGGTGGTTGTTTTTATCAAGTAGTTTGCACCTGTGCCGCCCCTAGCCTTTATCAGTGGAGGCCTGCTGCATCCTGCTAAGTGTGCATTTGTCATCAGACATGGTTTTGGGAAGGCCGTATCTCATGGTATGTATTTTTTCTGGGTATATCTTAGATGGAAGCGTTTTCATCCAAGACACACCAAAAAAATCCATAATCTACAGTCAAGCTTTGAAGTACATTCGGATCTGTTCAGACACTAACGACAGAGAGCTACAGCTTCCATTGCTGAGGTATACAGTGCCACAACAAGGATACCATCCACAGGTAATAGATGAACAGATCCACAGATCTACAAGGATCCCAAGAAACAGCCTCATGGATTACAAACTGAGGGAGGACAACAGCAAGGTACGTCTTGTGGTCACATAAAACCCCCACATAAACATCATAAGGAAAATTGGGGCTTATCTCCAACCCATATTCCATAGAGACCACAAATTGAAATAAATATTTCCAGAACTAGCACTTCTCTCTTAGAAACAGCCCTTTAACTTAAAGGGAACCTGTCACCCCGTTTTTTCAGTAGGAGATAAAAATACCGTTAAATAGGGCCTGAGCTGTGCTTTACAATAGGGTATTTTTTGTCCCCTGATTCCCTACCTATGCTGCCAAAATACCTTACAAAAGTGTCCTTTTTCGCCTGTCAATCAGGCTGGTCAGGTCGGATGGGCATGGTCACAGCGCTGTTTCTCCCCCACATCTTGCTTAAGTTCCCGTTGGTGGCGTAGTGCTTCTCGCATGCGCAAGTGCCGAATGCACTGCGCAGCTGTAGAAAAAGAGCGCACTTGCCGCTATTCAGCGGTTTCTCGGTGGGCGCGGCCATCATCCTGGGGCCGCGCGTGCGCAGATGGAGTCTCCTGCTTCCCGGGGCTTCAGGAAAATGGCCGCGGGATGCCGTACGTGCGCAGATGGACATCGCGGCGGCCATTTTCCTGAAGCCGAGTTAGAATCTCGGCTTCAGGAAAATGGCCGCCGCGATGTCCATCTGTGCACGCGCGGCATCCCGCGGCCATTTTCCTGAAGCCCCGGGAAGCAGGAGACTCCATCTGCGCACGCGCGGCCCCAGGAAGATGGCCGCGCCCACCGAGAAACCGCTGAATAGCGGCGAGCGCGCTCTTTTTCAACAGCTGCGCAGTGCATTCGGCACTTGCGCATGCGAGAAGCACTACGCCACCAACGGGAACTTAAGCAAGATGTGGGGGAGAAACAGCGCTGTGACCACGCCCATCCGACCTGACCAGCCTGATTGACAGGCGAAAAAGGACACTTTTGTAAGGTATTTCGGCAGCATAGGTAGGGAATCAGGGGACAAAAAATACCCTATTGTAAAGCACAGCTCAGGCCCTATTTAATGGTATTTTTATCTCCTACTGAAAAAACGGGGTGACAGGTTCCCTTTAATGAATCTCCTTGATAGAAGTGTCCTCTCATCACCATCAGTGACGGGCACATTAACATGCTACAATAAAAAATGGAAAACTTGTACTCACATATTACCCACAAATACAGTCAACATACCAAGCACAAATCAGGACTATAAGGTCATGGATTTCTTTTCATGTACATCCTCCAATGTCGTACACATGATATAATGTACCGGGTGCCCTGGAGGTATCTATATTGAGGAAACCATACCAAAACCACAAACAAGAATTAATCTAAACCAACACACAATCAGGAATTAAATGGACACACCTTTCTCTGGACCTGGGCACTTAAAAATCTTTATGCTAAAAGGTTGTTTTAAGGAAGACAGAAAGAAAACTAATTGGGAATTCAAACTGATAAAAATGTTAAATTTTTGACACTAGAACTCAATTTAACACTTGGAATTATGACTCATTACATGGATACAGTTCACACCTCCAGCATATATTATTTTCTGGTTATCCAATAAAGGTATCACTTTGAGAATACTTTTGTCATCATTAGGTAGAAAAGTATTCACATCAAATACCTCTAAATGAAATAGTGCTTTGTCTTCCAGACCTTATCTTGATCTCAACTGTTCCTGTAAAACTGCCATTTCTTAAATACATTTTGAATTGAGGAAAGGGCAACTTAAAAATGTTTTGCTATCTTCTTATAGCCTTCTCCTTCTTTGTGGGCCTTTACCATTATAATTTTCAGAGTACTAGGAAGCTGTTTAGAAGACCACATGGCTGCAGTTTTTTGGCACAAGATTAAAGGAGGCTGGGTTTTTTTTGTGACTTTTACAATGTAAAATATGAAAATACATTTCTTTTGCCTAAAATATGTCATCTTTAACTTTAGGCCTTTTAGAGATCATTTCATCTTCAACTTGCTTAATTGTTCACAATAACAGTAATTTTGACCAGGGGTTCTCAATCTTTTACATGCCACTGTATATATTCACAAAAAATTTTGGGCTAAACGAAAGAGGAAAGTTCGCCATTTCTGCCTAATCTAATCATGTCTTTCTTTTGTTGTTATTATTATTATTAGTTATAGTATTTCAAAGAGTATTTTACTTTCTTTTCATTCTTTATAACTTTTTATCATTATTTGTCTACTTGCTTTAAAATGTTTGTTTTATGCTTTTAATTCTTTGAAAACTAAAATTAAATATCTAATTGTCCAATGAACAATATATATGCACATCCTATTGGGTTTGAATCAATATTGTTTTGGAAATATATGCAATTATATGCAGAATATAAAATATATTTTAATAGCATTAATTATTTATATTTATTTCAGTCAGTGATGCATAGACATAAACATCACACTCCAAATTATAAACCTTCTGTCTACATCAAGTTTCGGGTTTTGGCTTCTCAAAGGTAAGTTATTATATTTTTTAATTAATAGGTGTGAGGTTTAGAAAATGTAATCAATCATCATCATCAATGTTATGCTTAAACATTCTGGACATCTATGCTTACTGAAAGCTTCACATTTGCAAAAGAAAATCGTACATAAAGTAATAAAATATTTAACTAATCTAATTAGTTCTAGGACATTTACATATATAGATGACTTCAACATTTACTATCCCCCTTGTTCTTATTATAAACTTAATTACAGTTCAGTCATTAAGCAACTAAATGAACTATTAACCATGGAACTATAAGTGATTAAGAAGAAACTCTTTCTACATTTTGTATGCTTCATGGTTTCTACCACGCAATGATTCTACAATATTTGGTCTAATATATGCCTTTTGAATAAGGAATAGCCCTCCCATTCTCAAATACTCAAAATAAAAACAAAATTACAGGAATATGAAAACAAGAATATATCTAATATCCCATAGAATGTAAGTCCGCAAGGACAGGGTCCTCTCCCCTCTGTACCAGTCTGTCACTGTAAACCTGTTTACTGTAAACGATATCTATAACCCTGTATGTAACCCCTTTCTCTTGTACAGCACCATGGAATTAAAGGTGCTATATAAATAAATAAATACCGTATATACTCGAGTATAAGCCGAGATTTTCAGCCCAAATTTTTGGGCTGAAAGTGCCCCCCTCGGCTTATACTCGAGTCACGGTAGCGGTGGGGTCGGCGGGTGAGGGGCTGAGGGCGCTGGGGTATACTTACCTAGTCCCAGCGATCCTCGCGCTGTCCCTGCCGTCCCACGGGCTTCGGCGCTGCAGTTTCTTCCTCTCTTCAGCGGTCACGTGGGACCGCTCATTACAGAAATGAATAAGCGGCTCCACCTCCCATAGGGGCGGAGCCGCTTATTCATTCCTCTAATCAGCGGTGCCGGTGACCGCTGATAGAGAAAGAAGCTGCGGCACCGAAGACAGGAGGGGACAGCGCGAGGATCGCCAGGACTAGGTGAGTATGTTATATTCACCTGTCCTCGTTCCAGCCGCCGGGCGCCGATCCATCTTCCCGGCCGGCGCCTCCATCTTCCCGGCGTCTGCGCTCTCTGACTGATCAGGCAGAGGGCGCGATGACGCATATAGTGTGCGCGGCGCCCTCTGCCTGATCAGTCAGAGCAGAGACGCCGGGAAGATGGAGGCGCCGGAACGAGACGCCGGGAGCTGCAATCAAGGGAGGTGAGTATGTGTTTTTTTTTCTTTATTGCGGCAGCGGCGGCACAAATTTATGTGGAACATCTATGGGGCACAGTGAACGGTGCAGAGCACCGTATATGGCACAGCACAGCTATGGGGCACAGTGAACGGTGCAGAGCACCGTATATGGCACAGCACAGCTATGGGGCACAGTGAACGGTGCAGAGCACCGTATATGGCACAGCACAGCTATGGGGCACAGTGAACGGTGCAGAGCACCGTATATGGCACAGCACAGCTATGGGGCACAGTGAACGGTGCAGAGCACCGTATATGGCACAGCACAGCTATGGGGCACAGTGAACGGTGCAGAGCACCGTATATGGCACAGCACAGCTATGGGGCACAGTGAACGGTGCAGAGCACCGTATATGGCACAGCACAGCTATGGGGCACAGTGAACGGTGCAGAGCACCGTATATGGCACAGCACAGCTATGGGGCACAGTGAACGGTGCAGAGCACCGTATATGGCACAGCACAGCTATGGGGCACAGTGAACGGTGCAGAGCACCGTATATGGCACAGCACAGCTATGGGGCACAGTGAACGGTGCAGAGCACCGTATATGGCACAGCACAGCTATGTATGGGGCACAGTGAACGGTGCAGAGCACCGTATATGGCACAGCACAGCTATGGGGCACAGTGAACGGTGCAGAGCACCGTATATGGCACAGCTATGGGGCACAGTGAACGGTGCAGAGCACCGTATATGGCACAGCACAGCTATGGGGCACAGTGAACGGTGCAGAGCACCGTATATGGCACAGCTATGGGGCACAGTGAACACTGCAGAGCACCGTATATGGCACATCTATGGGGCACAATGAACGGTGCAGAGCACCGTATATGGCACAGCTAGGGGGCACAATGAACGGTGCAGAGCACTATATGGTTCACACCTATGGGGAAATATGAACGGTGCAGAGCACTATATGGCACAGCTATGGGGAAATAATGATCTATTTTTATTTTTGAAATTCACCGGTAAATGCTGCATTTCCACCCTAGGCTTATACTCGAGTCAATAAGTTTTCCCAGTTTTTTGTGGCAAAATTAGGGGGGTCGGCTTATACTCGGGTCGGCTTATACTCGAGTATATACGGTAATAATAATAATAAATCTACTATATAAAGCTGAATGTGTGTGTGTTTGTGTGTGTGTGTATGTGTGTATGTCCGGGATTGGCATCTGCACCGTCGTGGCTACAGCCACAAAATTTTGCACAGTCACACGTCTGGACCCCGAGAGCGTCATAGGCTATGTTGTGAGGCGAAATTTTAACCCCGCACGTTCCAATTCACCAAACAATTTTGCCCCTATCTACATAATGGGGAAAAAAGTGAAAGGAAAAGTGTTGGAAGCGTGGACACACAGGTATATACTATATATAGGAGGAGATGACATACAGGTATATACTATATATAGGAGGAGATGACATACAGGTATATACTATATATAGGAGGAGATGACATACAGGTATATACTATATATAGGAGGAGATGACATACAGGTATATACTATATGTAGGAGGAGATGACATACAGGTATATACTATATACAGGGGAGATGACACACAGCAGGTATATACTATATACAGGGGATATGACATACAGGTATATACTATATACAGGAGATGACATACCGGTGTATACTATATATAAGGGAGATGACAAACATGTATATACTGAGGTGAAAATGAGAGGTGTGAGGTGAAAATGAAAAGGTGTGAGTGCAAAATGAGAGGAGTGAGGGAAAATAGTGGAGTGATCGGAAAATGACAGATGTGAGGTCGAAACGACAAGTGTTAGGGGGGAATGAGAGGAGTGAGGGAGAAAATGAGAGGTGTGAGGGAGAAAATGAGAGATGTGAGGGGGAAAATTAAAGATGTGATTGGGAAAATGAGAGGCGTGATGGGAAAATAAGAGAAGTGACGTGCTATAACTAACCACAGATATTTACTATGCCCAGGCAATGCCGGGCTCTTCAGCTAGTAGTTAATAAATAACATTTCCCATATGTATACTTTACATCAGCACAATTTTGGAAACAAAATTTTTTTTTGCTAGGAAGTTATAAGGGTTAAAATTTGACCAGCGATTTCTCATTTTTACAACGAAATTTACAAAACCATTTTTTTTAGGGACCACCTCACATTTGAAGTCAGTTTGAGGAGTCTATATGGCTGAAAATACCCAAAAGTGACACCATTCTAAAAAATGCACCCCTCAAGGTACTCAAAACCACATTCAAGAAGTTTATTAACCCTTCAGGTACTTCACAGCAGCAGAAGTAACATGGAAGGAAAAAATTAACATTTTACTTTTTAGTCACAAAAATTATCTTTTAGCAACAATTTTTTTATTTTCCCAATGGTAAAAGGAGAAACTGAACCACGAACGTTGTTGTCCAATTTGTCCTGAGTACACTGATACCTCATATGTTGGGGTAAACCACTGTTTGGGCGCACGGCAGGGATTGGAAAGGAAGGAGCGCCATTTGACTTTTTGAATGAAAAATTGGCTGCACTCTTTAGCGGACACCATGTCACGTTTGGAGAGCCCCCGTGTGCCTGAAAATTGGAGCTCCCCCACAAGTGACCCCATTTTGGAAACTAGACGCCCCAAGGAACTTATCTAGATGCATAGTGAGCACTTTGAACCCCCAGGTGCTTCACAAATTGATCCGTAAAAATGAAAAAGTACTTTTTTTTCACCCAAAATATTTTTTGCCTCAATTTTTTCATTTTCACATGGGCAATAGGATAAAATGGATCATAAAATTTGTTGGGCAATTTCTCCCGAGTACGCCGATACCTCATATGTGGGGGTAAACCACTGTTTGGGCACACGGCAGGGCTCGGAAGGGAAGGCGCGCCATTTGACTTTTTGAATGGAAAATTAGCTCCAATTGTTAGCGGACACCATGTCGCGTTAGGAGAGCCCCTGTGTGCCTAAACATTGGAGCTCCCCCACAATTGACCCCAATTTGGAAACTAGACCCCCCAAGGAACTTATCTAGATGCATATTGAGCACTTTAATCCCCCAGGTGCTTCACAGAAGTTTATAACGCAGAGCCATGAAAATAAAAAATAATTTTTCTTTCCTCAAAAATGATTTTTTAGCCTGGAATTTCCTATTTTGCCAAGGGTAATAGGAGAAATTGGACCCCAAATGTTCTTGTCCAGTTTGTCCTGAGTACGCTGATACCCCATATGTGGGGGTAAACCACTGTTTGGGCGCACGGCAGGGCTCGGAAGGGAAGGCACGCCATTTGGCTTTTTAAATGGAAAATTAGCTCCAATCATTAGCGGACACCATGTCAAGTTTGGAGAGCCCCTGTATGCCTAAACATTGGAGATCCCCCACAAGTGACCCCATTTTAGAAACTAGACCCCCCAAGGAACTTATCTAGATGTGTGGTGAGGACTTTGAACCCCCAAGTGCTTCACAGAAGTTTATAACGCAGAGCCATAAAAAAAAAAAAAAAATTATTTTCTCAAAAATGATCTTTTAGCCTGCAATTTTTTATTTTCCCAAGGGTAACAGGAGAAATTTCACCCCAAAAGTTGTTGTCCAGTTTCTCTTGAGTACGCTGATACCCCATATGTGGGGGTAAACCACTGTTTGGGCACACGTCGGGGCTCAGAAGGGAAGTAGTGACTTTTGAAATGCAGACTTTGATGGAATGGTCTGCGGGCGTCACGTTGCGTTTGCAGAGCTCCTGGTGTGCCTAAACAGTAGAAACCCCCCACAAGTGACCCCATTTTAGAAACTAGACCCCCCAAGGAACTTATCTAGATGTGTGGTGAGCACTTTGAACCCCCAAGTGCTTCACAGAAGTTTATAATACAGAGCCGTGAAAATAATAAATACGTTTTCTTTCCTCAAAAATAATTATTTAGCCCAGAATTTTTTATTTTCCCAAGGGTTATAGGAGAAATTGGACCCCAAAAGTTGTTGTCCAGTTTCTCCTGAGTACGCTGATACCCCATGTGTGGGGGTAACCCACTGTTTGGGCACACGTCGGGGCTCAGAAGGGAAGTAGTGACTTTTGAAATGCAGACTTTGATGGAATGGTCTGCGGGCGTCACGTTGCGTTTGCAGAGCCCCTGGTGTGCCTAAACAGTAGAAACCCCCCACAAGTGACCCCATTTTAGAAACTAGACCCCCCAAGGAACTTATCTAGATATGTGGTGAGCACTTTGAACCCCCAAGTGCTTCACAGACGTTTACAACGCAGAGTCGTGAAAATAAAAAAATCATTTTTCTTTCCTCAAAAATGATGTTTTAGCAAGCATTTTTTTATTTTCACAAGGGTAACAGGAGAAATTGGACCCCAGTAATTGTTGCGCAGTTTGTCCTGAGTATGCTGGTACCCCATATGTGGGGGTAAACCACTGTTTGGGCACACGTCGGGGCTCGGAAGTGAGGGAGCACCATTTGACTTTTTGAATACAAGATTGGCTGGAATCAATGGTGGCGCCATGTTGCGTTTGGAGACCCCTGATGTGCCTAAACAGTGGAAACCCCTCAATTCTACCTCCAACACTAACCCCCCCACACCCCTAACCCTAATCCCAAATGTAGCCATAACCCTAATCACAACCCTAACCCCAACACACCCCTAACCACAACCCTAACCCCAACACACCCCTAACCCTAACCACAACCCTAATTCCAACCCTAACCCTAAGGCTATGTGCCCACGTTGCGGATTCGTGTGAGATTTTTCAGCATCATTTTTGAAAAATACGCGGGTAAAAGGCACTGCGTTTTACCTGCGGATTTACCATGGATGTCCAGTGTTTTTTGTGCGGATTTCTCCTGCGGATTCCTATTGAGGAACAGGTGTAAAACGCTGCGGAATCCGCACAAAGAATTGACCTGCTGCGGAAAATACAATGCAGCGTTTCCGCGCGGTATTTTCCGCACCATGGGCACAGCGGATTTGGTTTTCCATAGGTTTACTTGGTACTGTAAACCTGATGGAAAACTGCTACGAATCCGCAGCGGCCAATCCGCTGCGGATCCACAGCCAAATCCGCACCGTGTGCACATAGCCTAATTCTAAAGGTATGTGCACACACTGCGGAAAACGCTGCGGATCCGCAGCAGTTTCCCATGAGTTTACAGTACAATGTAAACCTATGGGAAACAAAAATCGCTGTACACATGCTGCAGAAAAACTGCACGGAAACGCAGCGGTTTACATTCCGCAGCATGTCACTTCTTTGTGCGGATTCCACAGCGGTTTTACAACTGCTCCAATAGAAAATTGCAGTTGTAAAACCGCAGTGAAATGCGCAGAAAAAACACGGTAAATCCGCCATAAATCCGCAGCGGTTTAGCACTGCGGATTTATGAAATCCGCAGCGGAAAAATCCGCAGAGGACCAGAATACGTGTGCACATACCGAAACCCTAACCCTAGCCCTAACCCTAACCCTACCCCTAACCCTACACCTAACCCTACCCCTAACCCTACCCCTAACCCTACCCCTACCCCTAACCCTAACCCTACCCCTAACCCTAACCCTAACCCTATTCTAACATTAGTGGAAAAAAAAAATTCTTTATTTTTTTATTGTCCCTACCTATGGGGGTGACATAGGGGGGAGGGTCATTTATTATTTTTTTTATTTTGATCACTGAGATAGATTATATCTCAGTGATCAAAATGCACTTTGGAACGAATCTGCCGGCAGGCAGATTCGGCGGGCGCACTGCGCATCCGCCCGCCATTTTGGAAGATGGCGGTGCCCAGCGAGAAGACGGACGGACCCCGGCAGCATCGGTAAGTATGATGGGGTGCGGGGGGAGCACGGGGGGGGGGATCGGAGCATGGGGGGGTGGATCGGAACGCGGGAGGGGTGGAACAGAGCACCGGGTGGGTGGAACGGGGCACGGGGGGGTGGAACGGAGCACGGGGGTGGAACGGAGCACGGGGGGGGGTGGATCGGAGTGCAGGGGGGGTGATTGGAGCACGGGGGTGAGCGGACAAGAGCATGGGGGGGAGCGGAGCACAGGACGGAGGGGAGCGGGGCAGTGTACCGGGCAGATCGGAGGGCTGGGGGGGCGATCGGTGGGGTGGGGTGGGGGCACATTAGTATTTCCAGCCATGGCCGATGATATTGCAGCATCGGCCATGGCTGGATTGTAATATTTCAACCGTTATAATAGGTGAAATATTACAAATCGCTCTGATTGGCAGTTTCACTTTCAACAGCCAATCAGAGCGATCGTAGCCACGGGGGGGTGAAGCCACCCCCCCTGGGCTAAACTACCACTCCCCCTGTCCCTGCAGATTGGGTGAAATGGGAGTTAACCCTTTCACCCGATCTGCAGGGACGCGATCATTCCATGACGCCACATAGGCGTCATGGGTCGGATTGGCACCGACTTTCATGACGCCTATGTGGCGTCATGGGTCGGGAAGGGGTTAAAGAATGAGAGCGATGGCGCAAAAGAGTATATACCGATCAGTTGCTAAGGTGGGGCCCCGACATGGGATACTCACCACACACGGGGATATGAACACACACACAAAATGCGCCACACACTACCACATGCTTGAACACATATACCACCCTCAGCACACATTTCACCACACATACACCAACCTCGCCACATAAAAGTCGAAACACAAAAGTCACCGCTCAAAACTCGCCACGCGCAAAACTCGCCACATGCAAAAACTAGGCTCACGCAAAACTCGCCACAAGTGCAAAACTCACCTCATGGAAAACTCGCCACACGCAAAACTTGCACACGCGGAAAAATTGCCACATGCACAAAATTTGAAACACATGCAAAAGTTGCCTCACACAAAACTTGCACATACTCAAAAGGCACCAGACATAAAACTCACCACGCGCAAAACTCGCCATGCGCAAAACTTGCTGCACACAACTTGCTGCACTAACCTGTCACATGCAACTCGACACACAAAAAGTTGCTACACGCATGTTGCCACACAAAACTCATCTCACAAAAGTCGCTACATGCATGTCGCCACACACAACTCATCACACACAACTTGACAAACGAAACTCGCCCTAAAACACACACAAGTCTGGTATTAGCCTTCAAAAATAAAAATCTGATTAATAAGCAGACAAACTACAAGAGCAACAAATGTACCATATAGGAAATACAGCAGCTGTCAGTCACATGACCTGTCTATTATGTGTATGTGTGAGCTAATATATACTGCCAGGGGGAGGGCTTCCTGTTAGCTGAGGATTTATCAGGCTGCCAATTTATCTTACAAATACTGAGGTAAAAATACTGAGCAAATAACGTGTTAACGAGGTCTAATACAGGAGATCACACATGTATATACTATATACAGGGGAGATGACACACAGATATATACTATATACAGGAGAAATGACACACAGGTATATACTATATAGAGGAGGAGATGACATACAGGTACATACTATATACAGGAGGAGATGACATACAGGTATATACTATATACAGGAGGAGATGACACACAGGTGTATACTATATACAGTAGCAGATTATCTACAGGTATATACTATATACAAGAGGAGATGACATACAGGTATATGCTATATATAGAAGATGACATACAGGTATATACTATATACAGGAGGAGATAACACACAGATATATACTATATACAGGGGAGATGACACACAGATATATACTATATACAGGGGAGATGACACACAGGTATATACTATATACAGGAGGAGATGACATACAGGTATATACTATATATAGGAGGAGATGACATACACATATATACTATATACAGGGGAGATGACACACAGCAGGTATGTACCATATACAGGGGAGATTGTTGTGAATTCTGTGGCTGAATTCACTCCTGTGGTCACAAGTGGTACTGCAGCTTCTGAGCTTCCTCCCTCAGGTGTTCTGGTGAGCTCGTTGGCTGCTTTGTTATTTAACTCCACCTGATTCTGTCTTCCTTGCTCCTTGTCAATGTTCCAGTGTTGGATCTGAGCTTCTGGATCTTTCCTGTGGCCTGCTGCTCTGCTTAGATAAGTGCTTCTTTGCTTTTGTTGCTACTTTTTCTGTCCAGCTTGTCAATTCGTTTTGCTGGAAGCTCTGAGACGCAAAGGGTGTACCGCCGTGCCGTTAGTTCGGCACGGTGGGTCTTTTTGCCCCCTTTGCGTGGTTTTTTGCTTTAGGGTTTTTTGTAGACTGCAAAGTTCTCTTTGCTATCCTCGCTCTATCTAGAATATCGGGCCTCACTTTGCTGAATCTATTTCATCCCTACGTTTGTCTTTTCATCTTGCTAACAGTCATTATATGTGGGGGGCTGCCTTTTCCTTTGGGGTATTTCTCTGAGGCAAGTCAGGCTTGTTTTTCTATCTTCAGGCTAGTCAGCTCCTCAGGCTGTGCCGAGTTCCATAGGTAGTGTCAGGCGCAATCCACAGCTGCCTTTAGTTGTGTTTAGGATAGGTTCAGGTATTGCGGTCTACAGAGATTCCACGTCTCAGAGCTCGTTCTATTGTTTTTGGGTTATTGTCAGATCACTGTATGTGCTCTGATTGCTGGCACCCTGTGTCACTGGATTGCCTACATAACAGTACAAGGAGCCAACCTAATGATTCTCAATAGAGGGAAAAAAGAAGTTCTGACATCTTTTTTTTTCTCAGCTCTGTGTTCAGTCTTTTTTTTCCCCTAGACATTTGGGTGTTTCAGGACACAGGTGTGGACATGGATATTCAGGGTCTGTGCTCTTCAATGGATAATCTCGTTACAAATGTACAAAGGATTCAAGATACTATTGATCAGAAATCTATGTTAGAACCAAGAATTCCTATTCCTGATTTGTTTTTTGGTGATAGAACTAAGTTTCTTAATTTCAAAAATATTTGTAAGCTATTTCTGGCCTTGAAACCTCATTCTTCTGGTAATCCTATTCAACAGGTTTTGATTATTATTTCTTTTTTTGCGCGGCGACCCTCAGGACTGGGCATTTTCTCTTGCGCCAGGAGACCCTGCATTGAGTAATGTCAATGCGTTTTTCCTGGCGCTCGGATTACTTTACGATGAGCCTAACTCAGTGGATCAGGCTGAGAAAAATTTGCTGGCTTTGTGCCAGGGTCAGGATGATATAGAAGTATATTGTCAGAAATTTAGGAAGTGGTCAGTACTCACTCTGTGGAATGAATCTGCACTGGCAGCTTTGTTCAGAAAGGGTCTCTCTGAGGCTCTTAAGGATGTCATGGTGGGTTTTCCTATGCCTGCTGGTGTAAATGAGTCTATGTCTTTGGCCATTCAGATCGGTCGACGCTTGCGCGAGCGTAAATCTGTGCACCATTTGGCGGTATTGTCTAAGATTGAACCTGAGCCTATGCAGTGCGATAGGACTATGACCAGAGTTGAACGGCAAGAACACAGACGTCTGAATGGTCTGTGTTTCTACTGTGGTGATTCCACTCATGCTATTTCTGATTGTCCTAAGCGCACTAAGCGGTTCGATAGGTCTGCCGTCATTGGTACTGTACAATCCAAATTCCTTCTGTCCATTACCTTGATATGCTCTTTGTCATCGTATTCTGTCATGGCGTTTGTGGATTCAGGCGCTGCCCTGAATCTGATGGATTTGGATTATGCTAAACGTTGTGGGTTTTTCTTGGAGCCTTTGCGGTGTCCTATTCCGTTGAGAGGAATTGATGCCACACCTTTGGCCAAGAATAAACCTCAGTACTGGACCCAGCTGACCATGTGCATGGCTCCTGCACATCAGGAAGTTATTCGCTTTCTGGTGCTACATAATCTGCACGATGTGGTCGTGTTGGGGTTGCCATGGCTGCAAACCCATAATCCAGTATTGGATTGGAACTCTATGTCGGTATCCAGCTGGGGTTGTCAGGGGGTACATGGTGATGTTCCATTTTTGTCTATTTCGTCATCCACTCCTTCTGAGGTCCCAGAGTTCTTGTCTGATTATCAGGATGTATTTGAAGAGCCCAAGTCCGATGCCCTACCTCCGCATAGGGATTGTGATTGTGCTATCAATTTGATTCCTGGTAGTAAATTCCCTAAAGGTCGATTATTTAATTTATCCGTGCCTGAACACGCCGCTATGCGCAGTTATGTGAAGGAATCCCTGGAGAAGGGACATATTCGCCCATCATCATCACCACTGGGAGCAGGGTTCTTTTTTGTAGCCAAGAAGGATGGTTCACTGAGACCGTGTATTGATTACCGCCTTCTTAATAAGATCACTGTGAAATTTCAGTATCCCTTGCCATTGTTATCTGACTTGTTTGCTCGGATTAAGGGGGCTAGTTGGTTCACTAAGATAGATCTTCGTGGTGCGTATAATCTGGTGAGAATCAGGCAAGGAGATGAATGGAAAACTGCATTTAATACGCCCGAGGGTCATTTTGAGTATCTAGTGATGCCGTTCGGACTTGCCAATGCTCCATCTGTGTTTCAGTCTTTTATGCATGACATCTTCCGTGAGTATCTGGATAAATTCCTGATTGGTAACTTGGATGACATTTTGATCTTCTCAGATGATTGGGACTCTCATGTGAAGCAGGTCAGAATGGTTTTCCAGGTCCTGCGTGCTAACTCTTTGTTTGTGAAGGGATCAAAGTGTCTCTTCGGTGTGCAGAAAGTTTCATTTTTGGGGTTCATCTTTTCCCCTTCTACTATCGAGATGGATCCGGTTAAGGTCCAAGCCATCCAGGATTGGACTCAGCCGACATCTCTGAAAAGTCTGCAAAAATTCCTGGGCTTTGCTAATTTTTATCGTCGCTTCATCTGTAATTTTTCTAGCATTGCCAAACCATTGACCGATTTGACCAAGAAGGGTGCTGATTTGGTTAATTGGTCTTCTGCTGCTGTGGAAGCTTTTCAGGAGTTGAAGCATCGTTTTTGTTCTGCCCCTGTGTTGTGTCAACCAGATGTTTCTCTTCCGTTCCAGGTCGAGGTTGATGCTTCTGAGATTGGAGCAGGGGCGGTTTTGTCACAGAGAGGTTCTGGTTGCTCAGTGTTGAAACCATGTGCTTTCTTTTCCAGGAAGTTTTCGGCTGCTGAGCGTAATTATGATGTGGGCAACCGAGAGTTGCTGGCCATGAAGTGGGCATTCGAGGAATGGCGTCATTGGCTTGAAGGAGCTAAGCATCGCGTGGTGGTATTGACTGATCATAAGAACCTTACTTATCTCGAGTCTGCCAAGCGCTTGAATCCTAGACAGGCCCGTTGGTCGTTATTTTTTGCCCGCTTCGATTTTGTGATTTCGTACCTTCCGGGCTCTAAAAATGTGAAGGCGGATGCTCTGTCTAGGAGTTTTGTGCCTGACTCTCCGGGTTCATCTGAGCCGGCGAGTATCCTCAAGGAAGGAGTCATTGTGTCTGCCATCTCCCCTGATTTGCGGCGAGTGTTACAAAAATTTCAGGCGAATAAACCTGATCGTTGTCCGGGGGAAAACTGTTCGTCCCTGATAGGTGGACTAGTAAAGTTATCTCTGAACTTCATTGTTCGGTGTTGGCTGGTCATCCTGGAATCTTTGGTACCAGAGAGTTAGTGGCTAGATCATTCTGGTGGCCATCTCTGTCACGGGATGTACGTACTTTTGTGCAGTCCTGTGGGATTTGTGCTAGGGCTAAGCCCTGCTGTTCTCGTGCCAGTGGGTTGCTTTTGCACTTGCCGGTCCCAAAGAGGCCTTGGATACATATTTCGATGGATTTCATTTCTGACCTTCCCATTTCTCAAAAGATGTCAGTCATTTGGGTGGTCTGTGATTGCTTTTCTAAAATGGTCCATCTGGTGCCCTTGGTTAAATTGCCTTCCTCCTCTGATTTGGTGCCTTTGTTCTTCCAGCATGTGGTTCGTTTGCATGGCATTCCTGAGAATATTGTTTCTGACAGAGGTTCCCAGTTTGTTTCAAGGTTTTGGCGAGCCTTTTGTGGTAGGATGGGCATTGACCTATCTTTTTCCTCGGCTTTCCATCCTCAGACTAATGGCCAGACCGAACGAACCAATCAGACCTTGGAAACATATCTGAGATGTTTTGTTTCTGCAGACCAGGATGATTGGGTGTCCTTTTTGCCGTTGGCTGAGTTCGCCCTTAATAATCGGGCCAGCTCGGCTACCTTGGTCTCTCCATTTTTCTGCAATTCTGGGTTCCATCCTCGTTTCTCTTCAGGACAGGTTGAGTCTTCGGACTGTCCTGGTGTGGATTCTGTGGTGGACAGGTTGCAGCAGATCTGGACTCAGGTAGTGGACAATTTGACCTTGTCCCAGGAGAAGGCTCAACTTTTCGCTAATCGCAGACGCCGTGTGGGTCCCCGACTTCGTGTTGGGGATCTGGTTTGGTTATCTTCTCGTCATATTCCTATGAAGGTTTCCTCTCCTAAATTTAAACCTCGTTTTATTGGTCCGTATAGGATTTCTGAGATTCTCAATCCTGTGTCTTTTCGTCTGACCCTCCCAGACTCCTTTTCCATACATAATGTATTCCATAGGTCGTTGTTGCGGAGATACGTGGCACCTATGGTTCCATCTGTTGAGCCTCCTGCCCCGGTTTTGGTGGAGGGGGAATTGGAGTATATTGTGGAGAAAATTTTGGATTCTCGTGTTTCTAGACGGAAACTCCAGTATCTGGTTAAATGGAAGGGTTATGCTCAGGAAGATAATTCCTGGGTTTTTGCCTCTGATGTCCATGCTCCAGATCTTGTTCGTGCCTTTCATGTGGCTCATCCTGGTCGGCCTGGGGGCTCTGGTGAGGGTTCGGTGACCCCTCCTCAAGGGGGGGTACTGTTGTGAATTCTGTGGCTGAAGTCACTCCTGTGGTCACAAGGGATACTGCAGCTTCTGAGCTTCCTCCCTCAGGTGTTCTGGTGAGCTCGTTGGCTGCTTTGTTATTTAACTCCACCTGATTCTGTCTTCCTTGCTCCTTGTCAATGTTCCAGTGTTGGATCTGAGCTTCTGGATCTTTCCTGTGGCCTGCTGCTCTGCTTAGATAAGTGCTTCTTTGCTTTTGTTGCTACTTTTTCTGTCCAGCTTGTCAATTCATTTTGCTGGAAGCTCTGAGACGCAAAGGGTGTACCGCCGTGCCGTTAGTTCGGCACGGTGGGTCTTTTTGCCCCCTTTGCGTTGTTTTTTGCTTTAGGGTTTTTTGTAGACTGCAAAGTTCTCTTTGCTATCCTCGCTCTATCTAGAATATCGGGCCTCACTTTGCTGAATCTATTTCATCCCTACGTTTGTCTTTTCATCTTGCTAACAGTCATTATATGTGGGGGGCTGCCTTTTCCTTTGGGGTATTTCTCTGAGGCAAATCAGGCTTGTTTTTCTATCTTCAGGCTAGTCAGCTCCTCAGGCTGTGCCGAGTTGCATAGGTAGTGTCAGGCGCAATCCACAGCTGCCTTTAGTTGTGTTTAGGATAGGTTCAGGTATTGCGGTCTACAGAGATTCCACGTCTCAGAGCTCGTTCTATTGTTTTTGGGTTATTGTCAGATCACTGTATGTGCTCTGATTGCTGGCACCCTGTGTCACTGGATTGCCTACATAACAGGAGATGACATACAGGTATATACTATATACAGGAGATGACATACAGGTGTATACTATATATAAGGGAGATGACAAACATGTATATACTGAGGTGAAAATGAGAGGTGTGAGGTGAAAATGAAAAGGTGTGAGTGCAAAATGAGAGGAGTGAGGGAAAATAGTGTGGTGATCGGAAAATGACAGATGTGAGGTCGAAATGACAAGTGTTAGGGGGGAATGAGAGGAGTGAGGGAGAAAATGAGAGGTGTGAGGGAGAAAATGAGAGATGTGAGGGGGAAAATTAAAGATGTGATTGGGAAAATGAGAGGCGTGATGGGAAAATAAGAGAAGTGACGTGCTATACCTAACCACAGATATTTACTATGCCCAGGCAACGCCGGGCTCTTCAGCTAGTCTACTATATAAAGCTGAATGTGTGTGTGTTTGTGTGTGTGTGTATGTGTGTATGTCCGGGATTGGCATCTGCACCGTCGTGGCTACAGCCACAAAATTTTGCACAGTCACACGTCTGGACCCCGAGAGCGTCATAGGCTATGTTGTGAGGCGAAATTTTAACCCCGCGCGTTCCAATTCACCAAACAATTTTGCCCCTATCTACATAATGGGGAAAAAAGTGAAAGGAAAAGTGTTGGAAGCGTCGCAGCTACAGCAACAAAATTTTGCACAGTCACACGACTGGACCCTGAGAGCGTCATAGGCTACGTTGTGAGGTGAAATTTTAACCCCGCGCTTTCCATTTCACCAAACAATTTTGCCCCTATCTACATAATGGGGAAAAAAGTGAAAGGAAAAGTGTTGGAGGCGTCGCAGCTACAGAAACAAAATTTTGCACAGTCACACGTCTGGACCCTGAGAGCGTCATAGGCTACGTTGTGAGGTGAAATTTTAACCCCGCGCTTTCCAATTCACCAAACAATTTTGCCCCTATCTACATAATGGGGAAAAAGTGAAATGAAAAGTGTTGGAGGCGTCGCAGCTACAGCCACAAAATTTTGCACAGTCACACGTCTGGACCCTGAGAGTGTCATAGGCTATGTTGCAAGGTGAAATTTTAACTCCGCGCTTTCCAATTCACCAAACTATTTTTCCCCTATCTACATAATGGGGAAAAGTGAAAGGAAAAGTGTTGAAGGCAAATTGACAGCTGCCAGATGTGAACAAGGGGGACTTAAAGAGTGAGAGCGATGGCGCCAAAGAGTATATACCGTACAGTTGCTAAGGTGGGACCCCGACATGGGATACTCACCACACACGGGGATATGAACACACACACAAAATGCGCCACACACTACCACGTGCTTGAACGCATATACCACCCTCAGAACACATTTCACCACACATACACCAACCTCGCCACATAAAAGTCGAAACACAAAAGTCGCCGCTCAAAACTCACCACGCGCAAAAATCGCCACATGCAAAAAATAGGCTCACGCAAAACTCGCCACAAGTGCAAAACTCACCTCATGGAAAACTCGCCACACGCAAAACTTGCACATGCGGAAATATTGCCACATGCACAAAATTTGCAACACATGCAAAAGTTGCCTCACACAAAACTTGCACATACTCAAAAGGCACCAGACATAAAACTCACCACGCGCAAAACTCGCCATGCGCAAAACTTGCTGCACACAACTTGCTACACTAACCTGTCACATGCAACTCGACACACAAAAAGTTGCTACACACATGTTGCCACACAAAACTCATCTCACAAAAGTCGCTACATGCATGTCGCCACACACAACTCAACACACACAACTTGACAAACGAAACTCGCCCTAAAACACACACAAGTCTGGTATTAGCCTTCAAAAATAAAAATCTGATTAATAAGCAGACAAACTACAAGAGCAACAAATGTACCATATAGGAAATACGGCAGCTGTCAGTCACATGACCTGTCTATTATGTGTATGTGTGAGCTAATATATACTGCCAGGGGGAGGGCTTCCTGTTGGCTGGGGATTTATCAGGCTGCCAATTTATCTTACAAATACTGAGGTAAAAATACTGAGCAAATAACGTGTTAACGAGGTCTAATACAGGAGATCACACAGGTATATACTATATACAGGGGAGATGACACACAGATATATACTATATACAGGAGAGATGACACACAGGTATATACTATATAAAGGAGGAGATGACATACAGGTACATACTATATACAGGAGGAGATGACATAAAGGTATATACTATATACAGGAGGAGATGACACACAGGTATATACTATATACAGTAGCAGATTACCTACAGGTATATACTATATACAGGAGGAGATGACATACAGGTATATGCTATATATAGAAGATGACATACAGGTATATACTATATACAGGAGGAGATGACACACAGATATATACTATATATAGAAGGAGATGACATACAGGTATATACTATATATAGGAGGAGATGACACACAGGTATATACTATATATAGGAGGAGATGACATACAAGTATATACTATATACAGGGTAGATGACACACAGCAGGTATATACTATATACAGGGGAGATGACATACAGGTATATACTATATACAGGAGATGACATACAGGTGTATACTATATATAAGGGAGATGACAAACATGTATATACTGAGGTGAAATTGAGAGGTGTGAGGTGAAAATGAAAAGGTGTGAGTGCAAAATGAGAGGAGTGAGGGAAAATAGTGTAGTGATCGCAAAATGACAGATGTGAGGTCGAACTGACAAGTGTTAGGCGGGAATGAGAGGAGTGAAGGAGAAAATGAGAGGTGTGAGAGAGAAAATGAGAGATGTGAGGGGGAAAATTAAAGATGTGATTGGGAAAATGAGAGGCGTGATGGGAAAATAAGAGAAGTGACGTGCTATAACTAACCACAGATATTTACTATGCCCAGGCAACGCCGGGCTCTTCAGCTAGTAATATATAAAGCTGAATGTGTGTGTGTGTGTATATGTATGTGTGTATGTCCGGGTATGGCATCTGCACCATCTCAGCTACAGCCACAAAATTTTGCACACTTCTGGACCTCGAGAGCGTCATAGGCTATGTTGTGAGGCGAAATTTTAACTCCGCGCTTTCCAATTCACCAAACAATTGTGTCCCTATCTACATAATGGGGGAAAAGTGAAAGGAAAAGTGTTGGAGGCAAATTGACAGCTGTCAGATGTGAACAAGGGGGACTTAAAGAGTGAGAGCGTTGGCACCAAAGACTATATACCGTACAGTTGCTAAGGTGGGGCCCCGACATGGGATACTCACCACACACGGGGATATGAACACACACACAAAATGCGCCACACACTACCACTTGCTTGAACCCATATACCACCCTCAGCACACATTTCACCACACATACACCAACCTCACCACATAAAAGTCGAAACACAAAAGTCGACACTCAAAACTCGCCACGCGCAAAAATTACCACATGCAAAACTCGCCACATGCAAAACTAGGCTCACTCAAAACTAGCCACATGTGCAAAACTCACCTCATGGAAACTTGCCACATGCAAAACTTGCACATGCGGAAATATTGCCACATGCACAAAAGTTGCAACACATGCAAAAGTTGCCTCACACAAAACTTGCACATACTCAAAACGCACCACACATAAAATTCGCCAAGCACAAAACTCGCCATGCGCAAAACTTGCTGCACACAATTTGCTACACTAACATGTCACATAAAACTTGACACACAAAAAGTTGCTACACGAATGTTGCCACACAAAACTCATCTCACAAAAGTCGCTACATGCATGTCGCACGCAACTCAACACACACAACTTGACACATGAAACTCGCCCTAAAACACACACAAGTCTGGTATTATCCTTCAAAAATAAAAATCTGATTAATAAGCAGACAAACTATAAGAGCAACAAATGTACCATATAGCTGTCAGTCACATGACCTGTCTATTATGTGTATGTGTGAGCTAATACATACTGCCAGAGGGGAGGGCTTCCTGTTGGCTGGGGATTTATTAGGCTGCCAATTTAGCTTACAAATACTGAGGTCAAAATACTGACCAAATAACGTGTAAAAGAGGTCCAATACAGGAGGAGATGACATACAGGTACATACTATATACAGGGGAGATGATACACAGATATATACTATATACAGGATCAGATGACACACCGGTGCATACTATATACAGGAGAAGATGACTTACAGGTATACACTATATACAGGAGGAGATTACATACAGGTATATACTATATATAGGAAGAGATGACATACAGGTATATACTATATACCGGAGGAGATGACATACAGGTATTTATTATTATTATTATACATTTTTATAGCGCCATTTATTCCATGGCGCTTTACATGTGAATACGGGGCAAATATAGACAAATACATTAAACATGAGCAGATAACAAGGCACACGAGTACATAAGGAGGGAGGACCCTGCCCGCGAGGGCTCACAGTCTGCAGGGGGTGGGTGAGGATACACTAGGAGAGGGAAGAGCTGGCTGTGCGGCTGTTCAGTAGGTTGAGGATCACTGCAGGCTGTAGGCTTGTCGGAAGAGATGAGTCTTCAGGTTCTTTTTGAAGGTTTCTATGGTAGGCGCAAGTCTGATGTGTTGGGGTAGAGAGTTCCAGAGTATGGGGGAAGCACGGGAGAAGTCTTGGATGCGGTTATGGGAAGAAGAGATGAGAGGGGAGTAGAGAAGGAGGTCTTGGGAGGATCGGAGGTCGCGTGTAGGTAGGTACCGGGAGACCATGTCACAGATGTATGGAGGAGACAGGTTGTGGATGGCTTTGTATGTCAGTGTGAGGGTTTTGAACTGGAGTCTCTGGGCGATAGGAAGCCAGTGAAGGGCTTGACACAGGGGAGAGGCTGGGGAATAGCGGGGGGACAGGTGGATTAGTCGGGCAGCAGAGTGTAGGATGGATTGGAGTGGTGCCAGAGTGCTAGAGGGGAGTCCAGAGAGTAGGAGGTTGCAGTAGTCGAGGCGGGAGATGATAAGGGCATGCACTAGCGTTTTTGCAGTGTTGCGGTCAAGGAAAGCACGGATCCGGGAAATATTTTTGAGTTTGAGACGACAGGAGGAGGCAAGGGCTTGGATATGTGGCTTGAAAGAGAGGGCAGAGTCGAGGATCACCCCGAGGCACCGGGCGTGTGGGACTGGGGATAGTGAGCAGCCATTGACATTGATGGATAGGTCTGGTGGAGGGGTAGAGTGAGATGGGGGAAAGATGATGAATTCTGTTTTGTCCATGTTCAGTTGTAGAAAGCGAGCAGAAAAGAAGGCTGAAATGGCAGACAGACAGTGCGGGATTTTGGTAAGCAAGGAGGAGAGGTCAGGTCCGGAGAGGTAGATCTGCGTGTCGTCAGCGTAGAGATGGTACTGCATACCGTGGGATTCTATGAGCTGTCCCAGGCCGAAAGTGTAGATGGAGAAGAGTAGGGGTCCTAGAACAGAGCCTTGAGGAACACCGACTGACAAGGGGCGAAGTGAGGAGGTGGTGTGGGGGAGGGAGACACTGAATGTTCGGTCTGTCAGATATGACGAGATCCAGGAAAGGGCCAAGTCTGTGATGCCAAGGGATGAGAGGATTTGTAGCAAAAGGGAGTGGTCTACAGTGTCAAAGGCAGAAGACAAGTCCAGGAGAAGGAGGACAGAGTAGTGTCGCTTGCTCCTGGCAGTTAGTAGGTCATTGGTGACTTTAGTTAGGGCAGTTTCAGTTGAGTGATGGGAACGGAAGCCTGATTGTAACCAATCAAAGAGGGAGCAGGAGGAGAAGTGGGAGGACAGTTCAAGATGGACGTGTTGCTCCAGCAATTTGGAGGCATAAGGGAGAAGAGATATTGGGCGATAGCTAGACACAGAGGATGGGTCGAGGGAGGGCTTTTTGAGGATGGGTGTGATCTTGGCATGCTTGAAGGATGAGGGAAAGACACCTGTTGTGAGTGAGAGGTTGAAGAGGTGTGTTAGGGTTGGGATGAAGACCGTGGAAAGGTTAGGGATGAGGTGGGATGGGAGCGGGTCAAGCGTGCAGGTGGCGAGGTGTGATCTTGACAGGAGGGTGGAGAGCTGATCTTCTGTCATGGTGGAGAAGCTGGTTTTGGAGGAGCAGGGTTGAGCAGCTAAGAGGGGCAGTGGGCGCTGTGGGCCAAAGCTTTCTCTGATCGTATCGATCTTCTGTTTAAAGAAAGAGGCGAAGTCATCAGCAGAAATGAGGGGGGAGGGAGGAGGTGCGGGGGGACGGAGTAGAGAATTGAAAGTGTTGAAAAGCTGTTTAGGGTTGTGGGACAGGGAGGATATGAGGGATGAGAAGTAAGTTTGTTTTGCGGCAGTGAGCGCAGACTTGAAGCTGGCGAGGGACTGCTTGTATGCAGTGAAGTGGTCGGCAGAGTGGGATCGCTTCCATCTCCGCTCAGCAATCCTGGAAGCCCGTCTCAATTCTTTGGTCAGGCTGGTCAGCCAGGGCTGCCTGTTAATTGTACGAGTTTTACTATGCATGAGTGGGGTGGCTGAATCGAGTGTTGTTGTTATTGTGGTGTTATAAAAAGTGGCAGCAGCATCTGTGTCATGAAGGGAGGCTATGTCTGTGAGAGGGAGAAGGGACTCAGAGAGTGATTGTATATAGGTATATACTATATAAAAGAGGAGATGACACATAGGTATATAGAGGAGGAGATGACATACAGCAGGTATTTACTATATACAGGGGAGATGATATACAGGTATATACTATATACAGGAGATGACATACAGGTATATATTATATATAGGAGGAGATGACATACAGGTGTATACTATATACAGAAGAGATGACATACAGGTATATACTATATACAGGAGGAGATGACACATAGGTATATACAATATACAGGAGGAGATGACATACAGCAGGTATATACTATTTACAGTGGAGATGACATACAGGTATATACTATATACAGGTGATGACATACAGGTGCATACTATATATAAGGGAGATGACAAACATGTATATACTGAGGGGAAAATGAGAGGTGTGAGGTGAAAATGAGAGGTGTGAGGTGAATATGAGAGGTGTGATGTGAAAATGAAAAGGTGTGAGTTCAAAATGAGAGGAGTGAGGGAAAATAGTGGAGTGATTGGAAAATGACAGATGTGAGGTCAAAATGACAAGTGTTAGGAGGGAATGAGAGGAGTGAGGGGGGAATGAGAGGAGTGAGGGGGAAATAAGAGGAGTGAGTGGGAAAATGAAAGGTGTGAGGGAGAAAATGAGAGATGTGAGGGGAAAAGGGAAGATGTGAGGAGGAAAATGAGAGGCGTGATGGGAAAATAAGAGAAGTGAGGTGCTATAACTAACCACAGATATTTACTATGCCCAGGCAACGCTGGGCTCTTCAGCTAGTAAAACTATATAATTTAACCCTCCGTCACATACAATATTCGGACTAACGAGTTCACATACAATGTGCCTGTCAGGCGCCTGCTGGAAAAATACCTATAATATCTAATGTTTGCAATTTCAGTGCTCTAAAAGTGATCAGTGACCTTCATAGGGATGTAATAAAAGAGACTACACATAATCAGTTGCAAAAAAAAACCATTTACTTAACATAAAACTAATAACTATGAAATACAAACTTTTCAAAACTCCCGCCAAATAGTCCCCAGTTCGACTCTCTCAAAAAAATGTACAAAGAAAATTTTTGAACACAAACTTAATTTTAAGGTACCTTAAGTACTATTAAAAACATATTCAATCAGAAGTAGATGCTGAGGTTTCCCCAGAAAAGTCACACTTGCAGAGCAAATAGCAAGAATTACACACCATTTTTGCATGTGTCAGGCAAATTGCTTTATGACATTTGAGACATTCATAATTTGAAAGCCTTCTGGTTCCGCTTTCCGTTTGGCAGGTGGTGCATCTCCTTCTTTTGTGAGGTGGTGCAGATGGTGACTTTTCACCATCATCTTCTGGGCGGAACCTTTTGAGCTGAACTTGAAGGCGAGAGGGGATACCGATTGTTTTCACGCTTCTCCTGCGTAGCTCTCCAAGTACTAGTTCATGGGCCAATTTTTTCAGATACAATCGTCTACGGAGTGGTTCAAGCTTGTTTTCAAGATAAATTACTTGTAAATTTATACCACCCAAATTCAACATAGCAAAAAATATGACCATTGGCCAGCGTTTGATGTTTCTGCTGACGTTGAAAGTGGAGCACATCTGATCTGCTGTATCCACACCCCCTTTGGTGGCATTGTAAAATGTAATTATCTCCGGTTTTTTTTCTGCCCCAGTCCCAGGATCGATGGCAGCATCATCATGAAGTGTTGATAGAAGAAGTACGATTTTTTTGGCATGTGGTACATAGGAAACTAAAGCCTTTCCATTATGGAATGCAAACATACTGCTGTACTGTTGTCTCTCTTTCACACTTACAAACTGTGGCGGCAATTCCCTTTTGTTTTTTCTTACAGTTCCCACATATGACAGCTTCTGAATTTTCAGATAATCAATCAGATCACAACTTGTAAACCAATTGTCAGCTGTAATATTGCGACCCGATCCAAATAAGGGTTCAGCCAGTCTTTTTACAACATCAATGGGTTTGTTGCTCACACAGTAAGGACCTTCTGGTTGTTTTCCTGCATAAACTTCCAGGTTGTAAGTGTAGGTCTTACTGGCATCAACAAGGGCATAAATTTTTATTCCATATTTGTTTGGCTTTGATGGAATATATTGACGAAAGGCACATCTACCACGAAAACCAGGGAGCATTTCGTCAATAGTGAGATTCTCTCCAGGGTAATAACTTTGTTTACAGTTTACAACAAATCTTTGAAATATATCACGAATTGGAGCAAGTCGGTCATGTGTTTTGCGTTCGGTTCGGGTAGTTCTGTCGTCAAACCGAAGGCAACGAATTAGAATCTTGAATCTGTTTATGGACATAACAAGGCTAAATTTTTCAACTCCATCCCCATCTTTACCCCAAAGTTCCTCCAAACTTTCTCTATTTGCCCTATAAGCTCCTGCAAGGTACAGTAATCCAAAAAAAGCACGCAGTTCTATTTCATCTGTGGGCTTGATGGTTCTGTTGCAGATGTACTTGTCCTTTATAATGTCTATATATTGGTTGGTATATGTGACAATAGAGTCGAGAATGTCATCTGTAAATATACTGTTCCAGCATTCAACTTCAGTTTTTGCATTACGTGCAGTTCCTATTACTGCAGGAAGGTGAGTAATAATGTTTAAAGGTTCCCTACATTTTTTCTGGAATGGCTTCTTGTTCCATTTAGTATTTTTATCTTTTCCAATATAATATGATCCAACTTCTTCATCCTCACCACTGTCACCATCTTGCTCTGTTTCAGAATCCAGGACACATTCTTCCACCTCATCATGAGAATCAATCTCACTTTCCTCTCCTAAATCCTCATTCAGTGTGAGGTCTCTATCATCTAACAGCATGTTTGTTACTTCCTCAACATCAAGTTGTTTGGATAAATTGTACATTTTCCTCTCCATTTCAGCAGATAATCTGAAGCAAGAGAAGGAATATGTTAGGGAACTACTGTATATGCCTGAGCAGCACACTTTCTTTTATAAAATCTCCCTTATTTCTATGAAATATCCTCACATTTTGTGCTATACATTCATAAAACAAGCTAAATAAACTATTGTGATGAATAAAAACATAAAATACCAACCTTACTGAATGTGACGTATTCACATACAATGAGCCTGAGAGATCTGTGCAGCTATATCCTCTCCCCTGAAGCTCTGAAATCCAACTGTGATATCAGGTTTCACAGACCTTCAAGAGACAGGAGACTACCTGGATGGAGGGGGTTTCCTCACAATCTAGTGAGGAAGGAGAAATGAAAATAAAAGAGAAGCGCCTGTCAGATCAGTTGTATGTGACGGAGGGTTAATGTTACATGATCAAACTGTTTTGGATTTCCTTAGCATTGCACAAGGTGCTGTAATCATTATGTGTGTAGGTAATTAAATTATCACCTGTGCAGTACAAAGAAATCCTGAAAACATGACCTGTTTGCAGCCCTTGAGGAATGCAGTTTGAGACCTCTGTACTAGATGAATGTACGTCTGGCAGAGCTCTGGGAGAAACAGCTCAGTTAAGTAGCATGGCAATCACCAGGGATAGTGAATACTTGGAGACAGCCGACGCCTCCCAGTCACAGATCAGATAGATGAGCTGTCAATCAAAACATTGACAGCTCAACACACCCCTGTACTGGGCGAGCTGTCACACTGAGGGGTGGAACCTTGACAGCTGGTGTCTGGACAACACTATTAGCAGAAAGGATTTAGATTAAGAAATGTGGCCTGGTGACAGGACAACTCTATTAGCAGAAAGGATTTTCATTCTGTAATTTGTTCCAGTCAGGAATCCACATTATTAGTGCAAACTATTCAGCTTCTGAAATGTGGACTCTTGGCTGGACCAAACTATTAGCAGAAAGGATTTAGATTCTTGAACGTGGGCTCCTGGCTGCACCACAGTATTTGCACAAACAATTTAAATGATAAAATGTGGACTTCTGATTGCACCACACTATTAGCACAAAAAAATTAGATTCTCAAATATTGACTCCTGGCTGCACCACACTTTAGATGCTGGGTTGATTTGACACAGGATCCTATCTAGCAGACAATATACTGCCTAGCTAACTAGCTGACCACTTGCAGTACCAGCAGGAGCAGATTCTTTATGCTGTTACACTGAAAAATTGGCACAAAAACAGCATGTCCACTTTTTATATGAAGGACATGTGACTTTGGCAGCCAATTACGGAGACCCTTGAGTCTTGATGTTGTGGTTTCTGCACCCTGATTGGCTGCTGGAGTTTCCACACATTAAGATAATAACATTTAAAAAAAAAAAAAACAGACCGCTGCTACTCTGACATCTCCCCATCTCCTCTCCTCATCAACCACAGCTCATCATACAGCTAGCCAGAGTCTAGGATATTTGAAAATAATTGAAGCAGCAGTTCCTGCCTTCTTCTTTTTGTATCTATGATCAATATTTCCGTAGTAGTTCCAGAGGCATGCAACAGAACATGGTGGCGTTAGTGCTGCTTTATAGTGATGATCGAGCATGCTCATCACTACTCGTCACTCACTCAAGCATCAGTGTTCACGGAATACTTGTTACTTGGCGAGTATTTTTTTAATGAGGAAGCTCGAGTCCCCGCCCTGCATGTTTGGCACTTTTTAGACAGCCAATTATCATGTGGGGATTGCCTGTCAGTCAGCTTGGTTGTGGCATTACTGTGATTGGCTCGCTGCATAGCGTCATCAGGTCTATATAACAGCAGTGACGCTATGCTCGTCACAATATACCCCAATAATAGGCATCGAAGGTGAGAGAGGGATAGAATTGTAGATGCGTAATAGCCAATGATTCAGCCACATTTATATTTTAAGTACAACAAAAACCCTTCTTAGTGCTAATTATAATAAATAGCAAAACTGCTGCTAGAAGCACTAAAGGAAAGATTGTGCTGAAGAGATAGTGTAGGACAGGATAGAGTGAATTGCATGTGATTTATGCTGCAATCTGCAACTCATCCCCTTCTCATGGCTATAATATTATTTTTTTATCTTATTCCTGCAAATTATTTTGAGCAGGGAAATATTATACACCATGTTTACTGCGGCAGTTGTACGTAAAAAGCATGCAGCCAGACTTGGTTTGATCTCAATAGCATTGCTATATTCATACTGCAGTTTTATTCAGTGGGAATGGAAAGTATTTAAACCCCTTTAAATTGTTCACTCTTTGTTTCATTGCAGCCATGTGGTAAATCTAAAAAAGTTCATTTTTTCACATTAGTGTACACACTGCATCCTATCTTGACTGAAAAAAAAATAAAAATGTAGAAATTTTTAAAAATGTATTAAAAAAGAAATACTGAAATATCACATGGTCATAAGTATTCAGACCCTTTGCTCATATTTAAGTCACATGCTCTCCATTTCCTTGTGAGCCTCCTTGAGAAGGTTCTACTATTTCATTGGAATCTAGATGTGTTAAATTAAACTGCTAGGACTTGATTTGGAAATACACACACCTGTCTATATAAGACCTCACAGCTCACAGTGCATGTCAGAACAAATGAGAATCATGAGGTCAATGGAACTAGCAAAGGAGCTTAGATGCATAGATCTGGCCAAGGGTACAAAATAATTTCTGCAGTACTCAAGGTTCCTAAGAGCACAGTGACCTCCATAATCCTTATATGGAAGACGTTTGGGACCACCAGAAGTCTTCCTAAACCTGGCCGTCTAGCCAAACTGAGCAATTGTGGGAGAAGAGCTTTAGTAAGGGAGGTAAAGAAGAACCCAAAGATCACTGTGGCTGAGCTCCAGAGAAGCAGTAGGGAGATGGGAGAAAGTTCCATGAAATCAACTATCACTGCAGCCCTCCACCAGTCGTGCCTTTGTGGCAAAGTGGCACGACAGAAGTGTCTCCTCAGTGCAAGACATATCTGAGGCCGCATAGAGTCTTCTAAAAAACACATGAAGGACTCCAAGACTATGAGAAATAAGATTTTCTGGTCTGATGAGACAAAGAGAACTTTTTGATGATAATTCTAAGCGGTAGGTGTGAAGAAAACCAGGCATTGCTCATCACCTGCCCAATACAATCCCAACAGTGAAACATAGTGGTGGCAGCATCATGCTATGGGGGTGTTTTCAGCTGCAGGGACAAGACAACTGGTTGCAATTGAAGGAAAAAGGAATGCAGCCAAGTACAGAGATATCCTGAATGAAAACCTCTTTCAGTGTTTTGGATCTTAGACTTGGCCGAAGGTTTACCTTCCAACAAGGCAATGACCCTAGGCACACAGCTAAAATAATAAAGGAGTGGCTTCAGAACAACTCTGTGACCATTCTTGACTAGCCTAGCCAGAGCCCTGACCTAAACCCAATTTAACATCTCTGGAGAGACCTGAAAATGGCTGTCACCAATGTTCACCATCCATCCTGATGGAACTAGAGAGGATATGCAAGGAAGAATGGTAGAGGATCCCCAAATCCAGATGTGAAAAACTTGTTGCATCATTCCCAAGAAGACTCATGGCTGTACTCAAAAGGGTGCTTCTACTCAATACTAAGCAAAGGGTCTGAATACTTATGACCATGTGATATTTCAGGTTTTCCTTTTTAATAAATTTGCAAAAATTTCTACATTTCTGTTTTTTTTCAGTCAAGATGGGGTGCAGAGTGTGCATTAATGAGAAAAAAATGAACTTTTATGAATTTACCAAATGGCTACAATGAAACAAAGAGTGAAAAATTTTAAGTGTACTGAGTACCTTGGGACGGCTACCACCATCAGGTTGCGGAAAACTTCTGTCTCCAAGAGCCTAAAAGGCAACATTTAGAGAGCAAGCATATGAGAAATGTGTGAATTTAGTACTGTGGCCTCTGGAGCATTGGCTGCATATTTCCACTTGCGTTCCAATGACTGGGGTATGGGCAACTGAAGGATGTGCTGGGACAAAGACATGTATAGGAAAAATCAGCCGCACTCAAATGGTTGAAAGTTCAGCAAACTGTGTAGATTCTTTATTAACATAAACAATAAACATCACCAGGTGCTTTTTTAGGAGGTAAATGGGTGGCGGACTATTCAATTCGGGTAACGTTTCGACCCCAGCGGGTCTTTATCAAAACCTCACTGTAAAACAGATACAAACATATAAGTGAATTATACATATATACATGTGATATATTAAAAAGAACCGAAAAAATGGAAAACAAGAAAAACAATAACAAAAACAACAATAACATCAGGTCCAAAATTCATAATGGTACTAATTGACAACTGTAACAACAGTACTCTGTCCCATACAATTACAAGAACATGCTGTGGAGACCCTATCATAGGGGTGGGGAGTCCCCCATTTTTTGCAGGTAGGAGCAAGGCTATTCCGGAGAAACAGTTACATAGAGCACATATACAAGTCTTAAACAGGAAAACCAGGTGCAGCGATCAGGTCGCTGATGAAATGCACTGACCTTATGCCAAAGAGGTAGAGGAGAGGAGAAAGAGCCGAGTTCCCATAGGGCTAGGGGGAAGTAGAGAGAAGGGAGAGAAAACAACAGGGAATAAGCAAATGACCAGTACAACAAGTAACCACTGTCAGCAAGAGGAGAGAGACTTAATAATTACCAGCTCTGGTGGAGTTGTGTGGAAGCACGTCCGCCTGGTGGGTGATGTGGGAGCAAATGTGTAAGGCTGTGAGTATTTATACACCTGCGCAGTGGCTCAGACTGGGAAAGAGGCTAGGAACGCTGTGTATTCAGACTGAGTCTGCGCTGTGGCCACAGAGTAGATGCCAGCAGCGTGATAGTCCAGCGCCTGCAAAGTGGGCTCAGGGAGATATGCAGAGCTCTGGCTGAAGCTACTGCCGGTTAGGGCAGAGTCCAAGTAACCAGCGTGGAGGGCTAAGGACAAGGACATGGGCGTGCTTGTTGATGGTGCTAGTTGACTGTGGGCAATGACAGCTGCAGGGCACAAGGCATCTTCACATGCACCGTGGACAGGGGATTGGCTTGCACGCAAAACAGTGGAAGAAGCAGTGGTGTTACCCACAGACACTGTTCCTGGAGCCTGGGGTTCTGCTCACAAAGTCGGGTGCGTTGCTGCCATGTGCCTGATCATGCTGGTGGTGGTCAGGCTAGTAGCTTTGCTAGCCCTGCTGATCCGGGCATGACAGGTGGTGCAAGTGACCTCTTTGGGGTTACTGGCAGAGTCGTTAAAAAAAAAACAGACTCGGGAAGATCTACAAGTTGGAATGACAGCTTCCCTCATGTTAGTATTACGGGGAACGGATGCATGCCTTCTGTCTGCGGCCACCACACTGCTTCTTCCTGCCTGTTGTGGTGCTATGCCTCCTTCCCCATGTGTGCTGCTCTCCTCGCTCTGCATGTCCTCTTGCCAGGTTGGGTCAGTAACTATGTCATCCACCACCTCGTCTTCCACATCCACAACCTGGTCCTCCTCCTGACTTTCTGGCACTTTGTGACACTTTCCCACCATCGTATTCGTGTGACTGTGGCTGCTCAAATATTTGGGCATCGCTACTTGCGATCTCATCTTGCCCCACTTCAAGTGGACCGGCCGAGAGTCCTAAATCTATAAATGTAAAAGTGAAGAGCTCTTCGGAGTGTCCAAGTGTGAGATCAGTTGTCTCCGGGCACTCGGCATGGTGGGAGGAAGGAGGATCAGGGTGGGTAATATGCGATCCGGACACACGGCTACTCAGACTTGACAGTGTGGAAGACTTTTTTGTGGTGGTGGCAAAATGACTGGAAGTATTATCCACCATCCAACCAACAACCTTTTGACACTGCTCTGGGTTCAACAGTGGTGTTCTGCAGTCCCCTAGTAATTGGGACAGGAAGGTCGAGCGAGAAGATGTGGTTGTTTGTTGTGGCCCACTTTCAGCTTGCCCACTGCCACGGCCTCTGCATGCACCATCAGCATCACGTCCACTTCCCCATCCCTTGACACATGCCTTGCCCATTTTAAATGGACTGCTAAAATATTTTCCACGTTCACTGCAAATGGCTGAATTGGTAGCAAACTTAAATGTGATCAGTGTGCGTAAAAACCACAGTTCAAATTATCTGGAATGTAGGTAATTTTGTAAAAAACTGTTGTTAATAACTAGGGTAAGACACAGTTCAAAGGAGCCCTCAAATGCCACAATTTTTAGCCAACAGATAGAGGAGGTGTTTGACAGAGATACCACACTGTTCAATATGTTGCCTGTATATTTTTAATTTAAGCAGAAAAATATTGTATAGAACTAGGGTAACACACTAGAAAAAAACTTGAATGAGCACATTTGTAGCCCACAGATAGATGAGGCGTCTGACAGAGGTACCACAATGCTCAATATGTGGCCTGTATTTTAATATTTTTAACCCCAAAATACTGTATAGAACGAGGGTAACAGACAGCACATTCAGTGGAATGCTTACACCCAAAGAAAGAATGTGGAGTACAAGTCCAAAGTAATTAAAAATATAGAAGTTTATTACATATTTTGTTAACATACAAAAAATAATAAAAAATAAAATCTAATACCAAAAGTTATTACATGTTCAGCAAAGAGAATCAAAGCAGACCAAACAGTGTGGCATCCCAAAAATACCACAATCATGTAAAATAAAGTGCTTAGTGCTTTGTAATCAATGGGAAAAAACAGGTAGGTTAGTAAGTTAGTTGTAGGTAGGTTAGTAGGTAGGTTAGTAGGTTAGTAGGTTGGTTGTAGGTTAGTGAGGTTAATAATGAAGTCCTTTAGGCAATATAAAGGTCTCCCAAACCCTGAGTTCCTTACCCATTTTTGTGGTATAACAGGATCCACATCATGCAGCCCCAATGCGCGTTTCGTGTTGGCTTCGTCATGAGGGTATCATTTCATTCAGCATAATGGCGCCGACCTGACACTGTGTGTAATTTACTATGTACATCATTGCTGACAGGTTCCCTTTAATCACTGACACCTGGACAAGTGCTTGTGGCCAGGGACATTACATATCCCTGATTGCACCCATCCCAGTCGGACCCTGGGATGGAACACCTGCTACTAACACCAAGGATTGAAGGCCCTGAATCAATCATGGTTGCCTCTACCTTCTATAGAAGTGCCTGCATCTCCATCTTTCTCCGCCTCTCCCTCCTCACAAATATCAACATCAGTCGCAAGCTGGATGTACTGCAGCACTTTATCAGCCAAGCGGAAACAAGCTATGCTGAAGCACAAACTGCACAATACCTCAGAGTTGTTGACAGGTCTAACAGACCAGACTGATATGTGGCTCTCACCCATGAACCTACAACCAGGCATGGTCGAGTGTGACAATGGCAATAACCTGGCAATAACCTCGTGGGAATTCTGAAACTCGGCAACCTTGCACATGTACCATGCCTGGTACACATGCTCAATTTAGTGGTTCAGCAGTTTCTCAAAAGCTACCCAGATCTGCCTAAGCTACTTGTAAAAGTATGCCGCTGGTGTGCCCATTTCCGCAAGTCGTCTATGACTGTCGCCACCTTGGCAGTACTGCAGTTGCATTTGCTCACCGACTGTTGTGCGATGTCAACACACATTGGAACTCAACGTTACATATGTTGGTAAGACTTTGTGGGCAGCAGAGGGCTGTAGTTGAAGACCAGCTACACCATCCATGTTGGTATTCCGGTCAGTCTTCCCACTCAAGAGCTGGTAAGTGGGCATGGATGGCTAACATCTGTCCCTTTCTCCAAAACTTTGAGGAAGATGGTGAGTGTATATGATGGTATAATCCGCATCACCATTCCACTTCACTGTCTACTGTCTATTGTTCACAATTAAAGAGGAGGTCTTGAAGGCATAGCAAGTTGAGATGGAATAAGAAACTATACTGGGTGATGCTACATAGCCCAGCCTCATCTCATATTTTCAACGTGGATTGGGTGATAATGAGAAAGAGTAGGAGGAGGAACAGGAGATGATTGCCTGCACTACAGACGATAGTACCTACACCATCTTCCGCCCATCTGTTCAGCATGGATGGCCTGAAGGTGAGGAGGAGAGGGAGGATGAGGAGGACATGTACAGTCACCCTCTTGGTGGGGGCAGGGAAGTCTTGGCTGTTGGCAGTCTGGCACACATGGCTGAGATTATGTTCTGCTGCCTTTCCTGTGACCCTAATGTTGTATGCATGTTGGCCAACACTAATTATTGGTTTTTCACCCTTCTAGATTTCAAGGACAACTTTACATCCCTCTTTCCCGTGGTGGAGAGGTCCAGTATAATGTTGCTAGCACCAAAAGTCCCTGGTTGAAGAATTATTTAAAAAATTCCCTTCTGAGCACGCTTGCGTCAGAGGTCACAGTTCCTTGGAAAATCATTGGTTGGAGACTAGGGAGACATATACCAGATGCAACAGACGCAGGGGAACACTCTCAAAGGTCTGACACAGTTTTCTCAGACACTCCCATTGCCCAGGCACTGATGCATGGGGTACTCTGACAAGGAGGGAAAAGTTTTGGAAGGAGTAGCATGCTGACTGTTTTAGCATCCTCTGTGATTCTGGAGCGCATGCTAGGACCGTGGGGTACTTGGTACCAGGTAGGTTCAGTTCTTAAGGGGGATGTGTCACAGCAGCAGTGACCCAGTCCGTGGCCCTGGGCATCCAATAAAAGGATAAATAAAGTGTAGTGGGAAATAAAGTCTATTGTTCATGACGCCACCTGTGGTAGCCAGGGATGGCCGACGCTGTTTAAAGGGGTCACTGGGGCTGAAGGTATTGCAGCAGAGTTGGTATAGCTCCCCACAGGTAGAGCTTAGTCCCCAGGGCTCCCGATGCAGTTGATAAGGGATGATAGATGGTGGAGTGCAGGAAATAATTGGAGGACACAGGTTTTGCAGTCTCTTTGCCTTTTGCTGGTGAAATTACAGTCCAAGGCACAGATTACAGGTGATCTTGAAATCCGGGCAGCCTGGAAGCAATTCGGAATCTCCTTAGCCAGGTGGGGTTGGAATCCTTCCTTTCTGCGCTGAATTCTAAGTTCTTGATGCTTTAGCTTTCCTCAAGTCCCTCTCTCAATTTGTCCCTTAGTTAGAACACTACCCGCATAGCAGGCAACTCAAGCCTTTTTACAGGTGTCTCTCTCTCATGGTGACTCCGGGCTCTAATCTGTTGCTGTGCCTTCGGGCGTAGTCGTGGTCAGGAGACCTGCAATTTCCTGCCCTCTGGTTTCTGCTGTGGGGCATACAGTTCCCAAACAACCTCGGAACCCATGTCCAGTTTCTTGTGCACAAACCTGGAGTGAGCCCAGTCGCAGCTCCATTCCAGTTTCTCTCCCCTCATGTGCTACGTCTCCCTTCACTGTCTCACACAGACTCATTATTAACTCCTCCTCCAAGCCAGAACTTATAGGGAAGCTACCCTGAAACCGGGTCTAGAGCTCCTCCTTCTGGCCTAGAGTCAGAAAAGTGTTGTATGTAAGTGTTACCTGCCAAGGGGATTCCTTTTTGCTTCCAGGCATGGCATCACCCTCCCCGAGAGGCAGGCAACTGGATTACTGGGGTGTCACAATTCCTCTGTGCCTTAAAACTATTGGGTATCCAAGCTAGACACATGTCAAGAACTGTATCTCTACATCTTGGAAGTCCTGTCCTGTCCTGTCCTGCTGCTAGCGTTGTGTCATAGAGGGTATTATAACTGATAGGTGCATCCTCCTGTCAACAGATAATGCTGACAGTCAGACTCATCAAAATGAACAGGGTCTGTATTGAGCCAGACTTCTGTACACTACTGGATGACAGCAGTGGAACATAACCTCAAATTCAGTGTTTTTCCTTCTTCTGGTCTATTCTCATGCACACCTTCACACGCAAACATAGGAATACGAGTTAGGATTTCATCTTTATTTGTGCAGCCCTCCTCATCCTCTTCCCCCACCATTATCAGCAGGGTGGCCATGCTACCCTCGCTATAAATTTTTCAAGTGTGTTTATGATGCTTGCATAGACAATATACAGGTCCTTCTCAAAAAATTAGCATATAGTGTTAAATTTCATTATTTACCATAATGTAATGATTACAATTAAACTTTCATATATTACAGATTCATTATCCACCAACTGAAATTTGTCAGGTCTTTTATTGTTTTAATACTGATGATTTTGGCATACAACTCCTGATAACCCAAAAAACCTGTCTCAATAAATTAGCATATTTCACCCATCCAATCAAATAAAAGTGTTTTTTAATAACAAACAAAAAAACCATCAAATAATAATGTTCAGTTATGCACTCAATACTTGGTCGGGAATCCTTTGGCAGAAATGACTGCTTCAATGCGGCGTGGCATGGAGGCAATCAGCCTGTGACACTGCTGAGATGTTATGGAGGCCCAGGATGCTTCAATAGCGGCCTTAAGCTCATCCAGAGTGTTGGGTCTTGCGTCTCTCAACTTTCTCTTCACAATATCCCACAGATTCTCTATGGGGTTCAGGTCAGGAGAGTTGGCAGGCCAATTGAGCACAGTAATACCATGGTCAGTAAACCATTTACCAGTGGTTTTGGCACTGTGAGCAGGTGCCAGGTCGTGCTAAAAAATGAAATCTTCATCTCCATAAAGCATTTCAGCCGATGGAAGCATGAAGTGCTCCAAAATCTCCTGATAGCTAGCTGCATTGACCCTGCCCTTGATGAAACACAGTGGACCAACACCAGCAGCTGACATGGCACCCCACACCATCACTGACTGTGGGTACTTGACACTGGACTTCAGGCATTTTGGCATTTCCTTCTCCCCAGTCTTCCTCCAGACTCTGGCACCTTGATTTCCGAATGACATGCAAAATTTGCTTTCATCAAAAAAAAAGTACTTGGGACCACTTAGCAACAGTCCAGTGCTGCTTCTCTGTAGCTCAAAAGTGGCTTTACCTGGGGAATGCGGCACCTGTAGCCCATTTCCTGCACACGCCTGTGCACGGTGGCTCTGGATGTTTCCACACCAGACTCAGTCCACTGCTTCCTCAGGTTCCCCAAGGTCTGGAATCGGTCCTTCTCCACAATCTTCCTCAGGGTCCGGTCTCCTCTTCTCGTTGTACAGCGTTTTCTGCCACATTGTTTCCTTCCAACAGACTTACCATTGAGGTGCCTTGATACAGCACTCTGGGAACAGCCTATTTGTTGAGAAATTTCTTTCTGGGTCTTACCCTCTTGCTTGAGGGTGTCAATGATGGCCTTCTTGACATCTGTCAGGTCGCTAGTCTTACCCATGATGGGGGTTTTGAGTAATGAACCAGGCAGGGAGTTTATAAAAGCCTCAGGTATCTTTTGCATGTGTTTAGAGTTAATTAGTTGATTCAGAAGATTAGGGTAATAGGTCGTTTAGAGAACCTTTTCTTGATATGCTAATTTATTGAGACAGGTTTTTTGGGTTATCAGGAGTTGTATGCCAAAATCATCAGTATTAAAACAATAAAAGACCTGACAAATTTCAGTTGGTGGATAATGAATCTATAATATATGAAAGTTTAATTGTAATCGTTACATTATGGTAAATAATGAAATTTAACACTATATGCTAATTTTTTGAGAAGGACCTGTATATATATATATATATATACATACACATGCATCTAGTGCATGGGCATTACCAGTCTAGGATACCCACTCCTGTTTTTTGAGGCCCTTAATTACGTGTTTTCAAATGGGTATTGGAGTGCTTCCTTCTAATGTTTGATATGCCTTGCACTTAGTGCATTTGCTTTACCAGTGTAGGAGACCCACTCTTTAGTAAAGTGAAAAAATGCTTTTCTGTGGATCCACCTTCTAGTAGAGGGAAAAAAAAAAAAAAAAAAAGTACCAATGGGTTCAATTAGTTTATTATCCAGTACCTTGTTGTGGGCTGTCAGGTGGTCATCACGTATGCAGTTCTCACACTGCTTTCAGGATTTCAAAGCCAGGACAGGAGAGTTTGTACAGTAAGTACAGAAGATCCTGGTATCCACTATATCAGGCTGCATAGATATAAAACACTCTACTATATTCCCCAGCAGGATTGATGAAATAACAGTCTTTGATGTTGCTACACTTGACTACTCCCTTTTTTCAGTGCTAATTCAAATAGATTCTATTCTGTCATAATATTACCGCTCTTATCTGCACTTTGTCTATGTCGAGGTGTGGCAGTAGGTATAGCATATGACAGGCATCAAGTCATGGATTATTGCCTTATAAATTCTAATCATTGCTGTTTTTTCCTTGCACTGATTGACCGATTCATGTTTTCTGCAATGTTCTCTACTCAGAAATTCATCAAAGCTGGCAGTGTTAATTGCATTACTCCAGAGTTTGTTGCTGCCACTTACAAGAAAAACTTTTCAGGGCCTATTCAAATCATTGGAATCCCTCCTATATTCTACAATGATACTGCTCTTATATCTGCAATTCATCTACTGTGAGGTGTGACAGTGGGAATAGTGTATGACAGGCATCTAGCCATGGATTATTTTCTTTTAAATTCTAAGCCTTGCTGCTAGTTTTCTCTGTGCATTCATTGACAGATTCATGTTTTATTACTGTGTTCACTACTCAGAAATTAATCAAATCAGGAAAAATTAACTGATTTAATGCGTCAATATCTGTATGTAAGAAGTAGTGGTAGGAGAATTTATGCTACCGGAGCTAGAAATACCACTTCTGAACTCTCCAATGGTTTGTTTCTATCTATTTCTGGGTGCTTCTTGAAATATGTTTGTGGTCATAGTCCTGCTGGAAGACCCATGACCTACTATGATGCAAAACCCAGCTTTCTAATTCTGGGCACTACATGGTTACCCAAAATCCTTTGGAAATCTTCACATTTCTTGATGCCTTGCACAAAGTCAAGAGGCAGTGTGTTAGGGGTCGAGTTCCCGCTTCTGCACTGGGGGAATCTCGAGCCACTTCCGCTGCGGTCTCCCATTCTTGTCCAGCCGCAGTGGAGCCTGCTCAGCAAGGACGTCGGTCCCAGCGTCTTGCTCATTCTCACTCTGTTCAGAGAGTTAGTGCTGCTTCTCCAGTCTCTGCCATTAAAGTCAGTACTGGTCAGCAACGAGCGGACTTCTCTGGGACTAAGTCCTTGTCTGCATGTACTGAGCATGCCCAGCGTAAGGTCTCCCGTTGGAGATCGAGGGTCATGTGCTCAGGCTCTGCAGCACATTCCATTGGTCCTCTTGGCAGGTCCTAGAAGGGCAAAAGTGCTGTGGCCACTTCCTGTGCTGCTCCTATATAAACTGCGCATGACCGCACGGCCATGCGCTAGTATTGTCTAACAATTGTTGATGTGTGTATGTTGTGAGTGCAAGTCGTCCTTTGAAAACCCTTCCCTATTGAATGTCTGTTCGCGGAAGGTGTATGGCTGCTACCTAGCGCCCGACTTAGCCTACAGCACTAGCCACACATCTCAGCGTCCTGTAGCTGTGCCTGCCAGTACGGCGCCGTGCGCATGCCTTGCGCTTTCCATACCCGAGTCTGGGTGGTTAGTGGCGTCCGTTAGTGCGGCATCGCTCGCACTCTTGTGCACTTACTTCTTAAAGTTCTCTACACACCCAGTTGCGGTGTTACGCCAGCAAGGGTCTAATCGGGCTCCAATCCCTTCTGGGGTTAAGTCCGCTGACCACTTGCTCGCGCACTAGTGCGGTACTGCGGTCCTGTGGATTAACAGGATCGCTTTCTTCACGCTGGGTGAGGTTTAACCCACGCGTGTATCCTTTAGTGTACCGCCATATTGTCCGTCTTGCTAGCTGCAGGGTCTTTTACCTGCACGGTGGACCTCGGACTGCGAACGCACCTAGTTTCGTACCATCTATACATGGTGCGTTCCGCCAGTCCTTAACACAGTGAAACAGCTCCAAAAAAACTACGACCCTAAACCTCTATCTTGGTCTCATCTGTCCACAAGACACCCTGCTGACCCTCTAACAATAGAAAAGTGTGCCTGATGGCCCTCTACAAATAGTGATGGCCCTGAAAAAAAAAGTGACTTTCAGGGTATGTGCTCACGTCAGGATTTCTTGCAGAAATTTTCCGGACAAAAAACGGACATTTCTGCCAGAAATCCGCATGCGTTTTTTTCGCGTTTTTTGATGCGTTTTTGATGCATTTTTGATGCGTTTTTTGTGCGTTTTTTTGTGCGTTTTTCCCAAATGCATAGAATTGCAGGAAAAACACAGAAAATCCGCAAAAATAATGAACATACTCATTTTTTTACCGCGATGGGTTTTTTTGCGGAAAAAATGCATCCATGTGAACAAAACATGCAGAATGCATTCTAAATGATAGAATGCATAATGTATGCATTTTTAATGAGTTTTTATAGCATTTTTAGCGTGAAAAAACGCGAAAAAAATGCAACAAACCTGAACATGTGCACATGGCCTCAATGTGTCTGATTATGCCTCACAAACCACATGGCCAGATAAGGCATTAACATGATACAATTAAATTTTCTGTTAAATATTATTTCACTATTGAAAGCAATGCAAATGTGCAAAAATGCAGAAGAAGGCACTGTGTGTGTGAACATAACCCAAGGTGTGAAGGGACATTTTTTTCTTTCATTTTTTTGCCTTTTATACAAGTCATTATATTATTATTAAAGAATTTTTCTTACCATTTTTTTCCAGTCAAACCCATTTTAAGTGCGATGTATGTTTTACTGTCAGTCCGTAAAGATGGCATAATACTCTGACAAGATTGTTCTCAGCACCAACCTGGGATTTGGAAATGCTTCCAGGAGTCTTCCCCATGCTGTTCCCATGCCATTTCAGCTCTGTTTCCATCATTTTCAGCAATTTTAGGATCTCCCTGGATCTCCAGTGGGGGCCGCCAGAAAAATTGTCATTTCCCACTGAATTCCATGATGCTTGCTACGTGGGTCAAGCACCCAAGCATTACGATTTGATCATAACTACTGCCATTGCTGTCCTGCTGTAAGAGCTTATGTTTCACATTGTGTATTGCTTAATGCCAAGGAGATTGAACACCAGAGCCTTACCAAATATGCAAAGCAGCTTTATTCCTGGCTGAAGATGTAACCCTTGTGATCCCAGTCACCTCGCTCCATCATATTTATTTCTATACAGAAGTTAGCAACTCACCTTCCTCCTCCTAAGTATTAACCTCTGACCTGAGGCTGATTTTATTGGTCCTGTAAAATCCCAAGCAACTGTAGCAGTCCCTGATCAACACCGCCAGGCAGGACAAATACAGTACAGTACAGTAGTCAAGGAGGTAGAAACAAAACACCAACTTTATTGAAAGATACAGGATTATATGCAAGAAAATAAGAATAACAGTTATTGAAATGATAATAGTAATATTAAACACAAAGAGAGATAGCTGGAGTGTGTCACATAGAATGTGCTTCAGCTATGGCAATGCAAAGTTCAATACAAACAGTATAAAAAAAAATTCTACAAACCACTCTCTTCTTACTTCTTACCTGGCCTCTGATAATCGGCCTGCACTGCTACAGCACTCTAGCTAAAGAAACCTGCTCTACACCCTAAAATAGTTGAACACTGATGTTCACTCACAGTTCAGTAGTGCTTAAAAGAAGTTCTGGTAGCTGCTTCTTGGTCCTGATGTACTAAAGATTTTCCTCCAGGTTAACTGATCCATCTTCTTCTGGATCCGGGCAAGTCTTGTTTCCACTTTCAATGTTGAGATCATACTGGTCGCACAGCATTGTTTTCTCTCTCAGTATACAGGTGCTTGAGGAGAACCACCTGGCTGTGAGATGCGACTCTTTCCTTCTGATATGGTCCTGGTGATCAAACTCCCTTGAAGCTGTTAGTTCATTTACCAGTCTCTCATTGTTAGGACACACTTATAGTCCTATCTGTCTTTTACAGGCATGAGGCTCCCTCTTCTTTTCCTGAAATGACACTTCCTGCTTATTTTTCAAAAACACCACACATCAATCTGCCGGGGAGAAAGAACAAGTCCAAGGGCACACAAATCGGAGGGGACCATTGTCTCTTAAAGTCAGTGAAATTCAGTTATTAGCAGGGGCTGACCCTCTATACAACCTTGTCCTGTGCCTGCACCTGTCAGAAGTTCTCCTAATCTTTGCTCTATGAATTTCCCAGCCATATTCATGTATAATATAGTCATTACAATATAGATTTCAGAACAAACAAAACCTGACTGTTACTCAAGGTGGTGTCTCCACCTTCCCCCAGAAACAGGAAATTGAAGCGACTGGAGAATTTTTGTGCTACTGATCACACATGTTAAAAGCAACCCTATAACTGAAATACAAGCACATATTATTATATGCACATATACAACATTGGAAAAAAATGATCAACCATATATTCAAGAAGTGCACCAAATGCACTGATGAGCCAGCTGCCAGTCAGTGTCGGGGGCATGGTTACAGCCACTACACACTATAAACTGAGCACAGCAGCCATGCCTCCTTGATGGAAAGCTCAAGACTCCTGGGAGAACAACCCCTTCTCAATCTAAATGTTTGTCGCAGATAAAAAAGCTTATACTCACCTTTTGTGCCAGCGCCATACCAGTGGCTTTCGTGTGATTGTTATGATACTTGAGCCCAGTACCCAATCACTGCTGGCGTCACACTCTCTGCCTTTGGACAAATCGAACAACAAGAGGAAGTCAGAAAACAGCTGCATTCTCTTGATATTTAATTTGTCCAAAGGTGGGGATAGTGATGATGGCAGCTCTGATAGGGTGCCAGGCTCAAATGTAACAACATCCGCATGATAGCCCCAGGAACGCGAGTGCTGACCACTAGAACGGCTCCATCATGAGGGGGAGGAAGTAGAAGCTATATTTATTTTATCGGGGCCAAATATAAGTATGAGAAGCGGTTGTCCTAGTAGTTGACAATTTCTTCTTCACAGCAGCGGGCATTTCAGTGCAGCATTTTCTTCACATGACAGGTTCCCTTTAAAGACTTTGGTTAAGAAACTTGAGGATTTTTGCCTTCGAGGTTCAATTCTGAATGTGGTGTCAGGTTGCCAGTAATTTTACAGTCCAGTTGCATAAAAGAAATGTAAAAAAAATCACTATGAAAATCAAAATCTAAATAGTCTATCCTTAGCGCTTATCATACCAATGATGAAAGTAGAAAATAATATGTTGTCATTATATAGTTGGATATGCTACAGAGAATATAAATGACATTAATTATATGCAATTATACAAAACCACTGTCATTTATGTACTATATGTTCAAACTGTGAAATGCATATTACAGTACACTCTACTGTTAGAGATTTCAGTAATACAATCCAGTGAACCGAGGAATCGCTCACTTCACATATTGAGCGTTATACTTACAGAAAGTGGACAGTAAATTAATGAACCTGTCAATTAGTTATGGAGCTTCAGTAAACTGCCTAAATTAAATTCGATTGGAGTCAGAGGGAGAACACTGTCAGCAGGAATGAGTGCAATTTATGGGGATCTTTATTCATCTTCTTGCAAAGGGAAACCTTCATTTGACACTTGATGCATTGGCACTGAGCAGGAATAAGAAGTGACTACGCATTTGATTAGCGCTCTACTTAATATGCAGTTCTGTAAATAATATATAGAAATCTGCTTCTACAGTGATATCACTTTACAAATATTTAATTTCCTGCTGCTGTAGCCAGTAGTTACATGTGGTGCACAAATGGCTTGACCACAATTTTTTATTAAACAATCTTTCAGATTGCATTAAGACCATGCAACATAATGCTAATGGTACAAATGGTCAAATCGATCCCCTAGGAACTGACATTGAGTTGAATTTCCTGAAATGTGCAAGTCCCAGATATTAACTTTTTAACATCTTGCCCCATTTCACACATTGCTGAGGACATATTAGCCAGAGAGTGGGCTCATATGACATCAGGGGTAGCCCACCCCATCATGGATTGCGGCTATCAGATGGTTTAACACAGATAATCATGAGGAACTATCTTAGGCACTATAAAAATGTGGGGAGGAAAAGCAGTGGCTATTTTGGGGGTTTTACAGAGTAGCGATAGGAATATAGTTAGGTATAGAAAGATCTAAATCAGAGTATGGTATACTACTGCAGTGCTAAAAAACAAAGAAAATGGAAGTGGCAATCTCAAATCTGCTTGAACTGATTGACTATGACATACTGGACTGCAGCACCTTAAAGGGACTCTTTCAGCACAGAAAGACTGTTAAAACCAAGTACAGGCATCATGGTGGGGCCAAACCTTTAAATATACCTTCCCACCTGCTTGTTTTCCTTCTAGCTCCCACACCCTTATTTTATTGATACCTCTGGCTAATGGTGGAGATGAATGGATCCCAAGTGTGGGAAGCTATATATAAATGATTGACCCTGCTATGATGCACTGAGCACCTGTACTTGGATTAAACAGTCATTCTGCACTGATAGAATACCTTTAATAACACAATTATTTTATATTTTTTCATTTTTGACACATTACAAACATGGAAGGAAGGCTAAGAGTCACAATTCTACCACTCAGTGAGTCTTGGACGCAGTGAGTGACTGCTCTGTTGTCCAATTTTGTGGAGGGCTGTGCTGAACTCTAGGTATTTTCTTTCCTTTTTTATAATCTTTTTTATTTTTATATAGCACTAACATATTCCGCAGCGCTTGACAGGTTGCACACATTATCATCACTGTCCCCGTTGGGGCTCACAATCTAAATTCCCTATCAGTATGTCTTTGGAATGTGGGAGGAAACCGGAGTACCCGGAGGAAACCCACGCAAACACGAAGAGAACATACAAACTCTTTGCAGATGTTGTCCTTGGTGGGGTCTGAACCCAGGACTCCAGCGCTGCAAGGCTGCTGTGCTATCCACGGAGCCACCATGCTGCCCCAGCTCAGCCATTGATTTAAAGCTCAGCCATTGAATCTGAGACTAGGAGGTGCTGAGCTTCCTTCAGGTGTTTTCTGTTTTTAATGATTAAACAGCTATTTAAATCAGTTGACATTCCTAGATAGCTGCTAGTCATAGCTTTCAGCTAAAGGTACCGTCACACATAACGATATCGTTAATGATATCGTTGCTTTTTGTGACGTAACAACGATATCGTTAACAAAATCGTTATGTGTGACAGCGACCAACGATCAGGCCCCTGCTGGGAGATCGTTGGTCGCTGGGGAAAGTCCAGCACTTTATTTTGTCGCTGGTTCTCCCGCTGACATCGCTGAATCAGCGTGTGTGATGCCGATTCAGTGATGTCTTCACTGGTAACCAGGGTAAATATCGGGTTACTAAGCGCAGGCCTGCGCTTAGTAACCCGATGTTTACCCTGGTTACCGTTGTAAATGTAAAAAAACAAACACTACATACTTACATTCCCGGTGTCTGGTCAGGTCCCTCGCTGTCAGCTTCCCGCACTGACTGAGCGCCGGCCAGCCGTAAAGCACAGCACAGCGGTGACGTCACCGCTGTACTTTACGGCCGGCGCTCAGTCAGTGCGGGAAGCTGAAGGCGAGGGACATGACCAGACACCGGGAATGTAAGTATGTAGTGTTTGTTTTTTTACATTTACAACGGTAACCAGGGTAAACATTGGGTTACTAAGCGCGGCCCTGCGCTTAGTAACCCGATGTTTACCCTGGCTACCAAGGGACTTCGGGATCGTTGGTCGCTGGAGAGCTGTCTGTGTGACAGCTCTCCAGCGACCAAACAGCGACGCTGCAGCGATCGACATCGTTGTCGGTATCGCTGCAGCGTCGCTTAGGTAACGTTCACATTAGCGTTTCCCGACTCTGCGTCGGAAAACGCTGCGGCAACGCATGCGTCATGCGCCCCTATATTTAACATGGGGGCGCATGGACATGCGTTGTGCTGCATTGTGCGACGCATGCGGTTTTTTTGCCGCAAGCGTTGGGCGCAGAAAATGCAACAAGTTGCATTTTTCTTGCGTCCAAATTTCGGCAAAAAAGGATGCATGCGTCGCAAAATGCAGCATTTTTGCGTGTGTTTTGGTGCGTTTTTATTTGCGTTGTGCGTTGCGTCGCCGACGCAGCGGCGCACAACGCAAATGTGAACATAGCCTTAGTGTGATGGTACCTTAAGTGTGGTGTTTTCTCTGTACTTTGTGCTTCAAATTCTGACATTATCATTCTTTTGTTGCCGGACCATGGCTTTGCCTGCTGACTAACCATTTGTATTGCCCTTTTTGCCTTGATGCACTCTGATCTTGAAATTCTGACTCTGTGCTGTGACCTTACTATGCCTTTGTCTCATCTCTGTTCTTACGATGTACCCTCCTGACTTTTGACCCCAGACTCCTTCAATACTGTGACTCATGGCTTGTCGATGAGAAGTGACTCAGTGTCACACTAAGTCCCTTCAATCCTAGTTTTCCTTCTGAAGAAATATACGAAAACCAAATCTAGTCTGTCTGAAAAAGCATGCTTACTTTCTTGTGAGATGGAGAAGCCTTAACCCCTTAGTTACAGAGCTAATTTGGTACCTAATGACCAAGACAATTTTTACAATTCTGACCATTATCACTTTATGAAGTTATAGCTCTCGATCACTTCAACGTATTCCACTGATTCTGAGATTGCTTTCTTCGTGACATATTGCGCTTCATGATAGTGGTAAAAATTATTCTATATAACTTGCATTTATTTATGAAAAAAAATGGAAAATTTGCAAAATTTTCAAACTCTTAATTTTTCTACCCTTAAATCAGAGAGTGATGTCACAAAATAGTTAATAAATAACATTTCCTACCTGTCAACTTTATATCAGCACAATTTTGGAAACAATTTTTTTTTGTTAGGACGTTATTAGGGTTAAAAGTTGACCAGCGATTTCTCATTTTTCCAACAAAATTTACAAAACCATTTTTTTTAGGAACCATCTCACATTAGAACTGAGTTTGGGGGTCAATATAACAGAAAATACCCAAAAGTGACACCATTCTAAAAACTGCACCCTTCAGGTGCTTCAAGAGAACGAAAGCAATGTGGAAGGAAAAAAATGAACATTTTACTTTTTTCACAAAAAATGTAATTTGGAACTAATTTTTTTTTATTTTCACAAGGGTATCAGCAGAAAATGGACTGCAAAATATGTTGTGCAATTTATCCTGAGTACGCTAATACTCCATACGTGGGGGAAAGCCACTGTTTGGATGCATGGCAGGGCTCAGAAGGAAGGGAGCACGGTTTGACTTTTTGAACGAAAAATTGGTTGGAATCATTGGTGGGCGCCATGTCACTTTTGGAGACCCCCTAATGTACCTAAACAGTGAAACCCCCAATTCTAACTTCAACCCTAACCCCAACATACCCCTAACCCTAATCCCAATCCTAACTGCAATCCCAATCATAACCACAACCCTATCACTAACACAAACCTAACCCCAACCCTAACCATAACTGTTACATAGTAACATAGTTAGTAAGGCCGAAAAAAGACATTTGTCCATCCAGTTCAGCCTATATTCCATCATAATAAATCCCCAGATCTACGTCCTTCTACAGAACCTAATAATTGTATGATACAATATTGTTCTGCTCCAGGAAGACATCCAGGCCTCTCTTGAACCCCTCGACTGAGTTCGCCATCACCACCTCCTCAGGCAAGCAATTCCAGATTCTCACCGCCCTAACAGTAAAGAATCCTCTTCTATGTTGGTGGAAAAACCTTCTCTCCTCCAGACGCAAAGAATGCCCCCTTGTGCCCGTCACCTTCCTTGGTATAAACAGATCCTCAGCGAGATATTTGTATTGTCCCCTTATATACTTATACATGGTTATTAGATCGCCCCTCAGTCGTCTTTTTTCTAGACTAAATAATCCTAATTTCGCTAATCTATCTGGGTATTGTAGTTCTCCCATCCCCTTTATTAATTTTGTTGCCCTCCTTTGTACTCTCTCTAGTTCCATTATATCCTTCCTGAGCACCGGTGCCCAAAACTGGACACAGTACTCCATGTGCGGTCTAACTAGGGATTTGTACAGAGGCAGTATAATGCTCTCATCATGTGTATCCAGACCTCTTTTAATGCACCCCGTGATCCTGTTTGCCTTGGCAGCTGCTGCCTGGCACTGGCTGCTCCAGGTAAGTTTATCATTAACTAGGATCCCCAAGTCCTTCTCCCTGTCAGATTTACCCAGTGGTTTCCCATTCAGTGTGTAATGGTGATATTGATTCCTTCTTCCCATGTGTATAACCTTACATTTATCATTGTTAAACCTCATCTGCCACCTTTCAGCCCAAGTTTCCAACTTATCCAGATCCATCTGTAGCAGAATACTATCTTCTCTTGTATTAACTGCTTTACATAGTTTTGTATCATCTGCAAATATCGATATTTTACTGTGTAAACCTTCTACCAGATCATTAATGAATATGTTGAAGAGAACAGGTCCCAATACCGACCCCTGCGGTACTCCACTGGTCACAGCGACCCAGTTAGAGACTATACCATTTATAACCACCCTCTGCTTTCTATCACTAAGCCAGTTACTAACCCATTTACACACATTTTCCCCCAGACCAAGCATTCTCATTTTGTGTACTAACCTCTTGTGCGGCACGGTATCAAACGCTTTGGAAAAATCGAGATATACTATGTCCAATGACTCACCGTTGTCCAGCCTATAGCTTACCTCTTCATAAAAACTGATTAGATTGGTTTGACAGGAGCGATTTCTCATAAACCCATGCTGATATGGAGTTAAACAGTTATTCTCATTGAGATAATCCAGAATAACATCCCTCAGAAACCCTTCAAATATTTTACCAACAATAGAGGTTAGACTTACTGGCCTATAATTTCCAGGTTCACTTTTAGAGCCCTTTTTGAATATTGGCACCACATTTGCTATGCGCCAGTCCTGCGGAACAGACCCTGTCGCTATAGAGTCCCTAAAAATAAGAAATAATGGTTTATCTATTACATTACTTAGTTCTCTTAGTACTCGTGGGTGTATGCCATCCGGACCCGGAGATTTATCTATTTTAATCTTATTTAGCCGGTTTCGCACCTCTTCTTGGGTTAGATTGGTGACCCTTAATATAGGGTTTTCATTGTTTCTTGGGATTTCACCTAGCATTTCATTTTCCACCGTGAATACCGTGGAGAAGAAGGTGTTTAATATGTTAGCTTTTCCTCGTCATCTACAACCATTCTTTCCTCACTATTTTTTAAGGGGCCTACATTTTCAGTTTTCATTCTTTTACTATTGATATAGTTGAAGAACAGTTTGGGGTTAGTTTTACTCTCCTTAGCAATGTGCTTCTCTGTTTCCTTTTTAGCAGCTTTAATTAGTTTTTTAGATAAAGTATTTTTCTCCCTATAGTTTTTTAGAGCTTCAATGGTGCCATCCTGCTTTAGTAGTGCAAATGCTTTCTTTTTACTGTTAATTGCCTGTCTTACTTCTTTGTTTAGCCACATTGGGTTTTTCCTATTTCTAGTCCTTTTATTCCCACAAGGTATAAACCGCTTACAGTGCCTATTTAGGATGTTCTTAAACATTTCCCATTTATTATCTGTATTCTTATTTCTGAGGATATTGTCCCAGTCTACCAGATTAAGGGCATCTCTAAGCTGGTCAAACTTTGCCTTCCTAAAGTTCAGTGTTTTTGTGACTCCCTGACAAGTCCCCCTAGTGAAAGACAGGTGAAACTGTACAATATTGTGGTCGCTATTTCCTAGATGCCCGACCACCTGCAGATTTGTTATTCTGTCAGGTCTATTAGATAGTATTAGGTCTAAAAGTGCTGCTCCTCTGGTTGGATTCTGCACCAATTGTGAAAGATAATTTTTCTTGGTTATTAGCAGAAACCTGTTGCCTTTATGTGTTTCACAGGTTTCTGTTTCCCAGTTAATATCCGGGTAGTTAAAGTCCCCCATAACCAGGACCTCATTATGGGTTGCAGCTTCATCTATCTGCTTTAGAAGTAGACTTTCCATGGTTTCTGTTATATTTGGGGGTTTGTAACAGACCCCAATGAGAATTTTGTTACCATTTTTCCCTCCATGAATTTCGACCCATATGGACTCGACATCCTCATTTCCTTCGCTAATATCCTCCCTTAAAGTGGACTTTAGACAAGACTTTACATAGAGACAAACCCCTCCTCCTCTCCGATTTTTACGATCCTTTCTAAACAGACTGTAACCCTGTAAGTTAACTGCCCAGTCATAGCTTTCATCTAACCATGTCTCGGTTATTCCCACTATGTCAAAGTTACCTGTAGATATTTCTGCTTCTAGTTCTTCCATCTTGTTTGTCAGGCTTCTGGCGTTTGCGAGCATGCAGTTTAGAGGATTTTGTTTTGTTCCAATCTCCTCGCTGTGGATTGTTTTAGAAATGTTCTTACCTCCCTTCTGAGTATGTTTTCCTGGGTCTTCTTTGTTCCAGTCTAATGTTTTTCTTCCCGTCCCCTCTTCTTCTAGTTTAACGCCCTCCTGATGAGTGTAGCAAGTCTTCTGGCAAATGTGTGTTTCCCAGGTTTGTTGAGGTGTAGTCCGTCTCTGGCGAGGAGTCCATCGTACAAGTAATTCGAATCCTTGTTGTCTGCACCATCGTCTTAGCCAGTTGTTCGCATCAAGGATCCTGTTCCATCTCCTGGTGCCATGCCCGTCTACTGGAAGGATAGAAGAAAAAACTACCTGTGCATCCAGTTCCTTTACTTTCTTCCCCAACTCTTCAAAGTCTTTGCAGATTGTCGGTAGGTCCTTCCTTGCCGTGTCATTGGTGCCAACATGTATCAGAAGAAATGGGTGGACGTCCTTGGAGCTGAAGAGCTTTGGTATCCTATCGGTCACATCCTTGATCATCGCACCTGGAAGGCAGCATACTTCTCTTGCGGTTATGTCCGGTCTGCAGATGGCTGCTTCTGTGCCTCTCAGTACTGAGTCTCCCACCACCACCAGTGTTGTTAGAATCTGTTTAGTTTGTGACTATCTGCCATTTTCTAGTGGAGTTCTGGCTGCTGGTCTTTTTCCTCTGGTGCTGGGTTTGTCTTGGGGCAGGTATTTGTATCACTCTTTATTAACCCCTTCCCAACCTGTGACACAGCGTATGCGTCATGAAAGTCGGTGCCAATCCGACCTGTGACGCATATGCTGTGTCACAGAATGATCGCGTCCCTGCAGATCCGGTGAAAGGGTTAACTCCCATTTCACCCGATCTGCAGGGACAGGAGGAGTGGTAGTTTAGCCCAGGGGGGGTGGCTTCACCCCCCCGTGGCTACGATCGCTCTGATTGGCTGTTGAAAGTGAAACTGCCAATCAGAGCGATTTGTAATATTTCACCTATTATAACTGGTGAAATATTACAATCCAGTCATGGCCGATGCTGCAATATCATCGGCCATGGCTGGAAACACTAATGTGCCCCCACCCCACCCCACCGATCGCCCCCCCCAGCCCTCCGATCTGTCCTTTACACTGCTCCGCTCCCCTCCATCCTCCTGTCCGCTCCCTCCCCCCGTGCTCTTGTCCGCTCACCCCCGTGCTCCAATCACCCCCCCCGTGCTCTAACCACCCCCCCTGCACTCCGATCCACCCCCCCTGCAGTCCGATCCACCCCCCCTGCAGTCCGATCCAACCCCCGATGCTCCAATGCACCCCCCCGTGCTCCGATCCACCCCCCCGTGCTCCGATTTTCCCCCCGTGCTCCCCCCCACCCCATCATACTTACCGAGCCTCCCGTGGTCCGTCCATCTTCTTTTCTGGGCGCCGCCATCTTCCAAAATGGCGGGCGCATGCGCAGTGCGCCCGCCGAATCTGCCGGCAGATTCGTTTCAAGTGCATTTTGATCACTGCGATAAAACCCATCCCAGTGATCAAAATAAAAAAAATACTGAATGACCCCCCCCTTTGTCACCCCCATAGGGTTAGGGGTAGGGTTAGGGGTAGGGTTAGGGTTTCGGTATGTGCACACGTATTCTGGTCCTCTGCAGATTTTTCCGCTGCGGATTTGATAAATCCGCAGTGCTAAACCGCTGCAGATTTATGGCGGATTTACCGCGGTTTTTCTGCGCATTTCACTACAGTTTTACAACTGCGATTTTCTATTGGAGCAGTTGTAAAACCGCTGCGGAATCCGCAGAAAGAAGTGACATGCTGCGGAATGTAAACCGCTGCGTTTCCGTGCAGTTTTTCTGCAGCATGTGTACAGCGATTTTTGTTTTCCATAGGTTTACATTGAACTGTAAACTCATGGGAAACTGCTGCGGATCCGCAGCGTTTTCCGCAGCGTGTGCACATACCTTTAGAATTAGGCCATGTGCACACGGTGCGGATTTGGCTGCGGATCCGCAGCAGTGTTCCATCAGGTTTACAGTACCAAGTATACCTATGGAAAACCAAATCCGCTGTGCCCATGGTGCGGAAAATACCACGCGGAAACGCTGCATTGTATTTTCCGCAGCATGTCAATTCTCTGTGCGGATTCCGCAGCGTTTTACACCTGTTCCTCAATAGGAATCCGCAGGTAAAATCCGCACAAAAAACACTGGAAATCCACCGTAAATCCGCAGGTAAAACGCAGTGCCTTTTACCCGCGGATTTTTCAAAAATGATGCTGAAAAATCTCACACGAATCTGCAATGTGGGCACATAGCCTTAGGGTTAGGGTTGGAATTAGGGTTGTGGTTAGGGTTAGGGGTGTGTTGGGGTTAGGGTTGTGGTTAGGGGTGTGTTGCGGTTAGGGTTGTGATTAGGGTTATGGCTACAGTTGGGATTAGGGTTAGGGGTGTGGGGGGGTTAGTGTTGGAGGTAGAATTGAGGGGTTTCCACTGTTTAGGCACATCAGGGGTCTCCAAACGCAACATGGCGCCACGATTGATTCCAGCCAATCTTGTATTCAAAAAGTCAAATGGTGCTCCCTCACTTCCGAGCCCCGACGTGTGCCCAAACAGTGGTTTACCCCCACATATGGGGTACCAGCATACTCAGGACAAACTGCGCAACAATTATTTGGGTCCAATTTCTCCTGTTACCCTTGTGAAAATAAAAAAATGCTTGCTAAAACATTATTTTTGAGGAAAGAAAAATGATTTGTTATTTTCATGGCTCTGCGTTGTAAACGTCTGTGAAGCACTTGGGGGTTCAAAGTGCTCACCACATATCTAGATAAGTTCCTTGGGGGGTCTAGTTTCTAAAATGGGGTCACTTGTGGGGGGTTTCTACTGTTTAGCCACATCAGGGGCTCTGCAAACGGAACGTGACGCCCGCAGAGCATTCCATCAAAGTCTGCATTTCAAAACGTCACTACTTCACTTCCGAGCCCCGGCATGTGCCCAAACAGTAGTTTACCCCCACATATGGGGTATCAGCGTACTCAGAAGAAACTGGACAACAACTATTGGGGTCCAATTTCTCCTGTAACCCTGGGAAAATAAAAAATTCTGGGCTAAATAATTATTTTTGAGGAAAGAAAACGTATTTATTATTTTCACGGCTCTGCGTTATAAACTTCTGTGAAGCACTTGGGGGTTCAAAGTGCTCACCACACATCTAGATAAGTTCCTTTCGGGGTCTAGTTTCCAAAATGGGCTCACTTGTGGGGGGTTTCTACTGTTTAGCCACATCAGGGGCTCTGCAAACGGAACGTGACGCCCGCAGAGCATTCCATCAAAGTCTGCATTTCAAAACGTCACTACTTCACTTCCGAGCCCCGGCATGTGCCCAAACAGTAGTTTACCCCCACATATGGGGTATCACCGTACTCAGGAGAAACTGGACAACAACATTTGGGGTCAAATTTTTCCTGTTACCCTTGGGAAAATAAAAAAATTGCAGGCTAAAAGATCATTTTTGAGAAAATATTTTTTTATTTTATTTTCATGGCTCTGCGTTATAAACTTCTGTGAAGCACTTGGGGGTTCAAAGTCCTCACCACACATCTAGATAAGTTCCTTTGGGGGTCTAGTTTCCAAAATGGGGTCATTTGTGGGGGATCTCCAATGTTTAGGCACACAGGGGCTCTCCAAACGCGACATGGTGTCCGCTAACAATTGGAGCTAATTTTCCATTCAAAAAGTCAAATGGCGCGCCTTCCCTTCCGAGCCCTGCCGTGTGCCCAAACAGTGGTTTACCCCCACATATGAGGTATCGGCGTACTCGGGAGAAATTGCCCAACAAATTTTAGGATCCATTTTATCCTATTGCCCATGTGAAAATGAAAAAATTGAGGCGAAAATAAATTTTTTGTGAAGAAAAAGTACTTTCTCATTTTTACAGATCAATTTGTGAAGCACCTGAGGGTTTAAAGTGCTCACTAGGCATCTAGATAAGTTCCTTGGGGGGTCTAGTTTCCAAAATGGGGTCACTTGTGGGGGAGCTCCAATGTTTAGGCACACAGGGGCTCTCCAAACGCGACATGGTGTCTGCTAACGATGGAGATAATTTTTCATTCAAAAAGTCAAATGGCGCTCCTTCCCTTCCGAGCCTTAACATGTGCCCAAACAGTGGTTTACCCCCACATGTGAAGTATCGGTGTACTGAGGAGAAATTGCCCAACAAATTGTAGGATCCATTTTATCCTGTTGCCCATGTGAAAATGAAAAAAATGAGGCTAAAAGAATTTTTTTGTGAAAAAAAAAAGTACTTTTTCATTTTTACGGATCAACTTGTGAAGCACCTGGGGGATCAAAGTGCTCACTATGCATCTAGATAAGTTCCTTGGGGTGTCTAGTTTCCAAAATGGGGTCACTTTTGGGGGAGCTCCAATTTTTAGGCACACGGGGGCTCTCCAAACGTGACATGGTGTCCGCTAAAGAGTGGAGCCAATTTTTCATTCAAAAAGTCAAATGGCGCTCCTTGCCTTCCAAGCCCTGCCGTGCGCCCAAACAGTGGTTTACCCCTACATATGAGGTATCAGCGTACCCAGGACAAATTGGACAACAACTTTCGTGGTTCAGTTTCTCTTTTTACCATTGTGAAATCAAAAAAATTGTTGCTAAAAAATAATTTTTGTGACTAAAAAGTTAAATGTTCATTTTTTCCTTCCATGTTGCTTCTGCTGCTGTGTGTTAGGTCTCGAGTTCCCGCTTCTGCACAGGGGGAATCTTGAGCCATCTCCGCTGCGGTCTCCCATTCTTATCCAGCCGCAGTGGAGTCTGCTCAGCAGGGACATCGGTCCCAGCGTCTTGCTCAGTCTCACTCTGTACAGAGAGTTACTGCTGCTTCTTCAGCTTCTGCCATTAAAGCCAGTGCTGGTCAGCAGCGAGCGGACTTCTCTGGGACTAAGTCCTTGTCTGCACACACTGAGCATGCCCAGGGCAAGATCTCCCGTTGGAGATCGAGGGTCATGTGCTCAGGCTCTGCAGCACATTCCATTGGTCCTCTTGGCAGGTCTTGGAAGGGCAAAGTTTCTGTGGCCACTTCCTGTGCTGCAACTATATAAACTGCGCATGACCGCACGGCCATGCGCTAGTGTACATTTGCTTACGTGTGTTTGTTGTGAGTGCAAGTCGTCCTTGGATACCCCTTCCCTATTGAATGTCTGTTCGCGGAAGGTGTATGGTTGCTTTCTAGCGCCCGACTTATCCTGCAGCACTAATCACACGTTACAGCGTCCAGTTGCTGTGACCGCCAGTACGGCGCCGTGCACTTCCTCTGTGCTTTCCTTACCCAAGCCTGGGTGGTTAGTGGCGTTCGTCAGTGCGGCACCGCATGCACTCTTGTGCCCTAATATTGTTATTCTGCTTCCTTACACACTCAGTTGCGGTGTTGTGCCAGCAAGGGTCTAATCGGACTTCAATCCTAGTTGGGGTTGAGTTCGCTGACTACTTGCTCGCCTTCTATGTGCGGTACCGCGATCCTGTGACGCAACAGGATCGCTTCCTTCACGCTGGGTGAAGTTTAACCCACGTGTGTATACTTATGAGTACCGCCATATAGTCTGTCATTACTTAGCAGCAGGTTCCATCTCTGCACGGTGGACCCCGGGCTGCGAACGCACCATACACTATCTGTCTTATTATTTGGTGCGTTCCGCTAGCCCTAACACTGTGAAGCACCTGGAGGGTTAATAAACTTCTTGAATGTGGTTTTGTGCACCTTGAGGGGTGCAGTTTTTAGAATGGTGTCACTTTTGGGTATTTTCAGCCATATAGACCCCGTAAACTGACTTCAAATGTGAGGTGGTCCCTAAAAAAAATGGTTTTGTAAATTTCGTTGTAAAAATGAGAAATCGCTGGTCAAATTTTAACCCTTATAACTTCCTAGCAAAAAAAATTTTGTTTCCAAAATTGTGCTGATGTAAAGTATACATGTGGGAAATGTTATTTATTAACTATTTTGTGTCACATAACTCTCTGGTTTAACAGAATAAATATTCAAATTGTGAAAATTGCGAAATTTCCATTTTTATCACAAATAAACGCATAATTTATTGACCTAAATTTACCACTAACATGAAGCCCAATATGTCACGAAAAAACATTCTCAGAACCGCTAGGATCCGTTGAAGCGTTCCTGAGTTATTACCTCATAATGGGACACTGGTCAGAATTGCAAAAAACGGCCAGGTCATTAAGGTCAAAATAGGCTGGGCCATGAAGGGGTTAACCAGCACCTGCCTCCCAGTCCTTGCTCGAAAACAGTGTTAATCTGCTTGAGCTCTAGCTTGGTGCTTTGCTTTGTCTTTTGTGTGTTATTTGTGCAGTGCTGGTACCTCTTGTTCTGCTAGCCTTAGTTTCTGTTTTCTATTGATTTCTGCAGCCTTGTCTGTGTTTTCTATTAAGAGGTGACTTGTTTTTGTACCCAGTTCAGACGATGGTCAGCAGAGGTCAGCTGGAATGATCCAGCACTCAATAGTCAGTTTTTAGCAGGTTTGAATGACAGGGTTAAAGATTTGCTCATTGCATATCCTGCACCTGCTACGCTTGAGGCTGCTATGCAATTAGCTATCCAGGTGGATAGAAGATTGAGAGGTAGACAGAATGAGGAGAAGGTTTCAATTTTGCTGGAAAGCCCCGTTGACTGTGGGGAGCCAATGCAACTTGGGGTGATGTCCTCTCGTTCCCAGGAAAGGCAGAGAAGATTTTCAGAGGGGCTATGCCTTTATTGTGGTAAGGCTGACCATTTTATTAAGCAATGTGAAGGACGCATAAACAAGGAAAAGAGGAAAAAAAGGTCAATCAGAATAACCCTCCCTTTCACACTGCACTTTTACGGTCGGCAGGAGATTCTTTTTCTGGTAGTTCTACCTGTCGTGGTCATTCGATTGATTTTCAAATGATGGTGGACTGTGGTTATGCACTTAATTTGATTGATCAACAATTTCTAGACAAGTATAAGCTTGATTCTGTACCTTTATCATGCCCTTTTCCTGTAGTGGCGATTGATAACACTCCTCTAGAGCATGGGTGCGTTTCTTAAAAGGTCACCGGGTTTCCACTAACTGTGAATATGGAACACCAGGAATCTTTAGATTTGTTTGTACTTGATAAATTACCTTTTCCAGTTGTCCTGGGGTTACCCTGGTTAAAAATGCACAATCCTGTACTGGACTGGTCGTCAAGAACGATAAGATCCTGGGGTCAGGAGTGTTATGGGAAATGTTGTGATGTACACATTGCTGCTGTTGTGAAAAATGAGCTACCTGAAGCCATTCAGGAATTCTGGAAAGTATTTTCTGAAGTGGAGTCACAAGCTCTGCCACCCCATAGAGATTACAATTGCGCTATTGAGTTCATCCCAGGTGCTACTCTCCCTAAGAGTCAATTATTTAATCTGACGATGCCCGAGAGAGAGACATTAAAGGAATACCTGCAGTTTTGTCTTGCTGCAGGTCATATAAGACCCTCTAAGTCCCCTGTGGCTGTGGGGTTCTTTTTTGTCAAAAATAAAGATGGGGTCTTAGGCCATGTCTGAATTTCAGGGAGATTAATAAGATCAATGTGTGCAATCCTTACCCCTTGCCGCTAATTCCAGATTTCTTTAACCAATTAGTTGGAGCCAAATGGTTCTCTAAGATTAATCTCCGTGGGGCATATAATTTGCTGCGGGTTAAAGAAGGCAATGAATGGAAGACAGCCTTTAATACCCCGGAAGGTCATTTTGAGTGTCTAGTTATGCCTTTCGGCCTTACAAATGCTCCGGCGTTCTTTCAAAATTCCATTAACGACATCCTGAGGCCGTTGATCGGTAGGAGTGTGATTGTTTATTTGGATGATATTTTGATCTATTCACCCGATCTGGAGTCTCATTGGCAGAGAGTCCGTGAGGTTCTGCAGATTCTGAGCGAAAACTCACTCTTTGCTAAACTAGAGAAATGCGAGTTTGCAGTACAGAAAATTATTTTTTTGGCGTACTTTGTGTCCAGTGATGGTTTTGAGATGAACCCAGTGAAGGTTCAGGCGGTATTGGAGTGGCCTAGACCTGAATGCTTGAAGTCGATTCAGAGATTTTGGGGGTTTGTTAATTATTATAGAAAATTCATAAAGAATTTTTCTGTTATCACAAAACCCCTTACTGATCTTACTAAGAAGGGTTCCAATACTGTCCAATGGTCCCCTGAGGCTGTTAAGGCTTTTGAGCATCTCAAGGAGAGGTTTAGCTGTGCTCCTGTTTTGATCCTCTCAGATGAGACTATGCCCTTTCTGGTAGAGGTGGACACCTCATCAGTAGGAGTCGGGGCTGTTCTGTCCCAGGAGGGAGAGGATGGGGTGTATCCCTGTGCTTCCTTTTCTAAGAAATTTTCAGAGGCGGAGCTCAACTACGATGTTGGGAACCGAGAATTACTGGCTATTAAACTTGTGTTTGGGCATTCACGACATTTTTTGGAGGGCGCAAGACATCCTATGCAAGTCTTTACTGATCATAAGAACCTGATTTATCTGGATGCTGCTAAACGTTTGAATGCCCGTCAAGCTAGGTGGGCATTGTTTTTTGCCCGGTTCCATTTTTCTGTGACATATATCCCTGGGACAAAAAACAAAAAATGTTAAAGCTGATGCTTTGTCTCGAAGTTTCTCCCCAGTGGTTATTACTGAAGGAAGAATCTATTCTGAAGAGAGGGGCGGTGGTGGCAGCATTAGGTTCTGATTTGGAAAATAGCATTCTTAAAGCCCAGGAGGCAGCACCAACTAACACTTAGTATGGGAAATTATTTGTGCCTAAAGCCCTGAGGAGAGCTGAGAAAGTCGATCGGTCAGAGTTTCTGGTGGCCAGGGTGGCTAAAAGAAATTATCAAGTGGGTGCGTCAGTGTACCATGTGCGCTAGGTCTAAGGATTTTCTTGCTCCGGCGGCAGGGTTGCCCTTTAGAGGTTCCTAGTTCTCCAGGGACACATCTTGCAATTGATTTTATCACCGACCTGCCGTTCTGAGGGTTTTTCAGTTATCTGGGTTGTTGTGGACCGGTTTAGTAAGATGTGTCATCTGGTCCCATTCAATAAATTACCCTGCACTAAGACACTTGCCAGGGCATTTCTGAAAGAGATTGTGACTAGTGTTGAGAATTCCGATACTGCAAGTATCGGGTATTGGCCGATACTTGCTGTATCGGAATTCCGATACCGAGATCCGATATTTTTGTGATATCGAAATTGGTATCGGAGTGTGCGGTGCGTATGGTTCCCAGGGTCTGGAGGAGAGGAAACTCTCCTTCAGGCCCTGCGATCCATATTAATGTAAAAAATAAAGAATAAAAATAAAAAATATGGCTATACTCACCCCTCCGAAGAACCCTGGCTGTCACCGCTGCGAGCGTCCGCCTCCGTTCCTGAGAATGTAGTGAGTGAAGGACCTTCGATGACGTCGCAGTCAGGTGAGCGGTCACGTGAGCGGTCAGGTGACTGGTCACCTGATCATGAAGTCATCGAAGGTCCTTCACTCACAGCATTCTTAAGGACGGAGGCGGACGCTTGCAGCGGTAACAGCCAGGGTCCTTCGGAGAGGTGAGTATAGCCATATTTTTTATTTTTATTCTTTATTTTTTACATTAATATGGATCCCAGGGCCTGAACAAGAGTTTCCTCTCCTTCAGACCCTGGGAACCATGCAGGACACATTCCGATATTTGTGTCCCATTGACTTGTATTGGTATCGGAACTCGGTATCGGCGAGATCCGATATTTTGCCGGTATCGGCCGATACCATCCGATACCGATACTTGCAAATATGAGAAGGTATCGCTCAGCTCTAATTGTGACTCCATGGTGTTCCCACGGACATTGTCTCCTATAGGGGACCACAGTTTGGGGCTCGCTTTTGGCATGCCTTTTGTAACAGACTTAAGGTTAATTTGTCATTTTCATCCGCAGTCCAATGGACAGACCGAGAGGAAAACCAGGACATTGAGCAGTTTTTGAGATGTTTTGTAGCGGACAATCAGGAGATGTGGTCAGAATATCTACCATTAGCTGAGTTTGCTCTCAATAATCATACGTCTTCTTCAGCTGGGTGTTCTCCTTTCTTTTGTTGTACTGGGAAGAATCCATCTTTCTGTCCTTTTTCTAGGATTGGGGCGGAGGTGCCTGAGGAGGATAGTTTTTCTGGAAATTTGGAAAGGGTTTGGACCAATGTGCGCCATAATCTTAAACAGGCTAATAGGAGGTCTAAGAAATATTTTGACAAGAGAAGAAGGAAGGCGAGGTTTGTTGTTAGGGACATGGTTTGGTTGTCCTCTTGGAATCTGCGTTTGAAGATCCTTTCTAAAAAGTTGGGACCAAAGTTTGTAGGACCTTTCAAAGTAGTTCACATTGTCAACTGGAAAATTAATTCAGTTTTTCATGTATCTTTGCTGAAGAAGGTTGACATGTCAGATAAGGTGGTTATGCCGTCTGCTCCTCCAATTCATGAGGACTTCGAGTTTGAGATTTCACACATTCTTGATTCCAGGTGGCATAGAGGAGGGTTACAGTATCTTGTGTTCTGGAAGGGTTTCGGGCACAAGGACAATTCCTGGGTCTAAGCTGTGGATGTCTCAGCCTCAACGTTAATTAAGGCTTTCCGAGTAAGGCCCGGCCTGGAGGAGGCGGGGAATCCTTGTTAAAGGGGAGGTACTGTTAGAATCTGTTTAGTTTGTGACTATCCACCATTTTCTTGTGGAGTTTTGGCTGCTGGTCTTTTTCCTCTGATAATGGGTTTGTCTTGGGTCAGGTGTTTGTATAACTCTTTATTAATCAGCACCTGCCTCCCAGTCCTTGCTGGACAACAGTGTTAATCTGCTTGAGCTCTAGCTTGGTGCTTTGCTTTGTCTTTTGTTTGCGTTATTTGTGCAGTGCTGGTACCTCTGGTTCTTCTAGCCTTAGTTTCTGTTTTCTATTGGTTTCTGCAGCCTTCTCTGTGTTTTCTATTAGTCGGTGACACATTTTTGTACCCAGTCCTTAGTTCTTTTAGGGAACCCCTTTCCCTTATCTCTAGGTATTCGCTTGAGATTAACCTAGGATCGTCGGTGGGTCTATTCACAAGGAATGGGTTGCCCACTCCATCATAGGGTTTCAGCCTAGTGATACTGCAGGGTCAGTTTTCCCCCTTCTACCATAGTCCTGTGTTGCAGATCCGAAACAACCGTAGCCCCAACCATAACCCTATTCCCAACCCTAACTCTAGCCCAATCCTAACCCTAGCCCCAATCCTAGCCCCAGCCCCAACCCTAACTCTAGCCCAACCCTAACCCTATCTCTAGCCCCATCCCTAACCTACTACCCAACCCCAACCGTAGCCCCAACCGTAGCCCTAGCCCAATCCTAACCCTATTGAAAAAATGGAAATAAATGCTTTTTTATTTTAATATTTTTACCTAACTAAAGGGGAGATAAAGGGGGGGTTGATTTACTATTGTTTTTTATTTGGATCACTGTGATAAGGTCCATCACAGTGATCAAAGTGAACCAATAGGAAAAATTTCCTATTTTTGCAGGGTGCCAACCAGCAGATATCGGTGGGAGAATTGCGCATTTGCCCGCCATTTTCTTCCCAGAAGAAGACGCTGACAGCCTGAGGACAGGACTGGGAGATGCAGGAGGGTCCAGGGACACCGGAGGTACCATTTCTCTCTCCTCTGATGTTCTAGACTTTTTTTTGCTGTTACCGTTTTTCCGTGAATACCGGTGATCACAACACTGGGGTCAATAAAAACCAATCCAAATCATGGTCTCTGGGGTCTCACCTACCCCCTTTAGCCTAGACCCGGGAGAATTTCAGACGCTGGGGTGCTATAACCTTATTTCTCAGCACTGTTAAAAAGTGGCGCTGAGGAATAAATACCTTTAACTGCCACATTTAAAAGGCATATCAGCGGTCGTTAAGGGGTTAAGCAATATCTGTTTTGACATTTATTTTGCATTTTTTTGCATTTGTGTAAGTTAATTAATTTGTATTTTTTAAAGACAAAAGGAAAATCTCAACATTACAGAAATTTAAGCCCATCTGTATACCTCAAAGTGTTCTAAATGTGTTTCTATTTTTTGTACACTTGTTGGAATAGTTTTAAAGGGTTTTTTGTTAGTTTTCTAAATCGTTAAAAATAAAGGACACAATTTACTTTTTTGCATATTGTACTAATCCAATTTATCAAAAAGAAAATTCAAAAGATTACCAATAATAGCAATATATGTCTGATTAGTCATAAAGAAGGCTTTACAAATACTTTCACATGATATAAATAACAAACCTTAAAGGTTCATATTGCACAGGGGCCAGGTTTTTATTGTATGCTAAGAAATTTTAAAAATACAGGTTTATAGACTAATTCTTACAACTTTAATGAAACCCATAATGTTATATTTCCTTAGTTTTTTTTATTATACTAAGTTATAAAAATTGAGTTTAATAGAAGGGATGAGCAAACGTGCTCGGTGATGCTCGGTTATCACTCGGGTATCATGGTGCTCGGATGTACTCGTTACTCATCAATAGTGTTGAGCATTCCGATACCGCAAGTATCGGGTATCGGCCGATATTTGCGGTATCGGAATTCCGATACTGAATTCCGATACTTCCCGCGTATCGGATACCGGAATCGGAAGTTCCCAGAATTCAAATTGAACGCAGCAGCCAATGAGGAATGAATGAAAGTGTGGGCACATCCTGTTTAGCATGGTGGGCATGTAAGTACTGGCAAGGCTGGGATTGGCTGCTGAAATGATGTCACTCTGCACTATAAAAAAGCGCTGCCGCCATTTTGCGCTCACTCTGCTGTGATTTCAGTTAGGGACAGGACGCTGTGTTCTAACTGAGGGCCAGTTGAGCTAGCTAATTGCTTTATTTTCCTTTCCAAAGGCTAATTTAGCAAAACGCTGTGTGTTCTTCACTGTTCACCTTGCTCTTGCCTTGCAGCGCTGTTTTAACAGCGTTCTGCAAGGTCTCTGTGTGTGTGTGTGTGTGCAGCTCACTCTGTAGTCTGTGTGCAGCCATATACCCGGTTGTATTCAGCTCAGGGGGGGTTCACACTGCCTCACACAGTTGTTCTTTTTTGCTCTTAGTGCAGCCTGCTGCACATTTTTTCTCAAATTTCCTATTAGTGTTTTTCCACCAGTCTCCAGCTCTATTGTGGAAAAACACTACATAGGATAACCTAGAGGGGGGTTTTTGGGCCTTGCAGCGCCGTTTACGGCTGTCTGCACGGTCTCCGTGTGAGCCCAGCTCGCCCTGTAGTCTGTGTGCAGCCATAGCCGGTTGGATTCAGCTCAGGGTTCGTTACTGGCTCATACCTTGAGAAAAATTTTCCTTTTTTTCAAATAGTGCAGCCTGTTTAAAATTTGAAAAAAAAAATTCCTATTAGTGTCTTTCCACTCGTATCCAGCTAAATAGTGGAAAAACACTATATAGGATAACCTAGAGGAGGGTTTTTTGGCCTTGCAGCGCCGTTTACGGCTGTCTGCACGGTCTCCGTGTGAGCCCAGCTCGCCCTGTAGTCTGTGTGCAGCCATAGCCGGTTGGATTCAGCTCAGGGTTCGTTACTGGCTCATACCTTGAGAAAAATTTTCCTTTTTTTCAAATAGTGCAGCCTGTTTAAAATTTGAAAAAAAAAAAAATTCCTATTAGTGTCTTTCCACCAGTCTCCAGCTCAATTGTGGAAAAACACTACATAGGATAACCTAGAGGTTTTTTTGGGGGCCTTGCAGCGCCGTTTACGGCTGTCTGCACGGTCTCTGTGTGAGCGCAGCTCGCCCTGTAGTCTGTGTGCAGCCATAGCCGGTTGGATTCAGCTCAGGGTGCGTTACTGCCTCATACCTTGAAAAACAATTTCCTTTTTTTCAAATAGTGCAGCCAGTTTAAAATTTGAAAAAAAAAATTCCTATTAGTGTCTTTCCACTTGTATCCAGCTAAATAGTGGAAAAACACTATATAGGATAACCTAGAGGAGGGTTTCTTGGCCTTGCAGCGCCGTTTACGGCTGTCTGCACGGTCTCCGTGTGATTTAAACTAGCTCTGTAGCCCGATCTGCACCAAAAAAAAGGTTAAGTTCACCAAACACAACTTACACTTGTGTAGGCCACATTTGAAAAATAATAAAGTTTAGTCCACAATTTACAACATTAGTGTTTCTTACACCTGTTAGGAGGAGCATTACAGGAATAAGCACACTAAGGCCTTAGTACTTTTCTGCTTATCTTTATCTGTCAACCAAGATGAAGAGGGCAGGGAGTAAGGCACGTGGGCGTGGGCGCGGAGCAGGGAGAGGAGCAGGGAGAGGACGTGGTGATTCTGTGCCTGCTGCGGGCGCCGGTGACTCGTCGTCACTCAGTTTCAGCAGGGAACAGTCCTTCATGCGCAGCTTTGTCGGAGAGCGCCGTGCACCGCTGCTGCGTGAAGACCAAATTGAAGCCGTTGTCGGGTGGATGGCAGCTAACGCCTCGGCATCGACTTCAGTTAGTGCCACATCCTCTCAGGCACAGAGCACTGGAGAGCAGCCATCTGTCTCTTCACCACCTGCCAAATTGGCCAGGCAGTCAGAGAGCCCAGGACAGGAGCCGTCTCTACTTCTGTTCTCTGAATCTCTTGGCTTGGAAACAGGGGGCCAGCCAAGCAGCATTGGAGAAATGGAAGAAGAGGCAGTGTGCAGTGATGCCCAAAAGCTTTATCTCTCTGACTCTGAAGAGGCAGGTGGGCCAGTGCCTCCGGTGACCACAGCGCAGTACGCATCTGATGATGAAACTCAGGTGCCGCTTTCTCGTGCGTACTGTGCTGCTGAGACTACCCAGGAGGAGCAGTTGGTGGCAGAGGGTAGTGGAGATGATGAGGTCCTTGACCCATCGTGGCGTGAGGAACAGGAAGGTGGTGGGAGCAGCTCAGAGGAAGAGCTTCCTCTTACGGGCCAAAGAGGGAGAGGGAGGGGGAAGACTGCGGAGCCTGTAGCCTCCACTTTGGCACCCGTTAGGAGCCTGTCTCTTTCCAAAGCCAAAAAGGGCGCTCCCAAGACTTGCAGTGCCTGGTCCTTTTTTGACACAGTTGCAGATGACATTTGTTTTGTCAAATGCAAGCTGTGTCATCATAAAGTAAAAAGAGGGAAAAATGTCAGCAACCTCAATACCACAAATATGTGGAAACATGTGCGGACCAGGCACGCGGTGGAGTTACAGAAACACACTGAAGATGTAGGCCAACCAACAGCGGCAGCTACCACCTCTTCAGCTCGTGTTGCCTCTTCCTCCAGCTCACGCACAGCTGGTTTGGCTTCCTCCCAGAGACCTTGTGTAATTCCACCCACAGCACCACCTTCCCAGTCATCCTCACACTCCCAGTCTACTCTACAGCCATCGGTAGTACAGGCATGGGAGAAAAGGCGGGCATTCTCGGCCAACCACCCCCGAGCACAGGCTCTGAATGCAGGCATTGCCAAACTGTTGTCCCTGGAAATGCTCTCGTTCAGGCTGGTGGAGACTGACAGCTTCCGTGACTTGATGGCATTGGCAGTCCCACAGTACAAGGTGCCCAGCCGCTTTTACTTCAGCAGGCAGGCTGTCCCTGCCCTGCACAGGCATGTTGAGGCAAACATAAAACATGCGCTACTGAACGCCGTCAGTAGCAAGGTCCACCTCACCACCGATGCGTGGACCAGTCAGCATGGACAGGGGCGATATGTTTCCCTCACTGCCCATTGGGTTAATGTTGTTGAGCCAGGTACAGATCGTGCGAGTGGCACAGGACGTGTCCTGCCCACTCCAAGGATTGCAGGAATCCAGTCTGTACGCATCGACTCCTCCTCTTACACCAGTTCCTCTGATTCCTCTCTGCAGGATCCGTCACAGACCACCCCCACATGGACCCGTGAACGTTTACCTATGACCGACATGAGCACAGCCGTGGCCAAACGTCAGCAGGCCGTCTTGAAACTAGTTTCATTGGGGCATCGAAGCCACACAGCGCAGGAGCTCTGGAATGCCATAAAGCAGGAGAGCGATGTGTGGTTACTGCCAGCGAATCTCCAGCCAGGCATGGTAGTGTGTGACAATGGCCGAAATCTGGTGGCAGCTTTGGCCCTTGGCAACCTCACTCACATCCCATGTCTGGCACATGTGCTCAATTTGGTTGTGCAGAGTTTTCTGAGGGACTATCCGGATCTTGATGCCCTGCTGCACAAGGTCCGCCTAGAGTGTGCTCACTTGCGGCGTTCCAGCTTGGCCAGATCCCGCATTGCTGCTCTGCAGCGCCGATTCCGCCTTCCGGAACACCGCATCATATGTGACCTACCTACCCGGTGGAATTCCACGTTACATATGTTGGAGCGGTTGTGTGAGCAGCAGCAAGCAGTTATGGAGTACCAGCTGCATCAGGCGCAAAGAAGTCGCAGTCAGCGCCGATCAGACTTCACAACCACAGAGTGGGCCACTATGAAGGACGTCTGCCAGGTTTTGCGTCCTTTTGATTATTCCACGCGGATGGCAAGTGCAGATGATGCACTAGTCAGCATGACTGTCCCCCTTATCTGCCTGCTTCAGCAAACTTTGCAAGGGTTAAGGGATGATGTGGTGGAAGAGGTGGAGGATGAGGAGTCACCTTTTCCATCAGCTTCTGGAGAGTCAGCGCCACGTGGTTCCTCACAAAGGGGTACGCAGGGGCCAATTTGTGAGGAGGATGAGGAGGAGTCAATGGAGGAGGAAGAGCTCCGTCCAGAGGAGGGAGCGACACAATTGTCCAGTGGTCAGTGTGTACAGCGAGGGTGGGGTGATGACGAGCGGGCAGAGATCATGTCTCAAGCAGGGGACAGCGTTTCTGGGCCGGTTGGCACTCTGCAGCACATGGTGGATTTCATGCTGCAGTGCCTGAGAAACGACCGCCGCATCGACCACATTCTCAACATGCCTGATTATTGGGTGTTCACCCTCCTCGATCCTCGCTACCGGGACAACGTCCAAAACCTCATCCCTGCGTTGACCCGGGAGCGTAAATTGCGGGAGTACCACGACACACTGGTGAATTCCATCATCTTCTCCTGTCCAACTGAGAGGAGTGCTGCTAGTGCTTTACAAAGCAGCTCAGTGCGTCGAGGCAGTGGGGGAGGCTCTGCCCAAAGAGGGAGCAGAAGCAGTGCCTCTGCCCAAGGCAAGCCCAGTATGGCACAACTCTGGCACACTTTTGTGTGCCCGCCCCAAATGTCTACACCATCACCGGCGGCTCCAGTCAGCAGGAGGCAACGGTTCCGTCAGATGGTGACAGACTACATGGCTTGCCCTCTTACTGTACTCCCAGACGGCTCTTCCCCGTTCAAGTTTTGGGTCTCTAAGCTGGATACATGGCCAGAGCTAAGCCAGTATGCATTGGAGGTGCTGGCTTGCCCTGCGGCTAGTGTCTTATCGGAACGTGTCTTTAGTGCCGCAGGTGGTGTACTAACAGACCGTCGCATGCGACTATCCTCCGATAACGTTGACCGGCTTACTTTCCTGAAAATGAACCAGGCCTGGATCTCGCAGGAATTTGCCACTCCTCTGCCTGATTAAGTAATTGGGTGTCATCCAGGTCTCCTGCTGTGTTCATCTTTCTACCACCTGAACTGCTATTCCTGGGCTCCAACACCGCCAGTTGCGGCTCAGAAGTGCAGGCTGCACAGTAAAAACATACGACCCAGTGTTATTGGGTTTCAGTAACGTCAGCTGATCCCCAGCTGTGTAGCCGGCAATGTGTCCTGCGACCGCCACGCTGGCACAACAACCTAAATGTAAGGGAACCTGTCCCCCCCCCCCCCCCCGTCGTTTGTTACTGAAAGAGCCATCTTGTGCAGCAGTAATGCTGCACAAGGAAAAGGTAGCTCTTTTTTTTTAGCTCTTTGCACACGCAGAACTTAACACTTATAAAATGTGTTCACTGATACCGTTATACCGTCCCGGAGCTGGGACTTTCCTTCGTAATGTGACGCAGCACAGCCGTCATTCCTACCCCCTTGGTGCCATGCGCTGCCTCCTCAGCGTTGTTTTAAGCTGTCACGGAGCCTGCGCTGTTCTGTTATCCCTTGGGCATGCCCTATTTGTGCTGCCTGTCTTCTGACATAATTTGGTGTCAGGCTGGCTGCGCCTGTGCGGCCGCGGTGCCCGAGATCCCGCCTCGCAGTGTCTTCTGATTGAGTCACACTGCGGGCCTGGGATCCATGGGCATGCGCAGTGCATATCTTCCCCTCGGGCTCTCGCTCATTTCCCTCCGCCTTCTTTAGACTGTGCGCCGTCAGCTGATCCCTAGCATGCCACGGCCGTGACACCGCACAGTCTGAAGAAGAGGGAAGGAGGGGAGTGAGAGTCGAGGTTATGCACTGTGCATGCCCATGGTTCCAAGGCCCGCAGTGGGATTACGTTAGATGAGACTGCGAGGTGGGATCTGGAGCAGCGTGGACGCACAGGCACTGACAGCCTGACACCAAATTATGTCAGAAGACAGGCAGCGCTAATTGGGCATGGCCAAGGGCTAACAGAACAGCGCAGGCTCCGTGGCAGCTTAAAACAACGCTGAGGAGGCAGCGCACGGCATCAAGGGGATAGGAATGACAGCTGTGCTGTGTCCCATTACGAAGGAAATTCGCACCTCCGGAACGGTTTAACGGTATAAAGGGACACATTTTTAGTGTTTACTTCGGTGTTTGCAAGGAGCATAATTAAAAGAGCAACCTTTTCCTTTTGCATCCTTAGTGCTGCACAACATGGCTCTTTCAGCTACAAACGTCTGGGGGGGGGGGTTAAAGGTTTCCTTTCAACTTGCTCCAATCAGGCTTCGGCCTACACTCTGTTCCTCTGCTCCTCCTGCTGTCCCTGGGCTCTAACACCGCCAGTTGGTGCCTGGAAGTGCTGTGTGCACAGTCAACAGTCGCTCCTCTGTTATTGGGGTTCAGTAACGTCAGCTGATCCCCAGCTGTGTGTGCGGCAATACCTCCAATCTGCTCCTCCTGCTGTCCCTGGGCTCTAACACCGCCAGTTGGTGCCTGGAAGTGCTGTGTGCACAGTCAACAGTCGCTCCTCTGTTATTGGGGTTCAGTAACGTCAGCTGATCCCCAGCTGTGTATCCGGCAACGTGTCATGCGACCGCCACGCTGGCACAACTAAAATGTAAGGGGACCTGTCCCCCCCCCCCCCCCTAGGCGTTTGTTACTGAAAGAGCCACCATGTGCAGCACTAATACTGCACAAGGGAAAGGTCGCTCTTGAAATTATGCTCCTTGCAAACGCTGAACTACACACTCATGTAATGTGTCCCCTCACACCGTCCAACCGTCCCGGAGGTGGGACTTTCCTTTGTAATGTGACGCAGCACAGCCGTCATTGCTACCCCCTTGGCACCGTGCGCTGCCTCCTTAGCGTTGTTTGATTCCGTCATGGACCCTGCGCTGTTATGTTATCCCTTGGCCATGCACAGTTTGCGCTGCCCGTCCTCTGACATCATTTGTTGTCGTCCTGGCTGCGCCTGTGCGTCCACGCTGCCCGAAATCACACCTCGCAGTGTCGTCTAATGTGATCCCACAGTGGGCCTGGTATCCATGGCCATGCGCAGTGCATATACTAGCCTCTCACTCCCCTTCTTCACGCTTCTTCAGACTAGGCGGCGTCAGCTGATCCCTAATAGCATGCCACGGCCGTGACGCCGCACAGTCTGAAGAAGCAGGAAGGAGGTGAGTGAGAGGCGATGATATGCACTGCGCATGCCCATGGATCCCTGGCCCGCAGTGGGACTACATTAGATGACACTGCAAGGTTGGATCTCGGGCAGCTTGGACGCACAGGCACTGCCAGCCTGACACCTACATGATGTCAGAAGACGGGCACCGCTAACTGTGCATGGCCAAGGGATAACATTACAGTGCGGGCTCCGTGACAGAACCAAACAACGTTGAGGAGGTGGTGCCCGGCACCAAGGGGGTTGGAATGACGGCTGTGCTGTGTCACATTACAAAGGAAAGTCCCACTTCCGGGATGGTTTGACGGTGTGAGGGGACACATTATATGAGTGTGTACTTCAGCGTTTGCAAGGAGCATAATTTTCGGAGCCACCATTTTCCATGTGCAGTATTACTGCTGTACAAGATGGCTCTTTCAGCAACAAATGCCTGGGGGGGGAGGTTAAAGGTTCCCTTTCAACTTGCTCCACTGCAGGCTTCGGCCTACACTCTGCTCCTCTTTGATTCCCTGGGTTTCAACACTGTCAGTTGCCACCTGGAAGTGTTGTCTACACAGAAAAAAAGACTAGGTGATGTGTCAGTGGGGTTCAGCACCGCCAGCTGTTCCCCTGCTGTGTAGTCGGCAACGTGTCCAGCACAAGCCACGCTGGCACAACAGAACAAAAGCTGCCACCAGTGCAGGCTTCGGCCTACACTCTGCTCCTCTCCTCCTCCTGCTGACCCTGGGCTCAAACACCGCTAGTTTTTGCCCGGAAGTGCTAGCTGCACAGAGAAAAACACCAGCCAATGTGTTAGTGGGGTTCAGCAACGCCAGCTGTTCCCCTGCTGTGTAGCCGGCAACGTGACCTGCAAACGCCACGCAGGCACATGAACTGAAATTAAAGGGAACCTGGCCCCACCCCCCCAGGTGTTTCTATGTATAACAGCCACCTAGTACAGCAGTACTGCTGCATTTGTACAAGGTGGCTGACTTTTTCTCCTTGCCCACGTGGAACTCAACACGTACAAAATGTGTCTCATTGAGACCATTCCACTGTCCCTGAGGTGTGACTTTCCTTTGTAATGATACGCAGCACCCCCCTTGGTAGCGTTTCCCGTCTTTTGTCATCATGGTTAGCTGGCTGCGCCTGTGCATCCGCCCTGCTAGAAACAACGCCCCTCGTTGTCATATTTATTTTGTCAGCGAGGGTGTGGTTTATGGGCACGAGCAGTGCATATGTTCGCCTGTCTTAACTCATCTCCTTCCGCCTTCTTCAGACTGTGCGGCCTCCTGGCCGTGGTAGGCGATAAGGGATCAGCTGAGGCCGCCCAGTCTGGAGCAGGTGTAAGGACATGTGTAAGCGGCAAACCTATTTACTGCACAAGGCCACGAATCCCAGCCACGCAGTGTGATTTTTTGAAAACACACTGTGGGTCTGGGATTCATGTCCATCGCTAACCGCAACGGCCGACATGAAATGAGGTCAGAAGACAGGAAGCGCTCACAGCGCATGGCCAAGGGATCACAATAGCGCAGACTCCTGTACAGCAAATAACAACGCTCAGGAATCTGCGCCCAGTACCTAGGTGCAAATTTTTACACCTGTGCTGCGTCTCGTTAAAAAGACAAGTCACGCCTCCACAACTGTTTGACAGTATAATGGGCTAAATAGTGTACGTGTTTTAGTCAGCGTGTGCAAGGAGCAAAACAAATAGAGCAACCTTTTACTTGTGCAGCATTAATGCTGCACAAGGTGTGGCTCTTGTACCTTGCAACACCTGAGGGGGGGGTTAAAGGTAACCTTTGAAATTGGTTCAACTAGGCTTCGGCCTACACTCTGCTCCTCTACTCCTCCTGCTGACCCTGGGCTCAAACACCGCTAGTTTTTGCCCGGAAATGCTAGCTGCACAGAGAAAAACACCAGCCAATGTGTTAGTGGGGTTCAGCACCGCCAGCTGTTCCCCTGCTGTGTAGTCGGCATCGTGTCCAGCACAAGCCACGCTGGCACAACCGACCAAAAGCTGCCACCAGTGCAGGCTTCGGCCTACACTTTGCTCCTCTCCTCCTCCTCCTGCTGACCCTGGGCTCTAACACCGCTAGTTTTTGCCCGGACATGCAATGTGCACAGAGAAAAACACCAGTCAATGTGTCAGTGGGGTTCAGCAACGCCAGCTGTTCCCCTGCTGTGTAGCTTGCAACGTGACCTGCAAACGCCACGCAGGCACATGAACTGAAATTGAAGGGAGCCTGCCCCCCACCCACAGGTGTTTCTATGTATATCAGCCACCTTGTACAGCAGTACTGCTGCATTTGTACGAGGTGGCTGACTTTTTCTCCTTGCCCACGTGGAACTCAACACGTACAAAATGTGTCTCATTAGAGACCATTACAATGTCCCTGAGGTGTGACTTTCCTTTGTAATGACACGCAGCACCACCCTTGTTAGCGCTTCCCGTCTTTTGACATCATTGGTTAGCTGGCTGCGCCTGTGCATCTCCCCTGCTCGAAACAACGGCCCTCGGTGTCTTATTTTTTTGGACAGCGAGGGTGTGATTGATGGGCATGTGCAGTGCATATGTTTGCCTGTGTTCACTCATCTCCTTCCGCCTTCTTCAGACTGGGTGTCCTCATGGCCGCGGCAGGCGATAAGGGATCAGATGAGGCCGCCCAGTCTGAAGCAGGTGTAAGGACATGTGTGAGCGGCAAACATATTTAGTGCACCAGGGCACAAATCCCAGCACCGCAGTGTGATTTTTTAAAAACACACTGTGGGTCTGGGATTCATGTCCATCGCTAACCGCAACGGCCGACATGAAATGAGGTCAGAAGACAGGAAGCGCTCACAGCGCATGGCCAAGGGATCACAATAGCGCAGACTCCTGTACAGCAAATAACAACGCTCAGGAATCTGCGCCCAGTACCTAGGTGCAAATTTTGACACCTGTGCTGCGTCTCGTTAAAAAGACAAGTCACGCCTCCACAACTGTTTGACAGTATAATGGGCTAAATAGTGTACGTGTTTAATTCAGCGTGTGCAAGGAGCAAAATTAAATAGAGCAACCTTTGACTTGTGCATCATTAATGCTGTTCAAGGTGTGGCTCTTGTACCTTGCAACACCTGAGGGGGGGGTTAAAGGTAACCTTTGAAATTGGTTCAACTAGGCTTCGGCCTACACTCTGCTCCTCTACTCCTCCTGCTGACCCTGGGCTCAAACACCGCTAGTTTTTGCCCGGAAATGCTAGCTGCACAGAGAAAAACACCAGCCAATGTGTTAGTGGGGTTCAGCACCGCCAGCTGTTCCCCTGCTGTGTAGTCGGCAACGTGTCCAGCACAAGCCACGCTGGCACAACAGAACAAAAGCTGCCACCAGTGCAGGCTTCGGCCTACACTTTGCTCCTCTCCTCCTCCTGCTGACCCTGGGCTCAAACAACGCCAGTTTCTGCCCGGACATGCTAGCTGCACAGAGAAAAACACCAGCCAATGTGTTAGTGGGGTTCAGCACCGCCAGCTGTTCCCCCGCTGTGTAGCCGGCATCGTGTCCAGCACAAGCCACGCTGGCACAACCGACCAAAAGCTGCCACCAGTGCAGGCTTCGGCCTACACTTTGCTCCTCTCCTCCTCCTCCTGCTGACCCTGGGCTCTAACACCGCTAGTTTTTGCCCGGACATGCAATGTGCACAGAGAAAAACACCAGTCAATGTGTCAGTGGGGTTCAGCAACGCCAGCTGTTCCCCTGCTGTGTAGCTTGCAACGTGACCTGCAAACGCCACGCAGGCACATGAACTGAAATTGAAGGGAGCCTGCCCCCCACCCACAGGTGTTTCTATGTATATCAGCCACCTTGTACAGCAGTACTGCTGCATTTGTACGAGGTGGCTGACTTTTTCTCCTTGCCCACGTGGAACTCAACACGTACAAAATGTGTCTCATTAGAGACCATTACAATGTCCCTGAGGTGTGACTTTCCTTTGTAATGACACGCAGCACCACCCTTGTTAGCGCTTCCCGTCTTTTGACATCATTGGTTAGCTGGCTGCGCCTGTGCATCTCCCCTGCTCGAAACAACGGCCCTCGGTGTCTTATTTTTTTGGACAGCGAGGGTGTGATTGATGGGCATGTGCAGTGCATATGTTTGCCTGTGTTCACTCATCTCCTTCCGCCTTCTTCAGACTGGGTGTCCTCATGGCCGCGGCAGGCGATAAGGGATCAGATGAGGCCGCCCAGTCTGAAGCAGGTGTAAGGACATGTGTGAGCGGCGAACATATTTACTGCACAAGGCCACGAATCCCAGCACCGCAGTGTGACTTTAGGAAAAGCCACTGTGGGTCTGGGATTTATGGCCATCGTTAACCGCACCGGCCAACATGAAATGAGGTCATGAGACGGCCTGCACTAACAGGGTATTGCCAAGGGATAACACAAGAGCGCAGACTCCTGTACAGCAAATAACAACGCTCAGGAATCTGCGTCCAGTACCTAGGTGCAAATTTTGACACCTGTGCTGCGTCTCCTTAAAAAGACAAGTCACGCCTCCACAACTGTTTGACAGTATAATGGGCTAAATAGTGTACGTGTTTAATTCAGCGTGTGCAAGGAGCAAAATTAAATAGAGCAACCTTTGACTTGTGCATCATTAATGCTGTTCAAGGTGTGGCTCTTGTACCTTGCAACACCTGAGGGGGGGGTTAAAGGTAACCTTTGAAATTGGTTCAACTAGGCTTCGGCCTACACTCTGCTCCTCTACTCCTCCTGCTGACCCTGGGCTCAAACACCGCTAGTTTTTGCCCGGAAATGCTAGCTGCACAGAGAAAAACACCAGCCAATGTGTTAGTGGGGTTCAGCACCGCCAGCTGTTCCCCTGCTGTGTAGTCGGCAACGTGTCCAGCACAAGCCACGCTGGCACAACAGAACAAAAGCTGCCACCAGTGCAGGCTTCGGCCTACACTTTGCTCCTCTCCTCCTCCTGCTGACCCTGGGCTCAAACAACGCCAGTTTATGCCCGGACATGCTAGCTGCACAGAGAAAAACACCAGCCAATGTGTTAGTGGGGTTCAGCACCGCCAGCTGTTCCCCTGCTGTGCAGCTTGCAACGTGACCTGCAAACGCCACGCAGGCACATGAACTGAAATTGAAGGGAGCCTGGCCACCACCCCCAGGTGTTTCTATGTATAACAGCCACCTTGTACAGCAGTACTGCTGCATTTGTACAAGGTGGCTGACGTTTTCTCCTTGCCCACGTGGAACTCAACACGTACAAAATGTGTCTCTTTGAGATCATTCCACTGTCCCTGAGGTGTGACTTTCCTTTCTAATGATACGCAGCACCCCCCTTGGTAGCGCTTCCCGTCTTCTGACATCATTGGTTGGCTACTTGCGCCTGTTCGTCCGCCCTGCCTGAATAAAATGCTCCTCGTTGTCTTAATTATTTTGACTGCGAGGGTGTGATTGATGGGCACGAGCAGTGCATATCTTCGCCTGTCTTAACTCATCTCCTTCCGCCTTCTTCAGACTGTGCAGCCTCATGGCCGCGGCATGCGAGAAGGGATCAGCAGAGGCCGCCCAGTCTGAAGCAGGTGTAAGGACGTGTGTGAGCGGCCAAAATATTTACTGCTCAAGGCCACGAATCCCAGCACCGCAGTGTGGCTTTATGAAAAGACACTGTGGGTCTGGGATTTATGGCCATCGTTAACCGCACCGGCCAACATGAAATGAGGTCATAAGATGGGCAGCGCTAACAGGGCATTGCCAAGGGATAACACAAGAGCGCAGACTCCTGTACAGCAAATAACAACGCTCAGGAAGCTGCGCCAAGCACCAAGGCGTTATTTTGGACACCTGTGCTGCGTCTCATCAAAAAACCAAGTCACGCATCCACTACAGTTTGACTGTAGAATGGGGTAAATTGTGTATGTCTTTCATTCAGCGTGTGCAAGTAGACAAATTAATAGAGCAACCTTTCACTTGTGCAGCATTAATACTGCACAAGGTGTGTCTCTTGTACTTTGTAACACCTGAGGGGGGGGTTAAAGGTTTCCTTTGAAATTGGTTCAACTAGGCTTCGGCCTACACTCTGCTCCTCTCCTCCTCCTCCTGCTTCAACACGGGCTCTAACATCGCAAGTTTTTGCCCGCAAGTGCTAGCTGCACAGATAAAAACACACGCCATTGTGTTAGTGGGGTTCAGCAACGCCAGCTGTTCCCCCAGTGTGTAGCCGGCAAAGTGTCCTGCAAACGCAACGCAGACACAAAGCTGCCTCCAGTGCAGGCTTCGGCCTACACTCATCTCCCCCTGCTTACCCTTTGCTCCAACACCGCTAGTTGGGGCTCTAGGAAGACAATCTTTAATAGGCAAGGCAACGCATCCGGGTTCCAGCACCGCCAGCTGGTTCTCGGCAGTGTTCTTGTCACAGGTACTCCCTCGTGCCAAGCCTGGTTTCAGCACCGTCAGCTGTTTCCGGGTTGTGTCAACTTCACTGAGACGCCTATGCTTGCCCCGTCGTGGGGCGGTCGAGTTAGCCAACTCCAGGGTGCCTCCAGTTTAGGAGCTTCCTATGTGGGCTGCGTGAACTGGTAGTCAAGGCTGGTTCTGTAGTGCCAGTAGGCCCAGCTCCCCCTGTAGGACTGTTGGGGTTCGGTAACTGCGGCTGCCTCGCGGCCTAGCTGTTCTCTCCTCTCCTGTGGGCCTTGGGGTCCACCACCTGGTTCCAGCACCGTCAGCTGGTTCCGGGCCGAGCCTTTGGCTTAGGTGCCTCCTCCTGGGTAGCCGAGTTCCGCCAACGTTAGGCGGTCCTTGGTAGTGCTTTTAAGCGCGGGCACCTACAGCTTAGTAACCGGGTTCCAGCACCGTCAGCTGGTCCTCGGTCGTGCCATTGGCTCTTGCACACTGGGGCAACGCATCTGGGTTCCAGCACCGCCAGCTGGTTCTCGGCAGTGTTTTTGTCACAGGTACTCCCTCGTGCCAAGCCTGGTTTCAGCACCGTCAGCTGTTTCCGGGTTGTGTCAACTTCACTGAGACGCCTATGCTTGCCCCGTCGTGGGGCGGTCGAGTTAGCCAACTCCAGGGTGCCTCCAGTTTAGGAGCTTCCTATGTGGGCTGCGTGAACTGGTAGTCAAGGCTGGTTCTGTAGTGCCAGTAGGCCCAGCTCCCCCTGTAGGACTGTTGGGGTTCGGTAACTGCGGCTGCCTCGCGGCCTAGCTGTTCTCTCCTCTCCTGTGGGCCTTGGGGTCCACCACCTGGTTCCAGCACCGTCAGCTGGTTCCGGGCCGAGCCTTTGGCTTAGGTGCCTCCTCCTGGGTAGCCGAGTTCCGCCAACGCCAGGCGGTCCTTGGTAGTGCTTTTAAGCGCGGGCACCTACAGCTTAGTAACCGGGTTCCAGCACCGTCAGCTGGTCCTCGGTCGTGCCATTGGCTCTTGCACACTGGGGCAACGCATCTGGGTTCCAGCACCGCCAGCTGGTTCTCGGCAGTGTTCTTGTCACAGGTACTCCCTCGTGCCAAGCCTGGTTTCAGCACCGTCAGCTGTTTCCGGGTTGTGTCAACTTCACTGAGACGCCTATGCTTGCCCCGTCGTGGGGCGGTCGAGTTAGCCAACTCCAGGGTGCCTCCAGTTTAGGAGCTTCCTATGTGGGCTGCGTGAACTGGTAGTCAAGGCTGGTTCTGTAGTGCCAGTAGGCCCAGCTCCCCCTGTAGGACTGTTGGGGTTCGGTAACTGCGGCTGCCTCGCGGCCTAGCTGTTCTCTCCTCTCCTGTGGGCCTTGGGGTCCACCACCTGGTTCCAGCACCGTCAGCTGGTTCCGGGCCGAGCCTTTGGCTTAGGTGCCTCCTCCTGGGTAGCCGAGTTCCGCCAACGCCAGGCGGTCCTTGGTAGTGCTTTTAAGCGCGGGCACCTACAGCTTAGTAACCGGGTTCCAGCACCGTCAGCTGGTCCTCGGTCGTGCCATTGGCTCTTGCACACTGGGGCAACGCATCTGGGTTCCAGCACCGCCAGCTGGTTCTCGGCAGTGTTCTTGTCACAGGTACTCCCTCGTGCCAAGCCTGGTTTCAGCACCGTCAGCTGTTTCCGGGTTGTGTCAACTTCACTGAGACGCCTATGCTTGCCCCGTCGTGGGGCGGTCGAGTTAGCCAACTCCAGGGTGCCTCCAGTTTAGGAGCTTCCTATGTGGGCTGCGTGAACTGGTAGTCAAGGCTGGTTCTGTAGTGCCAGTAGGCCCAGCTCCCCCTGTAGGACTGTTGGGGTTCGGTAACTGCGGCTGCCTCGCGGCCTAGCTGTTCTCTCCTCTCCTGTGGGCCTTGGGGTCCACCACCTGGTTCCAGCACCGTCAGCTGGTTCCGGGCCGAGCCTTTGGCTTAGGTGCCTCCTCCTGGGTAGCCGAGTTCCGCCAACGCCAGGCGGTCCTTGGTAGTGCTTTTAAGCGCGGGCACCTACAGCTTAGTAACCGGGTTCCAGCACCGTCAGCTGGTCCTCGGTCGTGCCATTGGCTCTTGCACACTGGGGCAACGCATCTGGGTTCCAGCACCGCCAGCTGGTTCTCGGCAGTGTTCTTGTCACAGGTACTCCCTCGTGCCAAGCCTGGTTTCAGCACCGTCAGCTGTTTCCGGGTTGTGTCAACTTCACTGAGACGCCTATGCTTGCCCCGTCGTGGGGCGGTCGAGTTAGCCAACTCCAGGGTGCCTCCAGTTTAGGAGCTTCCTATGTGGGCTGCGTGAACTGGTAGTCAAGGCTGGTTCTGTAGTGCCAGTAGGCCCAGCTCCCCCTGTAGGACTGTTGGGGTTCGGTAACTGCGGCTGCCTCGCGGCCTAGCTGTTCTCTCCTCTCCTGTGGGCCTTGGGGTCCACCACCTGGTTCCAGCACCGTCAGCTGGTTCCGGGCCGAGCCTTTGGCTTAGGTGCCTCCTCCTGGGTAGCCGAGTTCCGCCAACGTTAGGCGGTCCTTGGTAGTGCTTTTAAGCGCGGGCACCTACAGCTTAGTAACCGGGTTCCAGCACCGTCAGCTGGTCCTCGGTCGTGCCATTGGCTCTTGCACACTGGGGCAACGCATCTGGGTTCCAGCACCGCCAGCTGGTTCTCGGCAGTGTTTTTGTCACAGGTACTCCCTCGTGCCAAGCCTGGTTTCAGCACCGTCAGCTGTTTCCGGGTTGTGTCAACTTCACTGAGACGCCTATGCTTGCCCCGTCGTGGGGCGGTCGAGTTAGCCAACTCCAGGGTGCCTCCAGTTTAGGAGCTTCCTATGTGGGCTGCGTGAACTGGTAGTCAAGGCTGGTTCTGTAGTGCCAGTAGGCCCAGCTCCCCCTGTAGGACTGTTGGGGTTCGGTAACTGCGGCTGCCTCGCGGCCTAGCTGTTCTCTCCTCTCCTGTGGGCCTTGGGGTCCACCACCTGGTTCCAGCACCGTCAGCTGGTTCCGGGCCGAGCCTTTGGCTTAGGTGCCTCCTCCTGGGTAGCCGAGTTCCGCCAACGCCAGGCGGTCCTTGGTAGTGCTTTTAAGCGCGGGCACCTACAGCTTAGTAACCGGGTTCCAGCACCGTCAGCTGGTCCTCGGTCGTGCCATTGGCTCTTGCACACTGGGGCAACGCATCTGGGTTCCAGCACCGCCAGCTGGTTCTCGGCAGTGTTCTTGTCACAGGTACTCCCTCGTGCCAAGCCTGGTTTCAGCACCGTCAGCTGTTTCCGGGTTGTGTCAACTTCACTGAGACGCCTATGCTTGCCCCGTCGTGGGGCGGTCGAGTTAGCCAACTCCAGGGTGCCTCCAGTTTAGGAGCTTCCTATGTGGGCTGCGTGAACTGGTAGTCAAGGCTGGTTCTGTAGTGCCAGTAGGCCCAGCTCCCCCTGTAGGACTGTTGGGGTTCGGTAACTGCGGCTGCCTCGCGGCCTAGCTGTTCTCTCCTCTCCTGTGGGCCTTGGGGTCCACCACCTGGTTCCAGCACCGTCAGCTGGTTCCGGGCCGAGCCTTTGGCTTAGGTGCCTCCTCCTGGGTAGCCGAGTTCCGCCAACGCCAGGCGGTCCTTGGTAGTGCTTTTAAGCGCGGGCACCTACAGCTTAGTAACCGGGTTCCAGCACCGTCAGCTGGTCCTCGGTCGTGCCATTGGCTCTTGCACACTGGGGCAACGCATCTGGGTTCCAGCACCGCCAGCTGGTTCTCGGCAGTGTTCTTGTCACAGGTACTCCCTCGTGCCAAGCCTGGTTTCAGCACCGTCAGCTGTTTCCGGGTTGTGTCAACTTCACTGAGACGCCTATGCTTGCCCCGTCGTGGGGCGGTCGAGTTAGCCAACTCCAGGGTGCCTCCAGTTTAGGAGCTTCCTATGTGGGCTGCGTGAACTGGTAGTCAAGGCTGGTTCTGTAGTGCCAGTAGGCCCAGCTCCCCCTGTAGGACTGTTGGGGTTCGGTAACTGCGGCTGCCTCGCGGCCTAGCTGTTCTCTCCTCTCCTGTGGGCCTTGGGGTCCACCACCTGGTTCCAGCACCGTCAGCTGGTTCCGGGCCGAGCCTTTGGCTTAGGTGCCTCCTCCTGGGTAGCCGAGTTCCGCCAACGCCAGGCGGTCCTTGGTAGTGCTTTTAAGCGCGGGCACCTACAGCTTAGTAACCGGGTTCCAGCACCGTCAGCTGGTCCTCGGTCGTGCCATTGGCTCTTGCACACTGGGGCAACGCATCTGGGTTCCAGCACCGCCAGCTGGTTCTCGGCAGTGTTCTTGTCACAGGTACTCCCTCGTGCCAAGCCTGGTTTCAGCACCGTCAGCTGTTTCCGGGTTGTGTCAACTTCACTGAGACGCCTATGCTTGCCCCGTCGTGGGGCGGTCGAGTTAGCCAACTCCAGGGTGCCTCCAGTTTAGGAGCTTCCTATGTGGGCTGCGTGAACTGGTAGTCAAGGCTGGTTCTGTAGTGCCAGTAGGCCCAGCTCCCCCTGTAGGACTGTTGGGGTTCGGTAACTGCGGCTGCCTCGCGGCCTAGCTGTTCTCTCCTCTCCTGTGGGCCTTGGGGTCCACCACCTGGTTCCAGCACCGTCAGCTGGTTCCGGGCCGAGCCTTTGGCTTAGGTGCCTCCTCCTGGGTAGCCGAGTTCCGCCAACGCCAGGCGGTCCTTGGTAGTGCTTTTAAGCGCGGGCACCTACAGCTTAGTAACCGGGTTCCAGCACCGTCAGCTGGTCCTCGGTCGTGCCATTGGCTCTTGCACACTGGGGCAACGCATCCGGGTTCCAGCACCGCCAGCTGGTTCTCGGCAGTGTTCTTGTCACAGGTACTCCCTCGTGCCAAGCCTGGTTTCAGCACCGTCAGCTGTTTCCGGGTTGTGTCAACTTCACTGAGACGCCTATGCTTGCCCCGTCGTGGGGCGGTCGAGTTAGCCAACTCCAGGGTGCCTCCAGTTTAGGAGCTTCCTATGTGGGCTGCGTGAACTGGTAGTCAAGGCTGGTTCTGTAGTGCCAGTAGGCCCAGCTCCCCCTGTAGGACTGTTGGGGTTCGGTAACTGCGGCTGCCTCGCGGCCTAGCTGTTCTCTCCTCTCCTGTGGGCCTTGGGGTCCACCACCTGGTTCCAGCACCGTCAGCTGGTTCTCGGCAGTGTCTTTTGCTCTTGTACCTTCTGCTCCCCATCCTGGTTCCAGTACCGTCAGCTGGTTCCGGGCAGAGCCTTTGGCTTAGGTGCCTCCTTCTGGGTATCCAAGTTCCACCAATGTCAGGTGGTCCTTGGTAGTGCTTTCAGGCACGGGTACCTCCTGCTTAGTAACCGGGTTCCAGTAACGTCAGCTGGTCCTTGGTAGTTCCATTGGCTCTTGGACATTCGGCTACCCATCCGGGTTCCAGTACCGTCAGCTGGTTCTCGGCAGTGTCTTTTGCTCTTGTACCTTCTGCTCCCCATCCTGGTTCCAGTAACGTCATCTGGTTCCGGGCAGAGCCTTTGGCTTAGGTGCCTCCTTCTGGGTATCCGAGTTCCGCCAACGTCAGGCGGTCCTTGGTAGTGCTTTTTAGCACGGGTACCTCCTGCTTAGTAACCGGGTTCCAGTAACGTCAGCTGGTCCTCGGTAGTTCCATAGGCTCTTGAACCTTCGGGTAGCCATCCGAGTTCCAGTTCCATCAGCTGGTTCTTGGCATTTTCTCAGCCTTCTTGTACCTTCTGCTACATTTCCAAGTTGAAGACCCTAACGTCGACAACCCGGAAGACCACCCCGATGACGACGACCCGGAAGACCACCCCGATGACGACGACGACGACGACGGCGGAGACGACGACGGCTGAGACGACGACGGCGGAGATGACGACACTGGAGACGAAGACCCTGGAGACGACAACATGGAAGACCGAGAAGCAGAAGAACAAGAGGCTGCAGAACAAAGAGCAGAAGAACATTAAGCATAAGACTTAATATCAGAGCAAAAGATATTATCTAAATTATATGCAGAAGAAGACTAAGCAGTGTATGGGGGTGAGTCCGTTCCTCCTCGTGGTGCCCCTGGATAAAGCCTGATGCTGCAGGCCAAACTGAACGCGGACAAATGTAACTTTTGTGACTGGCAGAACGGAAGGTGTAATCTTCCAACTTTTATAGACAACAACTACGGGAATGCCTGTCACAAATGAGAATATGATGAAGAAGTAGAATAGGAAGAATAATAACAGTGGAATAAAAAGAATATGTAGAATAGGAAGAATAATAATAGTTGAAGAAAATGAATATGAAGAATGTAATAAAAAAAAAAATAGGTAGAAGATGAAGAAGAAGATGAATAAGGTGAAGAAGTTGATGTCAAGGATGCTGATGATGATGAAGATGAAAGTGTGGGAAAAGAAAAAAAAAAAAAAAAGAAAAAAAAGAAGGGGAAGGGCGTGGAATAGTGAAACATCAATATCTGACAAAATAAAAAAAATTTACATACTCAATATCTTTTTCAATCCGAACTTCTTTAAAAAAAAAAAAAAAACATGCTATTCTATTTGATTGGACTAATCCTCATTGCCTTTAATGTCTCCGCCACCTCCCCCATACATCCTACATTATTCTTAGTTGTTTTCCTTCAGGTAGAATGAACCTACAAGGAAAGAAAGGGTTTATTTTAATTCCGATATTTTGGTCCCATTGACTTGCATTGGGATCGGGTATCGGTATCGGCGATATCCGATATTTTTTGAATATCGGCCGATCCAAACCGATACCGATACTTTCCGATATCGGAAGGTATCGCTCAACACTACTCATCAAGTAATAGACGGTGCGCTTTGTAAAACTCAAATCCCTGGCCAACAATTTTTAAAATTTAGAAAAAGTGTTTAAAATTTTTGTAGGGTTACATTTCTCAGCCAAATATAGATACTGTATGTGTATAGTGCATGTTTTGTGTATATACACATCTATATATAATTCCCCCACATGTACGTACAAGCCCCTGATTCAGCATGCTGTCCTGCCACGTGCTAGAAAAACAGGTTTAATCAGGATTGAGGGGATGTGACATCATCCCCCCACACCTGAGGCTGGACACACCTCTTTTTAGCTGGACATAAATAGACAAGGCATGTGCTTCTCTCTTTCTTTTGCTTCTTGGACATCCCGATCCCGATGAGGATCACAAGGTTGAGTTTACTTTATAACCCCTTTTCTTACTAGGCCCTGTACTCCAGTTTATATACCCCTAACTCCCTAGCCGTAGGTGTGAAGGCTGATATTGCATGCGTGATTTGGGTAATTCGGGCAGTTAATTTTGGGATTTTACTGTGTGATATTGTTGTGATATTTCTGTATTAGTGCTGTAGCATCAGTATATGTATGTATATATACAGTATATATGTATATATATATTTATTTATAGTCCTCAGCTTGGGCATAAATATGTATGCATGTAATAGACTGTAGACTTGTGTGTAATAAATATACTATATTGATACACTGTTTTGTCTCAGCTAGTATATAATATAAGGAAAAGATCAAGTTGAGGCATTAATAAGTGGCTATTAATTATTAATAGTCGAGTTTGTCGTTAATAGTTAATTTCAGACCTCAATAGAGGTGGAGATTCCCCCTTTAATAACTATAAATTAGTGTATTTTAGGTGAGAATCCGGTCCTTTAACCCCTTCATGACCCAGCCTATTTTGACCTTAATGACCTGGCCGTTTTTTGCAATTCTGACCAGTGTCCCTTTATGAGGTAATAACTCAGGAACGCTTCAACGGATCCTAGCGGTTCTGAGACTGTTTTTTCGTGACATATTGGGCTTCATGTTAGTGGTAAATTTAGGTCAATAAATTTTGCGTTTATTTGTGATAAAAACGGAAATTTGGCGAAAATTTTGAAAATTTCGCAATTTTCACATTTTGAATTTTTATTCTGTTAAACCAGAGAGTTATGTGACACAAAATAGTTAATAAATAACATTTCCCACATGTCTACTTTACACCAGCACAATTTTGGAAACAAAATTTTTTTTTGCTAGGAAGTTATAAGAGTTAAAATTTGACCAGCGATTTCTCATTTTTACAACGAAATTTACAAAACCATTTTTTTTAGGGACCACCTCACATTTGAAGTCAGTTTGAGGGGTCTATATGGCTGAAAATACCCAAAAGTGACACCATTCTAAAAAATGCACCCCTCAAGGTGCTCAAAACCACATTCAAGAAGTTTTTTAACCCTTCAGGTGCTTCACAGCAGCAGAAGCAACATGGAAGGAAAAAATGAACATTTAACTTTTTAGTCACAAAAATTATCTTTTAGCAACATTTTTTTTATTTTCCCAATGGTACAAGGAGAAACTGAACCACGAAAGTTGTTGTGCAATTTGTCCTGAGTACGCTGATACCTCATATGTGGGGGTAAACCACTGTTTGGGCGCACGGCAGGGCTTGGAAGGGAAGGAGCGCCATTTGACTTTTTGAATGAAAAATTGGCTCCACTCTTTAGCGGACACCATGTCACGTTTGGAGAGCCCCCGTGTGCCTAAAAATTGGAGCTCCCCCACACGTGACCCCATTTTGGAAACTAGACGCCCCAAGGAACTTATCTAGATGCATAGTGAGAACTTTGAACCCCCGGGGGCTTCACAAATTGATCCGTAAAAATGAAAAAGTACTTTTTTTTCACAAAAAAATTCTTTTAGCCTCAATTTTTTTCATTTTCACATGGACAACAGGATAAAATGGATCCTAAAATTTGTTGGGCAATTTCTCATGAGTACACCGATACCTCACATGTGGGGGTAAACCACTGTTTGGGCACATGGTAAGGTTCGGAAGGGAAGGAGCGCCATTTGACTTTTTGAATGAAAAATTATCTCCATCGTTAGCGGACACCATGTCGTGTTTGGAGAGCCCCCGTGTGCCTAAACATTGGAGCTCCCCCACAAATGACCCCATTTTGGAAACTAGACCCCCCAAGGAACTTATCTAGATGCATATTGAGCACTTTAAACCCTCAGGTGCTTCACAAATTGATCTGTAAAAATGAAAAAGTACTTTTTTTTTCACAAAAAAATTCTTTTCGCCTCAGTTTTCATTTTCACATGGGCAATAGGATAAAATGAATCCTAAAATTTGTTGGGCAATTTCTCCCGAGTACGCCGATACCTCATATGTGGGGGTAAACCACTGTTTGGGCACACGGCAGGGCTCGGAAGGGAAGGCGCGCCATTTGACTTTTTGAATGGAAAATTAGCTCCAATTGTTAGCGGACACCATGTCGCGTTTAGAGAGCCCCTGTGTGCCTATGCATTGGAGCTCCCCCACAAGTGACCCCATTTTGGAAACTAGACCCCCCAAGGAACTTATCTAGATGCATATTGAGCACTTTAAACCCCCAGGTGCTTCACAGAAGTTTATAATGCAGAGCCATGAAAATAAAAAATAATTTTTCTTTCCTCAAAAATGATTTTTAGCCTGGAATTTCCTATTTTGCCAAGGGTAATAGGAGAAATTGGACCGCAAATGTTGTTGTCCAGTTTGTCCTGAGTACGCTGATACCCCATATGTGGGGGTAAACCACTGTTTGGGCGCACGGCAGGGCTCGGAAGGGAAGGCACGCCAATTGGCTTTTTAAATGGAAAATTAGCTCCAATCAGTAGCGGACACCATGTCACGTTTGGAGAGCCCCTGTGTGCCTAAACATTGGAGATCCCCCACATATGACCCCATTTTGGAAACTAGACCCCCAAAGGAACTAATCTAGATGTGTGGTGAGGACTTTGAACCCCCAAGTGCTTCACAGAAGTTTATAACGCAGAGCCATGAAAATAAAATAAAAATTTTATTTTCTCTAAAATGATTTTTTAGCCTGCAATTTATTATTTTCCCAAGGGTAAAAGGAGAAATTTGACCCCAAAAGTTGTTGTACAGTTTCTCCTGAGTACGCTGATACCCCATATGTGAGGGTAAACCACAGTTTGGGCACATGTCGGGGCTCGGAAGTCAAGTAGTGACATTTTGAAATGCAGACTTTGATGGAATGCTCTGCGGGCGTTACGTTGCGTTTGCAGAGCCCCTGATGTGGCTAAACAGTAGAAACCCCCCACAAGTGACCCCATTTTAGAAACTAGACCCCGAAAGGAACTTATCTAGATGTGAGGTGAGCACTTTGAACCCCCAAGTGCTTCACAGAAGTTTATAACACAGAGCAGTGAAAATAATAAATACGTTTTCTTTCCTCAAAAATAATTTTTTAGCCCAGAATTTTTTATTTTCCCAAGGGTTACAGGAGAAATTGGACCCCAAAAGTTGTTGTCCAGTTTCTCCTGAGTACGCTGATACCCCATATGTGGGGGTAAACCACTGTTTGGGCACACGTCGGGGCTCAGAAGGGAAGTAGTGACTTTTGAAATGCAGACTTTGATGGAATGGTCTGCGGGCGTCACGTTGCGTTTGCAGAGCCCCTGGTGTGCCTAAACAGTAGAAACCCCCCACAAGTGACCCCATTTTGGAAACTAGACCCCCCAAGGAACTTATCTAGATATGTGGTGAGCACTTTGAACCCCCAAGTGCTTCACAGACGTTTACAACGCAGAGCCGTGAAAATAAAAAATCATTTTTCTTTCCTCAAAAATGATGTTTTAGCAAGCAATTTTTTATTTTCTCAAGGGTAACAGGAGAAATTGGACCCCAGTAATTGTTGCCCAGTTTGTCCTGAGTACGCTGATACCCCATATGTGGGGGTAAACCACTGTTTGGGCACATGTCGGGGCTCGGAAGTCAAGTAGTGACGTTTTGAAATGCAGACTTTGATGGAATGGTCTGCGGGCGTCACGTTGCGTTTGCAGAGCCCCTGGTGTGCCTAAACAGTAGAAACCCCCCACAAGTGACCCCATTTTGGAAACTAGACCCCCCAAGGAACTTATCTAGATATGTGGTGAGCACTTTGAACCCCCAAGTGCTTCACAGACGTTTACAACGCAGAGCCGTGAAAATAAAAAATCATTTTTCTTTCCTCAAAAATGATGTTTTAGCAAGCAATTTTTTATTTTCTCAAGGGTAACAGGAGAAATTGGACCCCAGTAATTGTTGCCCAGTTTATCCTGAGTACGCTGATACCCCATATGTGGGGGTAAACCACTGTTTGGGCACATGTCGGGGCTCGGAAGTCAAGTAGTGACGTTTTGAAATGCAGACTTTGATGGAATGGTCTGCGGGCGTCACGTTGCGTTTGCAGAGCCCCTGGTGTGCCTAAACAGTAGAAACCCCCCACAAGTGACCCCATTTTGGAAACTAGACCCCCCAAGGAACTTATCTAGATATGTGGTGAGCACTTTGAACCCCCAAGTGCTTCACAGACGTTTACAACGCAGAGCCGTGAAAATAAAAAATCATTTTACTTTCCTCAAAAATGATGTTTTAGCAAGCAATTTTTTATTTTCTCAAGGGTAACAGGAGAAATTGGACCCCAGTAATTGTTGCCCAGTTTGTCCTGAGTACACTGATACCCCATATGTGGGGGTAAACCACTGTTTGGGCACACGTCGGGGCTCGGAAGGGAAGGAGCACCATTTGACTTTTTGAATAAAAGATTGGCTGGAATCAATGGTGGCGCCATGTTGCGTTTGGAGACCCCCTGATGTGCCTAAACAGTGGAAACCCCTCAATTCTAACGCCAACACACCCCTAACCCTTATCCCAACTGTAGCCGTAACCCTAACCACAACCCTAACCCCAACACACCCCTAACCCTAACCACAACCCTAATTCCAACCCAACCCTAACCCTAAGGCTATGTACCCACGTTGCGGATTCGTGTGAGATTTTTCCGCACCATTTTTGAAAAATCCGCGGGTAAAAGGCACTGCGTTTTACCTGCGGATTTACTGCGGATTTCAGCTGCGGATTCCTATTGAGGAATAGGTGTAAAACGCTGCGGAATCCGCACAAAGAATTGACATGCTGCGGAAAATACAACGCAGCGTTTCCGTGCGGTATTTTCCGCACCATGGGCACAGCGGATTTGGTTTTCCATAGGTTTACATGGTACTGTAAACCTGATGGAACACTGCTGCGGATCCGCAGCGGCCAATCCGCTGCGGATCCGCAGCCAAATCCGCACCGTGTGCACATAGCCTAATTCTAAAGGTATGTGCACACACTTCGGAAAACGCTGCGGATCCGCAGCAGTTTCCCATGAGTTTACATTTCAATGTAAACCTATGGGAAACAAAAATCGCTGTACACATGCTGCGGAAAAACTGCACGGAAACGCAGCGGTTTACATTCCGCAGCGTGTCACTTCTTTCTGCGGATTCCACAGCGGTTTTACAACTGCTCCAATAGAAAATCGCAGTTGTAAAACCGCAGTGAAATGCGCAGAAAAACCGCGGTAAATCTGCCATAAATCCGCAGCGGTTTAGCACTGCGGATTTATCAAATCCGCTGCGGAAAAATCCGCAGAGGACCAGAATACGTGTGCACATACCGAAACCCTAACCCTAACCCTAACCCTACCCCTAACCCTACCCCTACCCCTAACCCTACCCCTACCCCTACCCCTAACCCTACCCCTACCCCTAACCCTACCCCTAACCCTAACCCTAGTTCTAACTCCAACCTTAGTGAAAAAAAAAAAATTTCTTTATTTTATTATTGTCCCTATCTATGGGGGACAAATGGGGGGGGTCATTTACTGTTTTTTTATTTTGACCACTGTGATAGATTATATCACAGTGATCAAAATTCACATTGGAACGAATCTGCCGGCCGGCAGATTCGGCGGGCGCACTGCGCATGCGCCCGCCATTTTGGAACATGGCGGCGCTCGGGGAAGAAGACGGACGGACCCCGCCAGGATCGGTAAGTATAAGGGGGGGAGATCAGGGCACAGGGGGGGGAGGTCAGGGCACGGGGGGGCGTCGGAGCACGGGGGGGAGGGATCGGAGCATGGGGGAGAGTGATCGGTGTGCGGGCGGGTGGATCGCTGTGCGGGGGGGTGGATCGGTGTGCAGGGGGGGTGGTTCGGAGCACGGGGGGGGATCGGAGTGCGGGGGGGTTTGATTGGAGCACGGGGGGGTGTGATTGGAGCACGGGGGGAGCGGACAGGAGGACGGGGGAGCGGAGCACAGGACGGAGGGGAGCGGGCCACAGATCGGGGGGCTGGGGGGGCGATCGGTGGGGTGGGGTGGGGGCACATTAGTATTTCCAGCCATGGCCGATGATATTGCAGCATCGGCCATGGCTGGATTGTAATATTTCACCATTTTTTTAGGTGAAATATTACAAATCGCTCTGATTGGCAGTTTCACTTTCAACAGCCAATCAGAGCGATCGTAGCCACGAGGGGGTGAAGCCACCCCCCCTGGGCTAAACTACCACTCCCCCTGTCCCTGCAGATCGGGTGAAATGGGAGTTAACCCTTTCACCCGGCCTGCAGGGACGCGATCTTTCTGTGACACAGCATATGCGTCACAGGTCGGATTGGCACCGACTTTCATGACGCATACGCTGTGTCACAGGTCGGGAAGGGGTTAACATTATCCAGACAATGTAACCTTCTTAGTGGGCAACATTTATGGTAGGAGCACGCAAAACGCCAGAGGGAGTGACCAGAGGAATACCAGAACCAGAGGAAGCTGGCACAACAACAGAAGTGGCAGGAGCCTGTGGTCCTGGTCCAGCCGATATTCCAGACCCACCAACCCCAAACTCAGGTCGTATGCTTTCCCGCTGGGGTTCTTGCAGACTGTAGATAGGAGAGCCAGGATTCAGGAACTAGTTAGCAGACAGGGGCCTAGGTTGGTCGGAAGAGACAAGGAGGTTAGCCAGAACCAGGTCTGGACAAATGTTATCGAGCCATAAGGTAGTTGTCATCCTAATGGAGTGGTAGTTACTTACGTCTGTCAGTGGAGAAGGGGTCCTTTGAAGAGTTTGTGACCCATCATCACATCTTGTTCAACCATTGCACAGTAGAGACAGAACACTTGCCTCGAAGGCTGCAAGAGCTGACAGCGCTTCTCAAAATGGAGGGGCAGCATTGCTGGTATGCTGTGGGTGTGATCCCAGAATGATGGGAGCATGATGAACCCTTCTTGAGAATTGAACAGGCCTTGGAGAGGCTTCTTGAGAAAACTCAAAACATAGCTACTACCACCCTTAAAAGATCATACTGTCCTAGGGGTTCCTATGCTTGAGCAGCTGATGATGCAGGTGACAATGTTGCCTATATGTCAGGGTTCAGGCACAAGGCAATCTTGCCTTGTGCAGGCATGTACTATGGAGGACAGAGAATGAACTTCAATCCAATATTGCAGCCAGCATGCAGCCAGCAGGTAAGGAAAGGGTGAATCAAACACCCAAAAACCCCGCCCCTATGGCTGAAAATTGTTCCCTCCAAATTCAGGTGACAGTGTCCCTTTAATGTCCAAAATTCACAAAATGAACAGCACATGGTATCCTCCGGATTCCAGCCGGAGCGTCAAAACAGTCAATATCCAAGATCAGTTGTCGAGGGCGATTGCACCACCGTGCCACTCTGAGGGGTGCCAGGCATTCGCTGCTCATGGCGCAGTGTTACCTTACACAAGCTGGCTGTTGCAGAGCCACTTGCTCTGCAACTTGCAACCAAACACTGACACTCCCAAACCCTTTACTGTAGGGTTTTTAAATGGAATCTGTGGCCATGGGCTAATTGTAAAACCCGACTGGAGGGAGTAGTTCGCTCCATGCTGGGTTTTCTTAAATCTGCCTTGGGCAAATAGCTTGTCCAAGACCACACTTCTTTTTATTCTGCATTGCAACCACAGCTATACCTGTGACTGCAATGCACTCCAGCAGCCTTAAAATGCTTCTATGTACATCCTGGTGGATACATAGCATCCCTTTAGTGTGATACCCATCACTGCCTCACACCACACAGAAAAAGCTAACTAAAAAACTTAAAAAGAAAACAACAGACAAGTTAAAGCAATATATTTGATAAAAGCTACAATAGGGTATTATATCAATATAAAACTATGGTATATTATACCAAATAATGGATATTCCATAATCCAAGACACTATACGAAGACATTTCTTTCATCCCGAATCATTTATCTTCCTGTGTGCATAAAAATAAAGTGGAAATCACAAGAGATTGCACTAGTGAGATGATACCAATTGTTTTCATACTTCATTTCTCATTTGTGTAATAAATGAATAAATGTGTCCAAAAGTGATGAAAGAGAAATTCAAAGATTAATATATATGCAGTCATAATGAAAATGAGAAGATTAGAATCTTTGGTTAAAATAACTACTTTTGAAAATTGGTAAAAATACAAAAATATTAATAAGATTTTTTACAGATTTAAAATATAATTCTAAATTGAATGAATCCTAAGGTAAATACGAGGGGCGATCCAAAAGTAATGATAATCGGTTATTTCTATTGCACACAGAAATTAAAATAAAATGTTTTCTTCTCTCTTAGGTACCCACTAGTCCAGGAAAAAAAAATCACTTAAATAGACCACGATTCCCGGGAGCTACATTCATTTGAATATGAACTGCCGAGGAGTGAACATCAAAATGGAAAAAAACGAGCTCAGAGCTGTCATCAAATACCTCTGCTTGAAAAAAATGACTACCAAAGACATACACAGCGACTTGGTGGAAACATTGGGGGACTCTTCTCCTCCATATTCCACAGTTGCATGCTGGGCCAAGGAATTCAAGCTGGGAAGAACATCGACGGAAGATGAACATCGTCAAGGACGCCCATCCACGTCCCTCAATGAAGAAAACGTGAAAAAAGTTGAAGAAGTTGTATTGGCAGATCGAAGAGTGACTATCAGGCATGTAGCTGAGGTTCCAGGGATCTCATATGGCAGTATTCAAGGAATCCTTGGAAAAGAATTGCATATGAGAAAGGTCTCCGCGCGTTGGGTGCCAAAAATGTTAACCGACGAGCAAAAGAAGAAACGAGTTGACATTTCAATAGCAAATCTCGAAAAGTTCCAAGCAGACAAGGAAAATTTTTTGTCACGTTTTTTGACCATGGACAAGACCTGGATCCACCACTTTGATCCCGAAACTAAACAACAATCGATGACGTGGAAACGAGCCGACGAACCAACGCCGAAGAAATTCAAAGTGTCAAGCTCAGCAGGGAAGGTTATGGTGTCCGTTTTTTGGGACGCTGAAGGAATTATTATGGTGGACTATTTGGAGAAGGGAGCCACTATTACGGGCTCCTACTATGCAGAACAAATAAGAAGATTGTGGGAGGCTATCAAGGAGAAAAGGCGCGGCAAACTGTGGGCTGGAGTGCTGTTTCACCAAGATAACGCGCCGGCTCACAAAGCTGCAGTTGCCATGGCTACCATTCAAGAAGCGGGCTTTGAACTGGTGGAACACCCCCCCTATTGGCCAGATCTAGCCCCCAGTGACTTCTTTCTCTTTCCTCGACTCAAGGAACACATCCGGGGCAAGAAATTTGATGACAATAGCGACGTGATAACCGCTGTTGGGGATTTTTTTGAGGGTCAAGATCAATAATTTTTTTCTAAGGGAATTCTAAGTTTAGAAAAGAGATGGACTAAATGTATAGACTTGATAGGAGACTATGAAAAAAAATAAAACATTTTTTTGACTATATTCATTGTGTTTAGTATTGATTATCATTACTTTTGGATCGCCCCTCATATACTGAGATATTTACTCTCTAGATCTTAATTTATGCATGTGCCACTTCTGGCAGCCATTTTCCTGAATCCAATTGCAATGGGAAGGGGACTCAGCTAACTGCTAACATTTTATGAAAGCCCAGGGCCCTCGCCTCCGGGATCCCCCTCCTCCCAGCCCTGGGACCACAGCATCAACCAACTCTTGCTGTCGCCGGCCTCCTGCAACAGCAACATTGCCTCCTGTGACCCGCTCCACTGCGGCCAGTAAGCTACATTTGGATTATAAGACACATCACCATTTTCTTCTAAAATTTTTGGGGAAAAAAGTGTCTTATAAAAGGAAAAATATGGTATACAGGTTTGCATATCAACTGCAGAACACAAACTTATATGAAGAAATAAATCACTTGAAAAAAACAAAATACATTAAGAAATCCAAATTTGTCAGTTGTTAATTAAGGAAGGCTATTAAACTGTAAATATATATTTTATGGATACAAATGGATGCAAACAATATTTAGTTCTGTATCCGTAGAAAGCAGACATAGTACTGTGAAAAGTGTTTAGGCAGATGTGGAAAAAAGCTGCAAATTTATAATACTTTCAAAAGTGCAAGTATTAATAGTTTATTTTTATAGCTTATTTTTATGAATGAACAAAATACAAAGTGAATGAACAAACAAGAAAAGTAAAAATAAATTACATTTTTTTTAGTAGACACACTTGCACATCTTAGTCAGAAATTTTTGAAGATAGCCAGTTGTTTGAATAAATGTTTATACCAAACAGATGATAATGATAATCATTTTCATAAGTAGGTTGATGCACAGCCATTGACTAAAGATAGGAACAGCTATGTATGATGCTTTAAGCTGGGTGAGGAAGAGCCAAACGTTGCTACAAAGGTGAGGCTGTGGAAGACAGTTTATATAATATATCATGGCAAAACTGAGCAAAGCAACAAGACCATACATACAGTTAGGGCCAGAAATATTTGGACAGTGACACAATTTTTGCGAGTTGGGCTCTGCATGCCACCACATTGGATTTGAAATGAAACCTCTACAACAGAATTCAAGTGCAGATTGTAACGTTTAATTTGAAGGGTTGAACAAAAATATCTGATAGAAAATGTAGGAATTGTACACATTTCTTTACAAACACTCCACATTTTAGGAGGTCAAAAGTAATTGGACAAATAAACATAACCCAAACAAAATATTTTTATTTTCAATATTTTGTTGCAAATCCTGTGGAGGCAATCACTGCCTTAAGTCTGGAACCCATGGACATCACCAAACGCTGGGTTTTCTCCTTCTTAATGCTTTGCCAGGCCTTTACAGCCGCAGCCTTCAGGTCTTGCTTGTTTGTGGGTCTTTCCGTCTTTAGTCTGGATTTGAGCAAGTGAAATGCATGCTCAATTGAGTTTAGATCTGGAGATTGACTTGGCCATTGCAGAATGTTCCACTTTTTGGCACTCACGAACTCCTGGGTAGCTTTGGCTGTATGCTTGGGGTCATTGTCCATTTGTACTATGAAGCGCCGTCCAATCAACTTTGCAGCATTTGGCTGAATCTGGGCTGAAAGTATATCCCGGTACACTTCAGAATTCATCCGGCTACTCTTGTCTGCTCTTATGTCATCAATAAACACAAGTGACCCAGTGCCATTGAAAGCCATGCATGCCCATGCCATCACGGTGCCTCCACCATGTTTTACAGAGGATGTGGTGTGCCTTGGATCATGTGCCGTTCCCTTTCTTCTCCAAACTTTTTTCTTCCCATCATTCTGGTACAGGTTGATCTTTGTCTCATCTGTCCATAGAATACTTTTCCAGAACTGAGCTGGCTTCTTGAGGTGTTTTTCTGCAAATTTAACTCTGGCCTGTCTATTTTTGTTATTGATGAATGGTTTGCATCTAGATGTGAACCCTTTGTATTTACTGTCATGGAGTTTTCTCATTACTGTTGACTTAGAGACAGATACACCTACTTCACTGAGAGTGTTCTGGACTTCAGTTGATGTTGTGAACGGGTTCTTCTTCACCAAATTAAGTATGCGGCTATCATCCACCACTGTTGTCATCCGTGGACGCCCAGGCCTTTTTGAGTTCCCAAGCTCACCAGTCAATTCCTTTTTTCTCAGAATGTACCCAACTGTTGATTTCGTTACTCCAAGCATGTCTGCTATCTCTCTGATGGATTTTTTCTTTTTTTTCAGCCTCAGGATGTTCTGCTTCACCTCAATTGAGAGTTCCTTTGACCGCATGTTGTCTGCTCACAGCAACAGCTTCCAAATGCAAAACCACACACCTGGAATTCACCCCTGACCTTTTAACTACTTCATTGATTACAGGTTAACGAGGGAGACGCCTTCAGAGTTAATTGCAGCCCTTAGAGTCCATTGTCCAATTACTTTTGGTCCCTTGAAAAAGAGGACGCTATGCATTACAGAGCTATGACTCCTAAACCCTTTCTCCGATTTGGATGTGGAAACTATCATATTGCAGCTGGGAGTGTGCACTTTCAGCCCATATTATATATATAATTGTATTTCTGAACATGTTTTTGTAAACAGCTAAAATAACAAAACTTGTGTTACTGTCCAAATATTTGTGGCCCTAACTGTAGTAAGGCTATGTGCACATGAACGTTTTTGATGCTTTTTTGTTTGTTTTTTTGTGCATGTAAATGGTCCAAAAACACAATGGAATACTTATGCAAGGTAAGTCAATGACAATCCTGAAGTGTTGTGCACATGATCAGTAATATTTCTATCCGTATTTGCAGCATTTTGTTTTCTGCAGCATGTCACTTCTTTTTGCGTTTCTGCAGCGTTTTTGCCTCCTTGACATCAATTAAGTCAGTCAAATCTGCAGCAAAAATGCAGGTGTTAAAGGTTTGTCTATTTGTTGCTAATTTGCTGCAGATTTTCTGCCAAAAATGCTGCAAATTGTCAAAGGAAATGATGTCACAAGGAGGAAGAGTGTCCGGGCACAGAATATGTGTTTGGGTGGAGAATATATGTGTGTGTGTGTCTAGATGTGTCTGTCTGTGTGTGTCTGTCTGTGTCTGTATGTGACTGTGTGTGTGTACCCATGCATTGAACAGCCCATAGTGATTGTACTTAGGTATCGTCTGATGGGATCACTACTCCCATCCAGCTACATCTTTTCTCACATATAACAGAGACAGTATGAGCCGATGATGGGATAATAATCTCATCATCCACACCTGTGTTCAATTGTAAAAAAAATGAAAACATTTTCATAATTACATACATATTCCCATACAAAATACATACTCACCGAATGCCTAATCCCCAATGCCTGTGTCTCCTGCAAATAATCAAAAATAATAAACCAACCTATACTCACCTTTCTGCAGTAGACCATTTAATACTGATTGTCGCACGTCAATCTCACCCACCTCCGGCGATACAATGACAGGAGGTAATTGCTCCCGCAGTGTATCACTGAGCTATCCTGAGAGTTCACCGGAGTTCATCAGCTGATCAGCTCCAGTTCTTATGCAGTGGTGCCGTAAGTGAGAGCACCGGAGAAGAACTCGGGTGAACTCTCACAGCAGCACAGTGATACACTGTGGGAACGGCTATCTCCTGTCTCCCGATGTAACTGTTCTACACGTGAAATCGCAGTGGGACACTTGGTAGTAAATGGACTACATCGGACAGGATAGTAATATATGATAGTTTATTATTTTTTGATTGTTTGCAGGAGAAGAGGACGTCAGGGATTATGCATTCAATAAGTATGGTAAACTGAAAATTCAATAAAGAAGTCTGTGTGATTATTTCAAATAAAGGACTTTATTTTGGGTGTCTTTTTTTTATACAATATGACTATGGGGTTAGTAATGAATAAGTGACTTATAGATGCCTCTTCATTACTAACCTTTGGGCTTGATGTCACCTGACAACACAAAAGTGACAACAATCCCAAAATATGAACCCCACTTGCCACCGTTACAGGGCAAGTGAGAAGAGCGAGGCTAAGTGCTAGAATTGGTGCTTCTATAAGATGCACCATTTCTGGGGTGGCAAAGAGCTGATGTTTTCAGCCTGGAAGGTCCCAATATCCATGGCCCCTTCCCAGGCTATTAATATCAGCCCGAAGCTTGCCCCTTCCCAGGCTATTAATATCAGCCCGCAGCTGTCTACATAGCCTTTGCTGGTTCAATTTTATAGGGGGACTCCATGTCAATTATTTTCTGGGGTTCCCCTGTAAACCAGCCAGTAAAGACTAAGCAAACAGCTGTGAGCTGATATCAATAGCCTGGGAACTTTTATAGCTGTTGGCTCATTCCCAGAATATTGACATCAACCCTCAGCCATTGGCTTTCCCTCTGCTGGTTATGAAAATTAAGTGGGAGACAATGCGATTTTTTAAAATATTTTTTTAAATAATGATAATAATAATAATCTTTATTTTTATACAGCGCTAACATATACCACAGTGCTTTACAGTTTGCACACATTATCATCGCTGTCCCCAATCGGGCTCACAATATAAATTCCCTATCAGTATGTCTTTGGAATGTGGGAGGAAACTGGAGAACCCGGAGGAAACCCATGCAAACACGGAGAAAACATACAAACTCTTTGCAGATGTTGTCGAGGGTGGGGCCACCGTGCTGCCCCTTAAACATATATTGCATTTCATGCAGATTTCTGACAGTTGCTGTTTTGTTGCTGCATATGTAGGTTAATTATTAGGGTTGAGCGAAACGGGTCGGCCAGATTCAGAAGTCGCCGACTTTTGGCAAAGTCGGGTTTCATGAAACCCGACCCGACCCCCGTGTGGGGTCGGCCATGAGGTCGGCGATTTTCTGATCTGGAATCGGAATTCCGATACCGAGTTCCGATATGTTTAAGATATCAGTAATTGGTATCGGAATTCATTTTTAAGTGTAAAATAAAGAATAAAAATAAAAAAATATTGATATACTCACCCTCGGACGCGCCCTGGTTCTCACCGGCAGCCTTCCTTCCTAAGAATGAGCGCCTGAAGGGCCTTCAATGACGTCGCGGCTTGTGATTGGTCGCGTGATGCCCATGTGACCGCTCACGCGACCAATCACAAGCCGCGACGTCATCGAAGGTCCTTCAGGCGCTCATTCTTAGGAAGGAAGGCTGCCGGTGAGAACCAGGGCGCGTCTGAGGGTAAGTATATCAATATTTTTTATTTTGATTCATTATTTTACACTTAAATATGGATCCCAGGGTGCTATGATAAGGTAATTCAGTACCACAATGGACATAGAAGTCAGAGCACATACAGTGACCTGACAATAACCCAAAAACATAGAACGAGCTCTGAGACGTGGGAACTCTGCTGACCGCAATCCCTAATCCTCTCCAACCACACTAGAGGCAGCCGTGGATTGTGCCAAATGCTCCCTATGCAACTCGGCACAGCCTGAGAAACTAGCTAGCCTGAAGATAGAAATTTAGCCTACCTTGCCTCAGAGAAATACCCCAAAGGAAAAGGCAGCCCCCACATATAATGACTGTGAGTTAAGATGAAAAGACAAACGTAGAGATGAAATAGATTTAGCAAAGTGAGACCCGACTTTCTGAACAGAGCGAGGATAGGAAAGGTAACTTTGAGGTCAACACAAAACCCTACAAAAAAACACGCAAAGGGGCAAAAAGACCTTCCGTACCGAACTAACGGCACGGAGGTACACCCTCTGCGTCCCAGAGCTTCCAGCAAGCAAGAAAAAAACAAATAAGCAAGCTGGACAGAAAAAATAGCAAACAAAATAGCAAAAGCGGAACTAAGCTATGCAGAGCAGCAGGCCACAGGAACGATCCAGGAGGAAACAGGTCCAATACTAGAACATTGACTGGAGGCCAGGATCAAAGCACTAGGTGGAGTTAAATAGAGCAGCACCTAACGACTTCACCACATCACCTGAGGAAGGAAACTCAGAAGCCGCAGTACCACTCTCCTCCACCAACGGAAGCTCACAGAGAGAATCAGCCGAAGTACCACTTGTGACCACAGGAGGGAGCTCTGCCACAGAATTCACAACACCAGGGCCTGAAGGAGAGTTTCCTCTCCTTCAGACCCTGGGAACCATTAGAAACCCAATGCACTGCATTGGGTTTCGTGTTTCGGCCGACCCCGACTTTTCTATAGGATCGGCTGATTTCACTCGACCCGACTTTTGAAAAAGTCGGGTTTCGTGAAACCCGACCCGATCCTATAAAAAGAAAAGTCACTCAACCCTATTAATTATGTTAATGCTCCTATATACACTAGTGACTGTGTGTGTGTCTTTATTTAACTCTTTATGTACCGTTTTATTAATCAAGGTATATGGCTGACACATGTTCATTACCAAACTTTGGGCTTGGTATTATTATATATATATACACACATACACAATGGGTACGGAAAGTATTCTAACCCCTTTAAATGTTTCATTCTTTGTTCATTGCAGCCATTTGGTAAATTAAAAAAAAATCATTTTTTTCTCTATAATGTATACTTTGCACCCCATCTTGACTGGAAAAAAACAGAAATAAAGACATTTTTGCAAATTCATTAAAAAAGAAAAACTGAAATATCACATGGTCATAAGTATTCAGACCCTTTGCTCAGTATTGCGTAGAAGCACCCTTTTGAGCTAGTACAGCCATGAGTCTTCTTGGAAATTATGCAACAAGTTTTTCACACCTGGATTTGGTGCTCCTCTGCCATTCTTCCTTGCAGATTCTCTCTTGTTCCATCAAGTTGGATGGTGAATGTTGGTGGACAGCCATTTTGAGGTCTCTCCAGAGATGCTCAATGGGGTATATGTCAGGGCACTGGCTGGGCCAGTCAAGAATGGTCACAAAGTTGTTCAGATTCCACTCTTTGTTATTTTAGTTGTGTGCTTATGGTCATTGTCTTGTTGGAAGGTGAACCTTCATCCAAATCTGAGGTCCAGAGCACTCTGGAAAAGGTTTTCATCCAGGATATTTCTGCACTTGGGCACATTCATGTTTCCTTCAATGGCAACTAGTCGTCTTGTCTCTGCTGTTGAAAAACACCCCCATAGCATGATGCTGCCACCACCATGTTTCATTGTTGGGATTGTATTGGGCAGATGATGAGCAGTGCCTGGTTTTCTCCACACATACTGCTTAGAATTATCACCAAAAAGGTCTTTATTTGTCTCATCAGACCAGAGAATTTTATTTCTCATAATCTGGGAGTCCATTCATGTGTTTTTTTAGCAAACTCTATGCGGTCTTTCATATGTCTTGCACTTAGTAGAAGCTTCCATCTGCCCATTCTGCCATAAAGGCCCAACTGGTGGAGGGCTGCAGTGATAGTTGACTTTGTGGAACTTTCTCCCATCTCCCTACTGCTTTACCTCTCTCAAAAAGGCTCTTCTCCCACGATTGCTCAATTTGGCTGAACAGCCAGGTCTAGGAAGACTTCTGGTGGTCCCAAACTTCTTCCATTTAAGGATTTTAGAGGCCACTGTGCTCTTAGGAACCTTGAGTACTACAGAAATTCCTTTGTAACCTTGGCCAGATCTGTGCCTTGCCACAATTCTATCTCTGAGTTCCTTAGCCAGTTCCTTTTATAAAAATGTATATAATAATAATAATTTTTATTTATATAGCGCCAACATATTCCGCAGCGCTTTACAAATTATAGAGGGGACTTGTACAGACAATAGACATTACAGCATAACAGAAATACAGTTCAAAACAGATACCAGGAGGAATGAGGGCCCTGCTCGCAAGCTTACAGACTATGATGAAAAGGGGAGACACGAGAGGTGGATGGTAACAATTGCTTTCGTTGTTCGGACTGGCTTTTACCTCATGATTCTCTTTTGGTCGGACATGTACTGTGAGGTGTGAGGTCTAATATGGACAGGTGTGTGCCTTTCCAAATCAAGTCATCCTATCAGTTTAAATAAACACAGATGGACTCCAATGAAGGAGTAGAACCATCTCAAGGAGGATCACAAGGAAATGGGCAGCATGCTACTTAAATATAAGTGTCCTAGCAAAGGGTTTGAATACTCCTGAACATGTGATATTTCAGTTTTTTTAATTAAATTTAAGATGAACTTTTTTGAATTTACCAAATGGCTGCAATGAAACAAAGAAGGAAAAATTTACCCACTGTAATATACTGTATATATATATATATATATATATATATATATATATATATATATATATATATACCTATACAGTGCATATACACATATATGTATATATATATATATATGCATATATATATATATATATATATTTTTTACTTATATTTGTTTTGTGTGTGTAAACATTATATATTTGCACGTGGTGTGTAATGACATTATGGTCTTCAATGAAGAATGAAAAAGAAAAGGTTGCACAAGAAAATTACATCACAATTCTTTTCTTTTTTAACAATATATCTTTATTTAGTTCTATGGATTTACAAAATGCATAAGTTTTTCTGCCAAGAAATGCAGAAACCTTGCAGAAATTTCTGCAAGCAGATATGCAAAGTGCATACATAGCCTTATACTGCATCAGCAAAGTCTCTCTTAGGTAAATATTTTTAAGCACACTGAGGTTTCAAGATGTGTTCAAGATCTTTTGAACAACCTACAAGAAATGGGCGACAATTGTAGTGGTTGGTCAAGGAAACTTAGTGCGAAAGATAAAAGACATATCAAGCTTATTTTCCTTCAAAAACAGAAGATATCGAACAGTGGCATTGGATCTAAACTATCAGCAACCAGTGGAGCCCAACTAGACCCATCTACCCTTGAGAAGTCAAGCCTGAAGTGTTCTTCATAGAAAATTGCAGGCAAAAAGTCAAATTTTTGTCATAGAAACAAAGCCAAGCAACTGACCTAAAAACAAAAATGTAAGAACTGAGGCGCAGAAAAATTACAACAGGTGCTCTGGATTTATGAATTAAAATTTGAAATATACAGTGCCTTACGAAAGTATTTGGCCCCATGAACTTTTCAACCTTTTCCCACATATCATGCTTCAAACATAAAGATACCAAATGTAAATTTTTGGTGAAGAATCAACAACAAGTGGAACACAATTGTGAAGTTGAACGAAATGTATTGGTTATTTTAAATTTTTGTGCAGTAAACTCACTTCAGAAGTTCATTGTGGATCTCTGAATGATCCGATGTTGTCCTAAAAGCCTAATGATGATAAATATAATCCACCTGTGTGTAATCAAGTCTCCGTATAAAGGCACCTGCTCTGTGAGAGTCTCAGGGTTCTGTTTGAAGCGCAGAGAGCATCATGAAGACCAAGGAACACAACAGGCAGGTCCGTGATACAGTTGTGGAGAAGTTTAAAGCCGTATTTGGATACAATCCAAAAACTATTCACTTTCCAAAGTAAAAAAATGATAGCTTTTTCATAAGTTGTCCAAATATTATCTTTATGTTTTGGAGGATAAAATATTGTTTTGAGTGTGAAGAAGTAATGGTCTCTCAGGTAGAAGTTAAAAAAATATCCTTTTTTTGGAGTACACAACTGACTTGCTATCAAAATTTTATTAGGCAATTACAAAGGCTTTTATTCAAGTCATTCACAAGATATCCTTTTTTCTGTAGACCAAACAATTGCACTATTTTGAACATGAAGAAGTTATGGTTTCTTGCCACCAAGCCTTTAAAAAAAACTTCCTATTTTCTGGTTTGTTTTTGAGGGTACACAAATATTACAGTGTGCTTCCCAGCATTAATAGTGCTGTCTAGAAGTATACACCACAGTGGTCAGCTAGTAGGTGTGTGACTGATGTGGCTGATTAGTAGAAGCAACACTGTAGACAGATAAGACTATGCAAGCAAGATGATGTTTTGCACATATAGGGACAACAACAGTCGCTCCAACAACTGCAGTAAAGTTTAGGATGAAACACAGTGAGTAGCCAATAGGAGTGGGTCTTGCATGGTAGTAAAGTGGCCGTGGCAAGAGCAGCAAAGTAGTGAGTTAGGATAGGGCCAGAAACAGCAGTATTATTACAATTGAAATGAATAGAAAAAAGAAGGCACTCACCGATCTGTTAAAAAATTCTTTGCTTTATTGCATCTTCATTTAAAATCTAGGGACCCGTAGAAGTGCTCACATAGCACGAAATGGCCGTTGTCTTCACCTGCTCACCTCAGCTCCATTACTCACTCTCCCGGCCATGGATTTTAAATGAAGATGCAATAAAGCAAGGAATTTTTTAACAGATCAGTGAGTGCCTTCTTTTTTCTATTCATTTCAAGTGGATTATCTTGTTATATTTCGAAGAGCACCCGTGATCAAAAGCACAAAATGTAACCGTATGGATAAATTACACACCTGTGAATGTACAGCTTGGCAGCTTTGCAGTGTTAGCAGTGGCGCCTTTTGTTTTCTTTTTTACATTCGATAGTATTATTTCAATGTATAACACATGATCCAGATTAACAAAATCCGGAAAAAAAGGAGTGATCAAATTTGCATTGAAAAAGAGACAATATTTTATTTTAGAAATTCCAAAACCACAAAAATATTTTGTAATAATGTGATGTAATAATGTGATCCAAATAAAAATATATTTCTTTGTAGTAGTATGCTCAGGATAAAAAATATACATGACAGATTTCTAGCAAATAAAGAGACCTTAAATGTAAGGACACAGAAAAAGCTGACAGCATATATATTGACCAATTTTGCTCAGTGCCTTTTGATTAAAGTATAAGGATCCACATGATCATTTGTAACATCATTATGGTGCTTAAGTGCAAAAGTACATACAGGTCTCTCAGATATAATACATACATTAATGCAAATACATATCTGTATAAAATATAGACTGTTAATATCATGCAAATACATGGTTGCAGAGTATATTTTTTACCTGAAATCAGAGCTGGTGCAGGACTGTCGCTGCGTCTCCCTACCCTAACGCGAATTTCGACAGTAAACTTGCCGCAGGTCATACAAGCACCTCAAAGGCATAAAGGGCAACCTCAGGTCATGTGTCCAATTTGGAGAAGTTAAATGGAGCAGACCCATCTGTTAGTATGTGGAGATGTGTGGACATGTACTCTTCCACCATGCTGTTGTAACGCTGCTTCCTGCTAATATGAACCATATTACATGGTGTTGTTGAATGTTGTGATGTACTCAAAAAGTTTTACCACATTTTGACTATGCTAACCCTGCCTTCTGTGCTGGTGGTGTCCCATTTGTGTAGGTGATTTCCTTCTTCTGTCTCTGCCTTGTTTCTGCACTGAGCCCCCGCTGTCAAGTGAGAAAGCCATTAGTAGTTTTTCTACAAGTATGTGTTTGTATTCATGCATTTTGCATCCCTCTCCAGTGATGAAAGTAATAACTTTTTTTGTCCTTGTAGCAGGGATCCATCAGGATGGCCACCATACGGGCAACTTGGCGGTCATTCTACAGGAAGAGCAAAATGTATTGGCTCATGTGTGCCAGGCTGCTCAGAGACAATGACAAGCAATCTTCAGTGGGAGGTATATAGTCTGGGTACTCTGTATTACCCCAGCCACGCTCCAATGATTCCTGTGAGCTGATCTAAGTGCCACCCTGCTGTGAACACAATCGTTCCTCCTACCATGCCTCCCCCTACCATGCCTCCTCATCATCATCATCATCATTCTCCCAAACTGTCCACTGGCTGTACAGTTCAGTTGTTGGTAGATGTTGGGATAGAATCCCACTAAACCAGTGCTCCCCAAGTCCGGTCCTCAAGAGCCACCAACAGGTCATGTTTTCAGGATTTCCTTAGCATCGCACAGGTCATTGAATGCTTGCCTGTCCAGGTGATGCAATTATCAACTGTGCAATACTAAGGAAATCCTGAAAACATGACCTGTTGGTGGCTCTTGAAGACTGGACTTGGGGAACACTGCACTAAACCATGTGTGAATAACAGGTCAGCTATTGGTATGAATTGGCTCTGTTCCTCCTCCTGCTCCTCTTCTTCTTGTGCCACCACCTCATCAATCATGGACTGAATTGTTTTTTCCAACAGACATATATGTGGTATAGTAATGCTGATAAAGGCATCATGAGCAGTGGCCATATTGCTGAAATATTTACAACAGCACAAACATCCGGAGGCATAGCCTTTGGTAGCAAAGTAGTGTTGTTTTGCAGAGCATCTCATCCGTGCGTGTTGCAGCTGAAATTCCACTATTGCTTGCTGCTGCTCACACAGTCTCTCCAGCATATCCAAGGTGGAGTTCTATCTTGTGGGTATGTCACATATCAGATGGAAGGAACAATTTCCGGCAATTGCCGAGAGCTGCTACTGCACAGGCGTGGGCGGAGCCATCTTGGAGAAGGAAATGTTTTTTTTCTTCTCTAGCAAGATGGTGCCACCGATGTATGTGCAATAGTAGCTATCGGATCTCAGCTGTATACACCAATAGCTGCTCCTGCACAGGCGTGGTGGGCACCATTTTAATTTTTTTTTTGTTACACTCCTCAGGAAACGTTTAACCACATGTAGTAACTACACATTAAACATGTGATTATGCTGCAGTGCAGGTACTACGGCTGGCACCTATCTGCAAAAGAGTTTTGTTTTTATTCAGCATGCACAGGTATTCATTATGCAAACTAGAGGGTCAGTGAGGGATATACTCCACTGCACCTTGTGTTTGGAATTCAGATGCCTCGTCATATAAGTAGTGCTCAGGTTCAGAACATTTATGCCTCGCGTCAGGGTTTGACAGCACATAGTGCAAACCACCTGATGCTTATCAGCAGCACATTCTCTGAAGAAATGGCACACCAGAGAGCTCTTTTCAGCTGTTTTTGATGCACTTATTTCAGTGGCACAGGGAGCAGTAGCAACCAACCTTTGTGCCTATACACCCTACTTCCTCTTTTGCGGTGCTGCTGTGGCCACATTCTATTCTTCTGAACTGTGCCCATCACTGGCCTCCGGTCCATGTGGGTTCTAGGATCTCATCATCACCCACATCTTCTTACACCGACTCCTCAACATTGCCCTCCTTGTCAGTCTGCACACTGCAGAAAGACTCTGCAGTTGACAACTGAGTTTTGTCATCATCTGACATGTGCTGCTGAGGTTCACTGACAGTGTGCACTAGTTTTCCCAAGTACTCATCCTCCAACCTAACAAATGGTTGTAAATCAGTGCACTCAGTCTCTATTTTTTTCTGGAACATGAGCAGGTGGATGGACTATGGAACACCCAGCCAGCAGAGTCAACAAAAACAGAAGAGACTGCTGCATGACTGGGGACCCAGACTGCTTGACTGATTTGCAAGAAGGTGAGGTAGAAACCGGATAACCATGGTCCTCAGGTTCCAGCTGTGCACTTTCTGCACTAGAAAGGCGGGAAGATATTGCGAAGGAACTGGAGCCACTCTCAGTCATCCATTCTAACACCTTTTCAACATCTTGTGGCTTCACCATTCATGAAGCAGTATTTGGGGCTACAAAAGAACATATAGCATTCTATCACGTGCATACACCAGAGGAAGGTGGTGTATTTGGGCACATAGAACAGGGCAGCACAGTGGCTCAGTGGATAGCATTGCAGCGCTGGAGTCCTGGGTTCTAATCCTAACTTGGACAACATCTGCAAAGAGTTTGTATGTTCTCCCTGTGTTTACATGGGTTTCCTCTGGGTACTCCAGTTTCCTCCCACATTCCAAAGACATACTGATAGAGAATTTAGATTGCGAGCCCCATCAGGGACAGTGATGACAATGTGTGCAAACTGTAAAGCTCTGCAGAATATGTTAGCGCTATATAAAAATAAATAAATAAATAGCAGATATAGAATGACCACTTCCTCTCCCTGTATCAGCTGCACCACCATCCCCATCAGCAGTTACACCAGCAACACCACCACCACGTCCACATCCCTTATTTGATGCTCTCCTCATAGTTGGAAGTCGACTTTCATAACACTAACAAAGAGACACTGCAAAGAGATAGTGGAAGAGAAGATTTATTTATTTGCAACACTACTAAAAAACACACAACATTCCTGAAAAATTAATTATTTGTCCTATAAATAGCAATGAGGTGGCTTATGCTAATTCTTTATTTCTCAGACTAATAAAACGCAAACACCAGCCCTCCAATTTTTTGGGGGGTTGGGGAGGGGGGGGGCTAGAAATGGAAATGAATAATTGCTAATGCGATATTTTTATTTACAAAACTGCTAGAAAATTCAGCTGTCCTGAAAAAGTATTTCTTTAGCCTACTAATGGATACAAGATGGCTGATGCCAATTATTTATTTTTCATGCTATTAGAAAACACACAACAGTCTTGAAAAATATTTTTTGGGGGCTATAAATGGCAAGTAGGTGGCTGATGCCAATTATTTACGTTCCAGACTAAAAAAAAACAGACACCAGTCCAGAAAAATTATTTTTGGGGCCTATAAATGGAAATGAGACAGTTGATGCAATATATTTATTTGTAAAACTACTAGAAAACATGCAGTGGTCTTGAAAAATATTTTCTTTGGACTACTAATGGCAGTGAGACAGCTGCCAATTATTTATTATTTCTCAGACAATTAGAAAACATACACAAGTCCAGAGAAATCATTTTTTGTTCCTAGATATGGCAATGAAATGACTGATGACAATTTTTATTTCCCAGACTAATAAAGAAATATATATCAGTCCATAAATATTATTTTTGGGGCTTAGAAATGGAAGCAAGATGGCTAATTCAAATTATTTATTTCCCAGACTAGTAACAAAAAAGCATACCAGTCCAGAAAAAAAGCTGGGAATTCCACTACTGAGAGTTCAGGGACTCCTCTGTCAGCCTGACTATTTGTGAACTCTCTTCCTATCTCTCATCTACATCAACCAATATTATTTACGCAGCCCCCTCGAGAGACCCTGCCACAGCAGCACAGAAGATGTCAGGAGAGCCAGCCAGAGCAGCTCAGAGGGTCAGGAGAGCCGGCACCATCAGCAAAGAGGGTTAAGAGAGCCAGCCACATCAGCAGAGAGGGTTAGGAGACCCTGCCGCATCAGCACAGAAGATGTCAGGAGAGCCAGCTGCAGCAGCACAGAAGATGTCAGGAGAGCCAGCTGCAGCAGCACAGAAGATGTCAGGAGAGCCAGCTGCAGCAGCACAGAAGATGTCAGGAGAGCCTGCTTTAGCAACACATAGGATGTCAGTAGAGCCTGACACAGTACAGAGGATGTCAGGAGACCCAGCCTCAGAGTTCCTGCAGAGTATTGTAAAAGACCCATTGCCAGTAATCGCAAATGCTTGATAGCATTTGTTGTTGCTAAGGGTGGACCAACCAGTTATTAGGTTTAGGGCCATATATTTTTGGATTTCTTTTTCCCTTAATAATAAAGATCTTCATTTAAAAATGACATTTCGTGTTTATATGTGTTATCTTTGTCTAATATCTAAATTTGTTTGCTGATTTGAAACCTTTAAGTGTGACAAACATTCAAAAGAATAGGAAATCGAGAAGGGGCAAACACTTTTTCACACAACTCTACATGGAATTATGCATTATCCTATACAAGTTATTCAAATATATATTTTTTTTAAATATCGTTTTTAGTGTGCAAAAGTAGAAAAGCATAAAAATTTATAAACATCTGGCATAATTGTAATCATATTGACCCAAAGAACAAAACTATCTCACCACTTTTGCTGTTCAGTGAATCGCGTAAAAAATACAATTCCTGAATTATTGTGTTTTATTTATTCTACATCTGTTAGAGCTGAATAAAAAGCAAACATAAAATGTTATGTACTTCAAGATAACAATAAGAATTTCATCTCATCCAGCAAAATGCAAGCCACCAGACAGCATTGTCAGAAATGAAAAAAAGATATAGCTCTTAAAAAATGATGACAAAAAACGAGTTTTTATTAATTTTACTCTACAGAAGTAGCAAACATAAAAACATTTATATTATTTTTGTCTGTTAAAGTGAGAGTAATGACCAAAGAATTCAAAATTTACAAGAATACATTTCTGACATTTAAAATAAATTCAATGATTATTATTGCCGCCCTTCTTTTCAAAAACAGTAATAAGCCTTCCATCCATGGAGTCTGTCAGTTTCTTAATCTGTTATCGATCAACTTTACAGGTAGCCAAACCAAAGCCTTCCAGACTTTGATCAGAGTGGTCTACTGTATTCCTTCATCATAAATCTCCCATTTCATAATGGCCCACAAGTTTTCAATAGGATTTAGATCAGGTGATGAACTGGGCCACATAATTATTCTTTCTTACGTATTTATGGCCCTTACTGTCAGCCAAGTAGTTTACTGCTTTGATGCATGCCATAGAGCATTGTCCTGCACAACAATCATAGTTTTCTTGAAAGATAAAGACTTTTTCCTGTACCACTGCTTGAACAAAGTGTTTTCCAAAATCTGGCAGTAGGCTTGAGAGTTGATTTTGAGTCATCTTCAACCCTTGCTCAGCTTCAATAATACAATCCCATAGCAGTGTCCCACCTCCACTTTGCTTACATCTGATTGGAAGTGGAAGTCTTTGCCTGTTACTGATCCAGTAACGCACCAATCCCTCAGGTCTGCCATTGAGTCAATCTTGTCTCATTGGTCAAAAAAACCTTTGAAAAATCAGTCTTAAATTAAGCTAATTCATTTCCCAGCCTTGAATTTTCAATATGTGTGTCTTTTTCATTGGTGGTTAGGTTTCAGCCTTCCTCACCTTGGCCATGTCTCTGAACATTGAACACATTGTGCTTCTGTGTACTTGACTCTAAGGAGATTGCACTTCTAGTATATGACTGACCTGGAAGATAATGGGTTTCTGGTCGCTTTACATTTTTGTTTCTCCTAAAATGGCTGTTAACGTGCCTCTTTTTATCTTGACGTTTTTTAGCAACCCATAATGGTTCTGTAATCACGTCTCAATATCTTAGTAATTTCAAAAGTGCTGCAGCCTTCTGGAAGACAACAATTAACAATTTTTTACTTTTCAAAGTCAGCTAAATCTTTTTTTGGCTCATTTAAGCTGAGGAAAACAAGTTGCCTAATAATTGCTCACACCTTGATAAAGTGAGTTGACATCCTTACTAGGGATGAGTGAAACTCAAACTGTAGAGTTCAGGGTCCCTACTAGACACCTAGTTTCTGTTGCTTAACTCCAAAAACAGACTTCTCCCGAAAGTCTTTATTACTATTTGGAGATGCTTAATAAAGCTTGTGGTAAGGCTGCAGTGCAGCCAGTTATCACACTTTTAGACTGTGGGAACTTCCGCAGCCATCACAGCCATGCCAAGCATATAATTGACCGTCACCACTCGTGACCCAGCCTGTATAACTGCTGGATCACGGGTGGTGCTGCCATTGTGCTCTGGCAACCTTAGAGACAGGATGTTGCATAAGTGAGGGAAAGTATAAAATAATTAAAAAAAAAATAAGTGAGGACCCCAGCATTTTTAATAATCAGCCAAGGGAAGATAAGATAGACAGCTGTGAGTTGGTCTTATTATGCTGGGAAAGGGACAATATCCATGCACCTTCCCAGCCTATTAGTACCAGCTGTCTGCTTTGCCAGTTGTTAAAAATGGGGGGCCCAAAAAAAGACATGGGGTCCCCCCTATTTTAATAATCCGCAAAGGCAAAACAGACAGCTGGGGGCTGAAACTAATAGATTAGGAAGGTCCATAGATATTGGCCCCTTGCCAGCCTAATAAGACCTGCCCCCAGCCACCCCACAAATGGAGTATCCATTAGATGCACAAATTCTTGCGCTTAGCTTTGGCTCTTCCCAATTGCCCCGTTGCTGTGGCAATAGTAGTAATAGTTTTTTAGGTTGATGTCAGCTGTGTAATGTCAGCATGCATCTTGCCCAGGGGTTAGTAATGGAGAGGTGTCTATCAAACACCCCCATTAATAACCCTGTATTTAAAAATAAAATGATAACACACACACAGGAAAAAATAGCTTATTTGAATGTAGACTCCCCTACACATTCCCTGGTTTACCCATTTATTATTTAAAAATAATCCCAGCAGGTCCTACCTAATCCTCTGTGGGTTCCTACAATGAATAGCGATTCTCTTCTGCAACTTATGGAGCGTCGTTCTGAGAGTGAGGCTCCATATGTAACTTGTGTTCATGTCATGTCATGTAGATGTCATTGCCCATGAGACATGACCTCAAGAGCAAGACTCCATAGGTCACTCCCAGCAATGTGTAATGGGTGATGATGTTACTGATATCATTGCCCATGAGACATGAAGTGAGTAACCTTCTCAGAATGACGATCCATAGGTTGCAGGAGAGAATTGCTGGACATCGTGGGAACCTACAATGGATTACATTGGACCTGCTGAGATTATTATGTAACAACAAATGGCTGAACCAGGGAATGAGTCAGGAAGTCTTTGTTCAAATAAACTTTTTTTTCTGTGTGTGTGACATTACACAGCTGGCATCAATCCCAAAAACTATTAACATAATGGCCTCCACACCACATCAGCTACAAGTGGTGATTTTCTGATGAAGAAGTAATTTAATAATTTGAAACCCGTAGAATAAACCACCATCTTTCACTTATTCCGTTTGGATTGGAATTTTATTCAGCAGCGCGGGTAATATCCACAATTTTCCTATCATTCTAAAGTTTGATATGGTCACTTGTTGACCTGTGGATCTCCAGCAGCTGACATCTCCTTGATGTCTGAGCAATTATTTGCAATATCCACTGGATAAGACCCTATTTCGCCCTGATTTTTCCCACAGCTCTTTCGTTGGCATTTAATAGAAAAATAGTTTAGGCAATAGCAAAATTTTGCAGTAATTCGTATAAAATTCTGAGTAGCACCTAAACATTAAAAATTTTACATTAATTCCTTGAGGGTTGTTGATTCTGAAGTGATGTGACTGGTTGGGTATTATACTTTTTTTGGTACCTCAGGAGCTCTACAAATGTAACTTGGCATCCAGAATCTATTCCCAAAAAATTGAGCTCCAAACATCAACTAGCATTCTTTAGTTTCTGAGCACTACTGTTTGCCCACGTATTAGTTTTTGAACAAATATACAGTAGGTTATTATCATGTTTTCGAGAAATGATTAAACAAATTATATCTTCTATTTTCTCCTATTACCACTGATTAAAATTACAAACTTGGGGCAATAGCAACATTTTACTAGAAAAAAAACGTAACTAAGTGTTTTAAATTTCTGTGCAGCACCTCTGGGTTCAAAATCCTGACTGCATCCCTAGATTAATTCCTTGATAGGGCTGGTTTACTAGTTGAGCCTTTTACTGTTTTGGTACTTCAGGTACTCTGAAAATTTGACCTGCTGTCCATAATTTACTCCAGCCAAATTTGCACTCCAAAAATCAGACAACACTTCTTCTCTTATAGGTTTTTCAATGTACCCAAAGAGCAGTTTTTGACAAATTTTTGGGATATTGCCAAATTCATTAAAAAAATGCATAACAAGTTGTGGAGTCCATTTTCTCCTTTTACCCTTTGTAAAAATGAAATATTTGGAACACAAGCAATACTTTAGTGGAAGTAATCAAATTTTTCACGCTTTGTTCCATTTTGGGTTAAATCCTGTGAAACATCTGATGGGCTGACACATTTTTTGATAGGATTTTTAAATAATTTGAGGAGTTCAGTCTTTTAAAATTGTATCATATTTACAGGTTTTCCTATGCACAGGCTGTGGAAGTAATTTAAAAATGTGGTAGGTCCATAAAAAATAGGGTTCCTTGAGAAATTAAAGTTTGAAAAATTGCTGCTACATGTAAGCTTTTCTAACATCCTAACAAAATGATAATTGAAAAATGATGCTCACATAAAGTAGACATATTCTATTGGACATTTTATTGATATAAGCATTCAAAGATTAGAAAATACAAAAATTGAAAATTCCAGATATTTTTAATAAAAAGCCCAAAATATATCAACCATCTACTGCCAACATAAAGTACAGTGTGTCTTGAAAAAGCGCCCCAGAATCACTGGGATATATTGAAGCAGTCCAGAGTTAATTAGTTAATACCTCATAAAGTGACAAATGTCAGAATTGAAAAAAACGGGACGGTGCCATTAAGGCCACTTATTCATAATACTGGTCACATTTATGAAACCTCTTCTTGGAAAATAAAAAGTTTGTGCCTCAAATAAATTCTTTAACAAAGTTGAATGTGGAACATTCACTTGACCTTCAGTGTATTGTTTGTGGGATAGTAGTTTCAGATTGTATTTCATCCTTCTTTTGACATGAAGGACAGGTGTGATGTACTCTATTGTAGGTTTATATTTTTCTTATTTCCATCACCCGGGATTTATTCCAGAGCTTAGTCCTTTTTTTTTTCAACCAAAAAGCTGGAGTTGTATTTGATGAGAATCAGATTTGATGAATCCCAAATCCTCATCACCCGTTGTGCTTTCTGCCACAAGGTCTGTTTCAGAACACTGAGCATGGCAAATCTTTGTAAAGAGCCTGGGAGAAAAAGCTTCTTAACCTTGTCAGTGTTTTTTTTTCATTCTCTTCAAATCATACACTTCAAAGTTACAGATTGCTGGGTGGCATGGCAAAGAGTGAGATTTGAACTTTAAACTATTGGTATTTTTCTCTTTGATCTGCCTATAGCAGTGAGCTTCTTAACATTGCAGATGATTGATACGGCCCTGACTGATCTACAGTACAATGTATCATTCAATATTTTTACTTCACAGAAATTAATTCTGCTTTAATGTTTCTAGTTAAAAGCAAGTCATTTCCATGTAAATTCAGGAAACAAAGTGTCATTGTCTAGAAACTGCCAATGCAGCATTACCTTGTATAATACTTCTTTACAGTTATTTCCGTTTACCAATAAGGCTGCTCAAACTAGTAAATTTGATGGCGATAAAAAAAAAAAAATAGTATTATTTTATTACTTTAAACCGCACTAGTGACATGCATTTCAGCTTTAAACTCTTCATAATGGATCAGCAACGCTGCCCTGGCAGTAGCAATAGAGCATAGCACTATAGAGCACGGCAGTCTGTCAAACGATGTATGGCTGGTAAGGCTGTGAGATAAGCCAAATGGTAAAGAATTAGGATGGAAAGGGCAAGAAGATGTGTGGCAGTGCAAGGTCAGCAATAAAAGACTTGCCCACAGTAGTACTGCATTATAGATAACAAGGTTGAGTAGTTTCATGTTTAAGAATGAGCCATCAGCACTGACAATAGCAGAATAGTGTAGAAGACAGGCAATGGACAGGCAAGCATATAGCATGTTCAATTTATTCATTGGCTTATGGGAATGAAACACTGATCCATGCCTGATTAATTTTGAAAAGGTTTTTAATGCTTGTAGCAGATAATCTTAGCTGAAAACTTTCTGTGACATTACCCTGAAGTATGGACATGACTGTACACTGATAGCAAGCTGGCCCATTTTTTTGCCACTGGACTAATCTGTTGAGCCCGTGAAATCAAGGTTGTGGGTATCTGCCTGAAAATGGAACCCGTCATGCTGTAACTAAACCAGGTGAGGTGTGTTAAAACATCTAGTCTATCATAACATATATACTGTGGCTGTTAGCAAAAGCAGGAAAAGGTATCGGTACTTGAATTAAAATTCCAATTTTTTTAATCTGTTAAAAACTGTTATATCCATGATTTAAAAAAAATATAGAGTGACTCTTACGTGTTTCTGGCATAACTTCCCTTAGTCATAGAATATACAACAATTATACAAAGTGCCAAATACTTTATATAGGCAAAGAGTAATACAGAAAATGCAAGTGAGTATAAGGGGGATTCAGAGTATAATGGGGATTAAATAAGCCTATGAATGCAATCTTAGTCACTTATACATGCTGACTATGCATTATAACCTTATAATTTTACAATGGCAGCACAAAGCAAAAAAAAATATCCGTCCCGCAAAAATGTGCCTCAGAAATCTAAAAAATGCCCCCCCTTTATTCCTTTAGGCCGGTTTCACAGGTCAGTGGCTCCGGTACGTGAGGTGACAGTTTCCTCACGTACCGGAGACACTGACTCACGTAGACACATTAAAATCAATGTGTCTCTGCACATCAGCATGTTTTCACGGACCGTGTGTCCATTTGAAAAACACGGAGACATGTCAGTGTTTGTGGGAGCGCACGTACCACAAGGACCCATTAAAGTCAATGGGTCTGTGTAAACACGTACCGCACATGGATGTTGTCCGTGTGCCATCCGTGTGCCGACTGGGTACCACACGCACCGTGCAGGAGACAGCGCTAGAGTTAAGCGCTATCCCCTGCTTTGGGTACTGAATCCAGAATTCATTCCTTCTTCCCAGCAGCGTTCGCTGGAGAGAAGGAATGAAAAATCAGGGGGGTTTTTTTGTGTGTGTTTAAAATAAATTTCCCGGTCAGCTCCCGCCTCCCTCCCCCTGTGCGCCCACCCGCTGGCATTAAAATACTTACCCAGCTCCCTCGATGCTTATCATTAAAACCCTGATTTTTAATTCCTTCTCTCCAGGGAACGCTGCTGGGAAGAAGGAATGAATTCTGGATTCAGCACCCAAAGCAGGGGACAGCGCTTAACTCTAGCGCTGTCTCCTGCATGGTGCGTGTGGTACCCAGTCGGCACACGGACGGCACACGGCTGCCGCACGTGTGCCACACTGATGTGCCACGTGAGCACACGGACACACGGATAACTCCGGTACCGATTTTTCCGGTACCGGAATTATCTGGACGTGTGGGACAAGCCTTACACATATTAATTTCAAGGATCAAATAATGACTTCCAATACTATGCTTAACCCCTTAATGACCGCCGATACGCCTTTTAATGGTGGTAGTTAAGGGTACTTAAACCACAGCGCCGTTAATTAACGGAGCTGTAGAAAAAGTGTATAGTGCTCCCCAGAGTGGGATTTTCTCTTGCGTCTCGGCTGCCAGGGGTAGCCGAGACCCAAGAGAACATGATTCGGGTCAGTTTTTACCGACCCTGGTTTTGCGATAAAAAAAAGTCCAATGTGCCAATGTGCCAATGTGCCATTTAATTTCTCTTTCCTCTGATATGATCGCACATCGTAGGAGAGAGAAATAGGGTGCTCGATCCCCCCAGTAACTCCTGGTGCTCCTCTGTCCTCCTGCTTGCCCCCATGGGTGCCACCATCTTCATCCGGAAAGAAAATGTGCAGTGCTCCCGCCGAGATATGCCAGTCGGCAACCAGCAACAAAAGGAAGATTTTTCCTGTTGGTTCATTTTGGTCACTGTGATAGACACTATCATAGTGATAAAAAAAGTAAAAAAAAAATCCCTTTATCACACCCTTAGCTAGGGAAAAATAATAAAAGAAAGAAAATGTATTTATTTCCATTTTTCCATTAGGATTAGAGTTGGGCTAAAGTTAGGGTTAGGGTTAGAGTTGGGATTAGGGTTAGGATTAGGGTTAGGATTATGGTTGGGATTAGGGTTAGGGTTGGGATTAGTGTTAGGTTTGGGAACAGGGTTAGGTTTCGGATTAGGGTTATGGTTAGGGTTGGGATTAGGGTTAGGCATGTGTTGGGATTAGGGTTGGATTTGTGGTTAGGTTTGTGGTTAGGGTTATGGTTAGGGTTGGGATTAGGGTTAAGGGTTTGTTGTGGTAAGGGTAGTGATTAGAGTTAGGGTTAAGGTTGGGATTATAGTTATGGGTAGGGTTTAGCGAAACGGATCGGACAATTTCAAAAATCGCCGACTTTTGGCAAAGTCGGGTTTCGTGAAACCTGGCCCGATCCTAGTGTGGGATTGGCCATAAGGTCGGCAATCTTCGTGCCAAAGTCGCGTTTCGTATGATGCTTTCAGAGCCATTTCTCATCCAATGAAGGCGGACGAAGAGTGTGGGCAGCGTGATGACATAGGTGTCGGTCCCCACCATCTTAGAGAAGGGCATTACAGTGATTGGCTTGCTTTCTACGGCATAACAGGGGCTATAAAGGGGCATGCACGCCGACCTCCATCTTACTTCTGCCGATCTTAGCATAGGGAGAGGTTGCTGCAACTTCATCAGAAGAAGGGATATAGTTAGGGAGGGAAGATTAACCCCGAAATTGCTTGTGCTGTAGCGATTTCCACTGTCCAACACCACCTTTTGTTTGCAGGGATAGTGGAGTTTTTTTGTGTGTGCATCAGCTCTGTAGCTTATTAGGCTGCCGTATAAGGCTCCCTGATAGCTGCATTGCTGTTTGTACGCCGCTCTGCAAACCAACTGCTTTTTTTAAAAGCAAAAATCCTGTTGCCTCTTTCTGCACAGTTCTCTTGTTTCTTTGTCCACACTTTTGTGTGCAGCAGTCCGTTTTATTGCTGCCATACTTGTCCTTTGATCATTGTAGTGAGATTGAAATTGTACTACAGCCCTTGAATTTTTTAATATATCTGCCAGCCATGTTCTGCCACTTACATTGTGTAGTGTAATACACAGGGCCTATTTTTTGCTGCAGTCTCCCCCCCAAAAAAGTGAGATTTAAATTGACAACAAGTTTATATACGTCAGTTCTGTTTGTTGTATATCTGCCAGCCACGTTGTGCCACTTACATTGTGTAGTGTAATACACAGGGCCTGTTTTTTGCTGCAGTCTCCCCCCCAAAAAAGTGAGATTTAAATTGACAACAAGTTTATATACGTCAGTTCTGTTTGTTGTATATCTGCCAGCCACATTGTGCCACTTACATTGTGTAGTGTAATACACAGGGCCTGTTTTTTGCCGCAGTCTCCCCCCCCAAAAAAGGGAGATTTAAATTGCCAACAGGCTTCTATACGTCAGTTGTTTGTCGTATGTCTGCCAGCCACGTTGTGCCACTTACATTGTGTAGTGTAATACACAAGGCCTGTTTTTTGCTGCAGTCTCCCCCCCAAAAAAGTGAGATTTAAATTGCCAACAAGTTTCTATATGTCAGTTCTGTTGGTCGTATATCTGCCAGCCATGTTCTGCCACTTACATTGTGTAGTGTAATACACAGGGCCTGTTTTTGCTGCAGTCTCCCCCCAAAAAAGTGAGATTTACATTGACAACAAGTTTCTATACGTCATTTCTGATTGTCGTATATCTGCCAGCCACATTGTGCCACTTACATTGTGTAGTGTAATACATAGGGCCTGTTTTTTGCTGCTGTCTCCCCCCCAAAAAGTGAGATTTACATTGACAACAAGTTTCTATACTTCAGTTCTGATTGTCGTATATCTGCCAGCCACATTGTGCCACTTACATTGTGTAGTATAATACACAGGGCTTGTTTTTTCCGCAGTCTCCCCCTAAAAAAATTGAGATTAAAATTGACAACAAGTTTCTATATGTCAGTTCTGTTTGTCGTATATCTGCCAGCCACGTTGTGCAACTTACATTGTGTAGTGTAATGCACAAGGCCTGATTTTAGCTGCAGTCTCCCCCCCAAAAAAGGGAGATTTAAATTGCAAACAAGTTTCAATATGTCAGTTCTATTTGTCGTATATCTGCCAGCCACGTTGTGCCACTTGCATTGTTTAGTGTAATACACAGGGCATGTTTTTTTCCGCAGTCTGCCCCCCAAAAAAGTGAGATTTAAATTGACAAGTTTCTATACGTCAGTTCTATTGGTCATATATCTGCCAGCCACGTTCTGCCACTTACATTGTGTACTGTAATACACAGGGCCTGTTTTTTGCTGCAGTCTCCCACCCCAAAAAAGTGAGATTTAAATTGCCAACAAATTTCTATACGTCAGTTCTGTTGGTCGTATATCTGCCAGCCACGTTGTGCCACTTACATTGTGTAGTGTAATACACAGGGCCTGTTTTTTGCCGCAGTCTCCCCCCAAAAAAATTGAGACTTAAATTGCCAACAAGCTTCTATACGTCAGTTCTGTTTGTCGTATATCTGCCAGCCATTAGGATTAGGGTGTGTTGGGAGTTAGAAGTGTGCTTAGGGTTGGAATTAGGGTTAGGGGTGTGTTGGGGTTAGGGGTGTGTAGGGTTTACGGGTGTGGTTAGGGTTGGGATTAGGGTTGGGGTGTGTTCGGGTTAGGGGTGTGGTTATGGTTAGGGTTGGGATTAGGGTTAGGGGTGTGTTGGGGTTAGGGTTGGAGTTAGAATTGGGTTATTTTTCACTGTTTAGGCACATCAGAGGCTCTCAAAATGCAACATGGCGTCTGATCTCAAGTCCAGCCAATTCTCCGTTGAAAAAGTAAAACAATGCTCCTTCCCTTCCGAGCTCTCTCATACACCCAAACAGGGGTTTACCCCAGCATATGCGGTATCAGCGTACTCAGGACGAATTGAACAACAACTTGTGGGGTCCAATTTTTCTTGTTGCCCTTGGGAGAATAAAAATTTGGTGGCTAAAAAATAATTTTTTTGAAAAAAAAGATTTGTATTTTCACGGCTCTGCGTTATAAACTGTAGTGAAACACTTGGGGGTTCAAAGTTCTCACAACACATCTAGATAAGTTCTTTGGGGGGTCTAGTTTCCAATATATGGTCACTTGTGGGTTTCTACTTTTTAGGTACATCAGGGGACCATTCCATCTAAGTCTGCATTCTAAACGGCGCTCCTTCCCGTCCGAGCTCTGCCATGCGCCCAAACGGTGGTTCCCCCCCACATGTGGGGTATCAACGTACTCAGGACAAATTGGACAACAAATTTTGGGGTCCAATTTCTCCTGATACCCTTGGGAAAATACAAAACTGGGGGCTAAAATATTTTTGTGAAAAAAAAGATTTTTTATTTTTACGGCTCTGCGTCATAAACTGTAGTGAAACACTTAGGGGTTCAAAGTTCTCATAACACATCTAGATAAGTTCCGTAGGTGGTCTAGTTTCCAAAATGGGGTCACATGGGTGGGTTTCCACTATTTAGGCACATCAGGGGCTCTCCAATTGCGACATGGAGTCTGATCTCATTTCCAGCCAATTCTGCGTTGAAAAAGTGAAACGGTGTTCCTTCCCTTCTGAGCTCTGCCATGCTACCAAATAGTGGTTTGCCACCACATATGAGGTATCAACATACTCAGGACAAATTGCACAACAACTTTTGGTGTCCAATTTCTTCTGTTACCCTTGGAAAAATAAAAAATTGGGGGCGATAAATAATTTTTGTGAAAAAATGTGATTTTTTTATTTTTACGGCTCTACATTATAAACTTCTGTGAAGCACTTGGTGGGTCAAAGTGCTCACCACACATCTAGATAAGTTGCTCAGAGGGTCTACTTTCCAAAATATTGTCAATTGTGTGGGTTTTTTTCTGTTTAGGCACATCAGGGGCTTTCCAAACACGAAATGGCGTTCTATCTCAATACCAGCCAATTTTGTATTGGAAAGTGAAATGGCGCTCCTTCCCTTCCATGCTCAGCCATGTGCCCAAATAGTGGGTTACCCGCACATATGGGATATCTACATACTCAGGACAAATTGTACAGACGCTGAGTGTTGGGGTATCAGCAGAAAGAGGACTTTATGCAGGTTGGGAATAGATGGTGATGGCTGGAATGTAGGGAGTGAAATGTGTCTTTGTTGTATTCTCTGCAGCCGAGTCCTGGGTGGAAGAAGTTGTCGTGTCAGTCTGGGCAGGATAGAAACGATGGGAAAAGTGAACAATTCCATCAGAAAGAACGTCAGCGGTAAGTTACCATCTGTAACTGTGCTGTGATCTCTTATATGTACTGCAGGACTGGTATCCATCACTAACCATATGGCGGTAATATCATTATTGCTCTTTATATAGAGATTATTTTCAGTAACAGAGCAGTAATCTGCTGAGGTTCTCCTCCACTATTAGGGTGCCTCACCCAGTTGTAATCAAGGTCACCTGGTTAGGGGCCCACTCAGAAGCTTCGCCCCCCCCCCCCCCCCCCGAAACAAAACCCTAGCTATGTCTCTGGGTCTAGGGATGGCTTTTTGAGGATGGGTGTAATTGTGGCATGTTTGAAAGCAGAGGGGAAGGTACCAGAAGTTAGTGATAGGTTAAAGAGATGGGTTAGGGATGGGATAAATGTGGTGGTGAGGTTGAGGAGGAGGTGGGATGGGATGGGGTTGTGTGCACAAGCAGTGGTGGGCCGAGGAGGGAGTTGAAAGTGTTGATCAACTGTTTGGGGTTGTGGGATAAGGAAGATATGAGGGATGTAAAGTAGGCCTGTTTAGCAGAGGTAAGAGCTGATTTGAATACGAGTGTTGCTTGTTTGGATGTGGTGAAGTCATCTTGCAAATATGTTTTCTTCTATTGCCGCAGCCTGCATCAAAGCGGGGGTTCTACCATCAGACGTAGTATTCCTTCTGATGGCAGAAAGGGGTTAATGAGCCATATTTATGGAGCCAGACCACCATTAAATTACCATTAGATTACCATTAAACGCTGTACACAGACTATGAAAGTAAGACTTTTGAAGCCGGTCTTACATGCTAAATAGAGTGTGAGTTGTGAGGGACATGACTAGTGTTGAGCCACCTCCCTAGTGTTCGGGTTCGGTTCGGTTCGTCGAACAGAGACGTGTTTCACGAATGTTCATCGAACGTTCGACGAACACCGTCGAACCCCATTGAAACCAATGGCAGGCAAACACAAACACATACAAACACATGGAAAGCACATAGAAAACACCTTAAAAGGTGTCCAAAAGCTGACAAACTGCTCAGAAGACACACAGAAGACACAACAAACACATGGAAAAGTCACAACTACATATAGTCATGCGAAAAGAAATGAGGTGGAGGAGTAAAAGGAGGAGGAGACACAGATATAGGCATGTCATGCCCTTCTAAAATCAAGAAAGGCTGAAGTAAAAATCTAAAATTACTCTACCAACACCCAGACAACTTGACAAAAAAAATAAAAAAATAAATATCTTTAGGTAGAATGGCGGCGGGTCCATTCAGAACACTTTCCTTAGAAGACATAGTGGTGCCCCCATTGGGAGTTGTGCCAAAAAATGAACCCAATACATTCAGACTAATCCACCATTTGTCATATCTAAGGGGCAGGTCAGTAAATGACAACATCGACGTGGAACCAAGAACAGTAATATGTACTGTACCTCCTTTGATGAGGCAATCAGACTGGTCAATAAATTGTATAAACACCTATAAGAAGAGGCACCACACAAGAGTGAACATATAAAAATTCCTTTATTAATAACAACAAGACCACAGAGTGGTCATAAAATTGCCTAAACAGGCAAAAGTGAGACAAAACAGACACAAGACAAATGGTGGACAAGAAACCTGGATGTAACAATACAGTACTTATATGTATTCAGTATAAATAAAGATAATACACATATGGGATATGAGTACTTAACTTAAGCAGCAAGGCAATTAAAGTGGAACACGGCAGAGGTAACCAATAGACAATGCTATAACAAAAAGCTCAATATATAGAGAGAAGCAAGGCGTAGTCCACTTATTGCACACAGACCCAGTAAGCACCATGTGGTAAATAACAAGGCTAAACAAGCCGTATAGACCAGTCCGTGGGCAATAAAGAGGACGCCATAACCTTATATTAGTATAACCACTAAAGTGCCTAAGCAAGTATATACCCACATGATGGAGAGGAACCAGGAGTCCACCACACCTGACGCGCATTTCGCAAGGAAATGTTTCGTCCCCTTAGTGCCGCTTAGGCACTTTAGTGGTTATACTAATATAAGGTTATGGCGTCCTCTTTATTGCCCACGGACTTGTCTATACGGCTTGTTTAGCCTTGTTATTTACCACATGGTGCTTACTGGGTCTGTGTGCAATAAGTGGACTACGCCTTGCTTCTCTCTATATATTGAGCATTGATTATAGCATTGTCTATTGGTTACCTCTGCCGTGTTCCACTTTATTTGCCTTGCTGCTTAAGTTAAGTACTCATATCCCATATGTGTATTATCTTTATTTATACTGAATACATATACTGTAAGTACTGTATTGTTACATCCAGGTTTCTTGTCCACCATTTGTCTTGTGTCTGTTTTGTCTCACTTTTGCCTGTTTAGGCAATTTTATGACCACTCTGTGGTCTTGTTGTTATTAATAAAGGAATTTTTATATGTTCACTCTTGTGTGGTGCCTCTTCTTATAGGTGTTTATATTATGTTTGGCTAACCACGATAGGATACGTTATTGGTGTTGGGGTCAAGAAATTGGTAAGGGGCACCCTAATGGCCAAAACAGACATTGAGCGGGTGTTCCGGTTACTACCTGTGCCTCCGAATAGTGTCCTCCCATAAGGCTCCTTCTGTGAAGGAGCATACTACATAGATCGCTGTTTGCCCATGGGGTGCTCTATATCCTGCTCACTATTTGAGGCGTTTAGTTGCTTCCTCGAATGTGTCATCATGGACGTTTGTAAGGCGGCACATATTATCCATTACCTTGATGACTTTTATGCCTGGGCCCAAAAGATTTGCCACAGTGTGAAAACACACGGTAGTCCACCTGTGAGAAGGAGAGAGATGGAGGGAGAGTGGACACCCCAGAGCCGAGGGGTTAGATTGAGAAAGAAAGAAGGCGGTGTAGCTTGCTTCATGGGTGGGGTACTCTGCTGAGTAGCAGAAATTGCTACTAGGCCCAAAAGGATTTCTTGGGCCAGATGCCGTTAAAAAATAGTACTTAGGTAAACAGGCGGTGTAGCTTGCTTCATGGGTGCGGTACGCTGCTGAGTAGCACTAAATTCTACTAGGCCCAAAAGGATTTCCTGGGCTAGATGCCATTACAAAATATTAGTTAGGTAAACAGGCGGTGTAGCTTGCTTCATGGGTGGGGTACGCTGCTGAGTAGCACTAAATTCTACTAGGCCCAAAAGGTTTTCCTGGGCTAAATGCCATTACAAAATAGTATTTAGATAAACAGGCGGTGTAGCTTGCTTCATGGGTGGGGTACTCTGCTGAGTAGCACAAAATGCTATTAGGTACAAAACGATTTCCTGGGCTAGATGCAGTTAAAAATTAGTAATTAGATCAACAGGCGGTGTTGATTGCTTCATGGGTGGGGTACTCTGCTGAGCAGCACAAAATGCTATTAGGTACAAAACAATTTCCTGGGCTAGATGCAGTTAAAATTTAGTAATTAGATCAACAGGCGTTGTAGCTTGCTTCATGGGTGGGGTACGCTGCTGAGTGTTAGGTGTCGAGTTCCCGCCTCTGCACAGGGGGAATCTCAAACCATCTCTGCTGCAGTCTCCCATTCTTCCCCAGCCGCAGTGGAGTCTGCTCAGCGGAGACGTCGGTCCCAGTGTCTTGCTCAGTCTCACTCTGTGCATAGGGTTGCTGCTGCTTTTCCAGCTTCTGCCATTGAAGCCAGTGCTGGGCAGCGGCGAGCAGACGCTTCTGAAACTAAGTCCTACATTGCACACACTGAGCATGCCCAGGGCAAGATCTCTCAGTGGAGATCTAGGGTCACATGCTCAGGTACTGCAGCGACTTCGACTGGTCCTTCTCACTGAAGGTCCTGTAGGTACTAGGACTAAGTTCTGCTTTGCACACTGAGCATGCCCAGGGCAAGATCTCTCAGTGGAGATCTAGGGTCACATGCTCAGGTACTGCAGCAATTCCATTGGTCCTTCTTTGAAAGGTCCTATACATGCTGCAGCTATTTAAGGCTCGCATGGCCACACAGCCATGCGCTAGTGTACATTTGTAAACGTGTGTGTGTTGTGAGTGAAAGTCGCTCTTTAAATAACCCTCCCTATTGGATGACTGTTCGCGGAAGGTGTATGATTGCTATCTAGCGCCCGACTTATCCAACAGCACGTTACACACTAATACAGCGTCTAGTTGCTGTGTCCGCTGGTGCGGCACCGTGCGCTTTCACAGCGCTTTCCTAACCCAAGCCTGGGTGGTTAGTGGCGTTCGCCAGTGCGGCACCGCAAGCACTCTCATGCATTCCTTTGTTATTATTTTGGTTACGCTGACACCCCAGTTGCGGTGTCGACCGCAAGTAGTCTACACAGACTCAGATCCCAAGTCTTAGGACTGAGCTAGGAGACTCCTTGCTTGTGCTCTTGTGTGCAGTACCGCGGCCCTTAACAGGGTTTGCTTCCTTCACACAGGGTGAAGTTAACCCGTGTGCATTCACATTGTACCGCCATATAGTCCGTCATTACTTGGCAGCAGGTTCCATCTCTGCACGTTGGACCCCGGGCTGCGAACGCACCTTATTCTACCTATCTTATTATTTGTTGCGTTCCGCTAGCCCTAACACTGAGTAGCACTAAATTCTACTAGGCCCAAAAGGATTTCCTGGGCTCGATGCCATTACAAAATAGTAGTTAGGTAAACAGGTGGTGTAGCTTGCTTCATGGCTGGGGTACGCTGCTGAGTAGCACCAAATCCTACTAGGCCCAAAAGGATTTCCTGGGCTAGATGCTGTTACAAAATAGTAGTTAGGTAAACAGGCGGTGTAGCTTGCTTCAAGGGTGAAGTACGCTGCTGAGTAGCACCAAATTCTACTAGGCCCAAAAGGATTTCCTGGGCCAGATGCCGTTAAAAATAGTACTTAGGTAAACAGGCGGTGGGTGGCTGGGCTACTCTGCTGACTAGCAGACACTGAAGCTTTGGAGCAGACCTCTGAATCCCAGGCCATAGTATGAGTAAAAAACTCTGCAAACGACCCCACCCACCTGGAATTGACAATGGCAACATCATGTAGAACTCAGCAAGGGGACTCAATAAAGATTCTCCATTTTTTCAAAAAATTCAGCCACAGACACCACTTAAGTGACATCAATTTCGCCAGAGTTTTTTAAAACGGTTGGTGAGGTGATTTTCAAAAATCATCAAGCTTTTAGTCTCCCCAAGATGACAGAAGGGTAGAAAAGTCCTTGCGGATCCAGGATTTGTTCATCTTGATGAACGTTAGTATGTCTACATTGTCACTGTACAGCCGCGTGCGCTTATCTGTCAGCACACCACCAGCAGCGCTAAACACACATTCAGAGAGAACGCTGGCTGCGGAGCACGACAAAATCTCCAAGTCGTGAGTGGCGAGCTCAAGCCATTTTTCAAGATTGGAAGACCAAAATAAGCAAGGGTCCCGTTCTACAGTCATGGCATTGATGTTAACTTGGAGATACTCTTGTACCATCCTGTCTAGGCATTGGCTGTGCGTCAGACTTCTTGTCTCCTGTGGCCTTGCAAAGGATGGTCTAAAAAAATCTTGAAACGATTGGAAAAAATAGCTGTTACCACCAGATACGATGTTACTGTTATGGTTTGAGTGATGATTCGATAGTCCCATGGTTGGCAAGTTAGAACTCAGAGATTCACTACGTGCACCACTGGTGTATTGTGCAAAATCAGATGTTAGATTCTGTAACAGTCTCTGCTGATACTCCTGCATGCATGAATCCCTTTCTATGGCAGGAATTATTTCGCCAAATTTGCTTTTGTACCGGGAATCTAAGAGTGTGGCAACCTAGTAGTCGGCATTACTTCGGATTCTGACAATCCGAGGGTCATGTTGCAGGTAGTGCAGCAAGAAGGCACTCATGTGTCTTGCGCATCCAGGAGGACCAAGTCCTTGTTGTCTTGGTGGTGGCAAGGTGAGAATGATGCTTCCTTCGTCTGCCCTCTCCCCCAAACCTCGCACAACAGAAATTTGATCAAGGTCTCCCTCATCTGATGAGTCTTCTATGCCCAGCTCCAGTTCATCCTCCACTTCTTCCTCACCTCCTGCACCTTCCTCAACAGTTTGGCTGTACCATGCGCCCTCGGTAATTCCTCTCCCCTAGCCTCCAATGCCAGCCGCCTTGGTGCTGCCAACCTTCTTGACCTTGGAGATATTATCCCTTCTGCATATGACTCCTCCTGTTCCTCCTCCTCCTCTTCTTCCACCACCTGACTCTGAACACTGTGTAAGGTGTGCTCCAGCATGTAAATCACCGGAATGGTCATGCTGATAATGGCATCGTCAGCATTAAACATCTTCGTTGCTATTTCAAAACTGTGCAGAAGGGTGCATAGGTCTCTGATCTGAGACCACTCCTGCAGCGTGATTTGCCTCACCTCTTGATCTCGTTGGCCCAGGCTATACGTCATAACGTTATTCACCAGGGTTCGTCGGTGCTGCCACAGTCGCTGCATCATGTGCAAAGTTGAATTCCACCATGTGGGCACATCGCATTTCAGTCGGTGAACTGGCAGGCCCAATGACTTCTGTAGAGATGTAAGTCATTGAGCTTTGGGATGGGAACAGCGGAAGTGAGCACACAGCGACCGTGCCCTCTGCAGAAGCCCATCTAGTCCGGGATAGTGGGATAAAAATTGCTGGAGAACCAGGTTCAAAACGTGAGCCATACAAGGCACGTGTGTGACATTTCCCAGCGAAGGGCCGCACCCAGTTTTGTAGCATTGTCGCACACAGCCTTCCCTGGCTGCAGGTTGAGTGGATTGATTGGAACTCGGTCTCCAGAGCTGACCACAACTCCTCATCTGTGTGACTCACATTTCCAAGACAATTCAATGTAAAGACTGCCTGATGCCGTTGAGCCCTGGTGACAGCATAGTGAGGAGGTGTGCAGGATTCCTTTTGCGCAGTTACAACGCGGGTGGTATTACCAGACAGGCTTTGGGTGCAGGTGGAGGACCGAGAGGAGGTTGAGGAGGCAGAAGCAGTGGAGGAACTTCTAGATACAGAGGATCGACGAGCAACTTGTGGGGACGGCAAGACTTGGACAGCGGCCCCTTCTCCTGATGGTGCCGTAATTACCCAGTACCCAGTCACCGACATGTAACGCCCCTATCCATGTCTACTCGTCCACGTGTCTGTGGTGAAATGCACCCTGTCACACACAGAGTTTCTCAAGGAAGCGGTGATGTTGTGTGCAACATGCTGGTGTAGCGCAGGCACAGCTTTCTTTGAGAAGTAGTGGCAACTGGGCATCTGGTACTGGGGCACTGCGACGGACATAAGGTCTCAAAAATCCTCTGTGTCCACTAGGTGGAAAGGCAGCATTTCTGTAGCCAACAGCTGTGGCTTTTTTTTTGGTAGTGCATTGAGCAGCAAGGTGGATTGCAGCTGAGGGGAAAAAGAAAAAAAAATCTTTAACTCTCCAGCTTAGCGAGTGTGAGCGAGCTGAGTGTGACCTGAGTGTAAGTGTGAATGGCGGTAAGTGTGACTTGTGATTCAGTGAAGAGGTATTTGGAAAGCCTTTAACAAATACCTGTGTGAATTGGTGTGAGTTGCTGAATTGGGAGTAGCTATATTCACAAGGGGTTAACTTAGGGTGGGGGCTCATAATTAAGGGTTTATAAGGGGCAGCTGGTTGGGACTCAAGTCCTTTTTGGAAATGCATTGAGCAGCAAGGTGAATTGCAGCTGAGGGGAAAAAGAAAAAAAAATCTTTAAATCTCCAGCTTAGCGAGTGTGAGCGAGCTGAGTGTGACCTGAGCGTAAGTGTGAACGGCGGTAAGTGTGACTTGTGATTCAGTGACTTTGGATTCAGGGAGTTTCCAATGGAGGAATTGCTGTCTGTATTTTATTAATACTTTGTATTTATTTTTATTTAACGCTTTTGTCTGGTGCAATCCCCATTAGGAAATGTGCTCCACTATTGTTAATGCCATCCAGTGCACATCTTGCCACATGTATGCAGTCTTTGATCAGCCGGTCGAGGGTGCATACTGCTGTGCGAGATGTGAGCACGTTGTGCATTTGGAAGCCCAGGTTCTGGATCTAAATGTGCAGCTGGCAACACTGAGATCCATAGACAATATGGAGAGGAGTCTTCTGCAGACACTCAGTGGGATAGATGAGGGGGGATGGTAGGATGGAGCTGCAGGACGGTGAAGCAGCATGCTGGGTGACAGTTAGGAAGCGGGGTAGAGGGAAGAGTGCCAGGGAGGCTAGTCCTGATCTGGCACACCCCAATAAGTTTGCTAAGTTGGCAGATGAGGGGGTGCCAGTACAGGGGTAGCACTGCTGCAGCCAGGCATATCCTCTGAAAGCCGGAGGAGTGACTGCTCCAGTAAGGAGGGAAATAGGAGAGCAGGGCAGGCCAGACAGGTGCTAGTAGTGGGCGACTCAATTATTAGGGGAACAGATAGGGCAATCTGTCACAAAGACAGGGATTGTCGAACGGTGTGTTGCCTACCTGGCGCTCGAGTCCGACACATCGCTGATCGGGTGGACAGATTACTGGGAGGGGCTGGTGAGGACCCAGCGGTCATGGTGCACATTGGCACAAATGACAAAGTTAGAGGTAGGTGGAAAGTCCTTAAAGATGATTTCAGGGAATTAGGCTGCAAGCTGAAAGCAAGGACCTCCAACGTGGTATTTTCCGAAATACTGCCTGTACCACGTGCCACGCCAGAGAGGCAACGGGAGATTAGGGAGGTTAATAAGTGGCTCAAGAATTGGTGTAGGAAGGAGCGGTCTGGGTTCCATCAGAACTGGGCCGACTTCTCAGTTGGCTAAAGGCTCTACGCTAGGGACGGGCTGCACCTCAATGGGGAGGGTGCAGCTGTGCTGGGGGAGAAAATGGCTAGAAGGTTTTAGGAGTGTTTAAACTAGAAATTGGGGGGGAGGGTATTCATTTTATAGGAGGGGAAGATAGTGCAGATATAGACCAGGGCACAAATAAGGAAGATGGGGATGGCGGTGGCATGGGGGGTGGGGTTAGAACAGTTCATAATTTAAGAAAGAATAGAGGTTCAGAGAGGAACATCAAGTGCATGTATACTAATGCTAGAAGCCTCGCCAACAAAATGGACGAATTAGAATTAATGTTGTTGGAGCATAATTATGACATGGTGCGGATATCTGAAACGTGGCTGAATGAGAGCCATGACTGGGCTATTAACTTGCAGGGCTATAGCCTTTTCAGAAATGACCGTACAGATAAGCGAGGGGAAGGGGTGTGACTGTATGTAAAATCGTCCTTAAAACCCATCCGGAGTGATAATATAGGTGAATTTAATGAAAATGTAGAGTCCCTGTGGGTGGAGATAAGGGGAGGGGGAAAAATAATAAATTACTGATAGGGGTTTGTTATAAATCTCCAAAAATAATGGAAGCAATGGAGAATATCCTCGTAAAGCAAATAGATGAAGCTGCGACTCAAGGTGAAGTCATTATTATGG